>NC_136412.1:236459254-236859254 GCF_051521515.1 Lactuca serriola
AGAAAGGAAGAAAGAAGTGTTTCACCCTTGCAAAAATGCAAGCCTCATGCATCTCTTATATAGTCCATGAAAAGTAAGGTCTAACCTTAAAATAATATAAAGTAATCGTAGCCTTTAGAAGCATGGGAGACAAAAGGTGGCAGGTTGATAAAGCAACCTCCCACACCTTCATTATGCCTTTTGAAAAGTAAGATTCTTTATTTTTTATAAAATCTAAGTTTATAAAATATAAACTTTGTCCTTAGGTAAAATACAAAAGAATCCAACTTGTCCAAAATGTTGTACATGACTTAATAATTCATATCATATGAAATAATAACGAGTAATACTCTCTTATTATTATTATTTTCACAAAATAATAATTACTCCTTAATTGAATACAAGAATCGATATTATGTATTAATAATCACATTAATAATGAATATACAAAATGTTCCAACTTGATAAAGTTGTGACCCTATAGGATCATATATTATTAGCATTATCACCCCATAATGAGTTTTGGGCTTATAGATCGAACACTTGTAACATCCTGAAAATTATAGGGTAAAATTTTCATTTTTTTATTATAATCAAAGCACTAATGTAACTTTTATTCAAAAATTTAAATGCATTTCAAATTAAAACTATTATCAGATTTTATTCCCAAAATCACATATTGCGGGAAACATGGGTGTATGCATTGCGATCAAGTTGGGTTCTTCCCTTTCGAACCGGAAGTACCTGAAACCATAAATCACAAACTGTAAGCATAAAGCTTAGCGAGTTCCCCAAAATACCGCATACCATACATATCATATAATGGGTCCCGCCCAATGAGATAAGGGCCCAGCCCACACTCGCATCATGGGCCCCGCCCAATAAGATATGGGACCCACCCACACTCGCATAACGGGCCGCGCCCAAATGAGATACGAGCCCCGCCCACACTCGCATAACAGGCCCGACCCAAACTAGATACAAGCCCTGCCCACACTCACATAACCATATAATTATAATACCATTCAAATACATGTGAAAATCATAAAGATAATAGCATACTGTAGAATCATCGGCCCCGCCCACAGACAAATCATGTATGTATGACCGGATATAGAATAACCATCGGGCCCCGCTCACTAAGCATACAAGCACATACACATACAAGAGCGAAACAAACATCTAGCACCCTACATAGCAAACCATGGGCCGACATGGGTTCCTTCGACCTGCTAACCATAGAGAGGAAACTCACCTCAACAGTTGAACCCACGAATAAATCTATGACCGTTGATCCGCTAGAAACCCCGAGCTATCAATAAATAACACCCAATTAACAAGTGAGTTCCAAACCAAATCCAATAATCCATATATATGGGGTAAAAAGATCATTTTACCCCTTATGTAGTTTAGTCCACGACTTAGCCGCAAACTCTCAATCAAAGGCCCACAACCAAATAATCATCCAAGGTTCACCCTTGGACACTTTTGGATAAGGTGTCTAAGTCCATAACCATATTTGGTATGTACTTGACCCGATTTAGCATGGTCCATTTGGGTTACACTTCACCAGAACAATTTGGACTTTTAAGAAGAGGATAATTATGATTTGTTAATATATTATAAGTTATAATATATTAATATGAAATCATATTATTTAATTAGTATTGATCAAGAATTAATTTGGAATTAATTTTGTGTGATCAAAAAGAGACTAATTAAATATATAGGGGTGGATTGTGTAAATCATTCATTCTTATAATGTGGGCTAATTATCCATGATTCCTTATGTTGGGCTTAACCCATGTGGTGACCGATGGATACGCCATGGAGGTTAAAACCCATGGATCTTGAGGAATGTGGAAAGTCATGCACATTAGGGTTTACATGGTGTAACCCTAATGTAACCACACTATATAAGATGCCCTTTGGTTCAAGAAATTGGCACTTAGAGTATACACAAGAGTGTGGCCGATTTTGTGAGCTAGAAAGAGTCCTCTTCCAAGTTTCCAAGTGTTAGTGGTGATTTTTGATTCCACTTGAGGCATTCACCATATTGGTGCTAGGCTCTTAAAGCTCCAAGCAACAAGCTACAACAAAGGGTATGTTATCTAACTTGTTTTGTTACCCAAGTATCAAAGTTTTGTATGCTATCTAGGGTAATACCTTGGAAAATGAAAGTTTGCATGTATAATAGAGAAACCATATGTAACACCCGATTTCTGGTAAGTAATTTAAATATAGTATTTTTCCTTCCTTAAGAGGAACTCGACAAGTCAGTTGCCCGAATCTTCGAGTAGAGACGGGATTTGCACACGTTTTTTTAGCGGGCGACTCGACAAGTCCATATTTCTGGACTCAGCGAGTCCACCAGTCTAGATGAAACCCTAAATCCTAGGGTTTGTACCCTATTTAAATGTCATTATAGCCTCCCATCCCAGCCTCCAACACCTCTAGAACATTTCTCTATAAACCCTAGTCCCTATTGTTGAGCTTGAGTGTTTTGTGCTAGCTTGGAAGTTGTAGAAGAGAAGGAAGGAAAGAATACCAAAAGAAGAGAAAGGAGATCCAGAATCTAGCTTCCTTTTTGCTTCATATTCTGGTAATAAAGTTATTAGCTTGCTTATTCTTCTATTAAACCCTCTTGTATGCTTGTTTATGTCTCTTTTGGAGGTTTATATGATTCAAACTCGAGATTTGAGCTCTCCTTAGGTTAGAGACCATAGATCTGGATGTTATTGAGCTCTAGGAACTCAATATAGCTACCTTTATGCAAATATAGCCTTGTTCCAAACCCTAAGTGCTTAGTGTTGGATAATTTTGGTGTTTTAACCCCATTTTCATGTGCATGCACGTAAAGTTGGAAACTTTACGTGCAAAATCAATCCTAGAAGCCCAGATCTATGAATTGGATGCACCGAAATCAATGAGAATCGATTGTATAGTAATGGCATCCAGGAGACTCGGTGAGTCCACGCCGTGACTCGGCGAGTCCAAGGCAATCTTCTTGCCTCAAGAACAGACTCGACGAGTTGTTCATACAACTCGGAGAGTCACAGCTAGGACGTGTTCATATGATGAAGGAGAACTTGACGAGTTATTCATACAACTTGGTGAGTCGGATGAAGTTAGATTCGACGTTAGTACGGAAGAAGAACTCGTCGAGTTGTTGCCAAACTCGACGAGTTGAAGCGAGTAGAGGATTAGAAATGGTGTTAGGGACTCGGCGAGTCCGGTCAACTGAAAGTTGACTGTGACCAGGAGGTTGACTTTGGCCAGGGGTAAATTAATCATTTTACCCTGAGAACAATTATCAGTATCTGATTTAGTGTCGATGGAATTTGTACCAGGGGAGTTCCGGAGCAGCAGTCAGCCAGTTTCAGATTTAGCATCTCAGCAGCCAGCGTTACGAGGTGAGTTTTCCTTCCAGTAGGAACGGGTCTACAGCCACAATGTCGACTCATTTAGTTAGCAGTAGTTCCGGATTTCGGTCCAATGCAGTAGTTCAGTGTGCTTGATGTCTTCGTGACTGAAGCATGTATTTGTGTTATGTGTTCCGGACTTCGGTCCGATGTAGTTTGCAGTATATGTGTTTATGCTAGTAGTTATGACTATGCTATGCTATGTTCAGCTAGTTTCGGACTACGGTCCGAAGCAGTTTCCGGACTTCGGTCCGATGCAGTTTCCGTACTTCAACCCGATGCAGAGGGCAAGACCCTGGTTAGTTCCGGACTTCGGTCCGATGCAGTTTCCGGACTTCGGTCTGATGCAGAGGGCAAGGCCCTAGTTAGTTCTGGACTTCGGTCTGATGCAGTTTCCGGAATTCGATCTGATGCAGAGGGCATGGCCCTGGTTAGTTCTGGACTTCGGTCCGATGAAGTTTCCGGAATTCGGTCTGATGCAGTGGGCAAGGCCCAATAGTTGCTTTATATGCTATTGTATGGTATGTGGTAGTTTGGGGGAGCTCACTAAGCTTTGTGCTTACAGTTTTAGTTTTGGTTACAGGTACTTCCGCTAGCAAGGTGAAGAGCTAGGGATGATGGCATGGCACACACCACAGTTACAGTTTTATCTTGGGAGTTTTACTCATATATTTTGATATGATATTTGCTTCAGTTTGGATTTGATACATTTACTATGGCATTTTGAGACAAACGATTCATGGTTTTATTGTATGACATTTGATATTGTGGGTTTTTAGTAATATTAAAACAAAAAAATTTCGGGTTGCATTTTTGGGATGTTTCAAGTTGCTATCAGAGCCTTGGTTTGAGGGATTCAGGCACACTCTCGAGTGTGACTGGACTCAAACTAAGGAAATGGTAAAAAGATTTTCAAAAGGAAAATGTTTTCGAAAGAATTTTTGAAAAAGAAAACTTAAAAAGAAAAGAGTTTTTGAAAAAGAGAATAAGGGTGTGGTGCATGCGGTCAGCCAAGATCAAGTAAGTACTCCCAAATTACCCATACAAGTTTATGTTATGATTATCAGTTTCAATTTCAAGAGAACAGGATGCTAGAATAGGACTAAGGATCTAGGAGGATGCCTTATGTTCCTGCTATATGTGTTTCATCTTTATGGGATCTGCATGCTAGTATTGAGTAGACAGTAGTAGGATAGCATGTTTAGGTTATGCCTGATAGTATGAGCTTAGCATTGTATGCTAGTACAGTTTCTTGTTATGAGGATAGAATTGATTGAGTAGTTTCTTGTGTCTGAATGGTGCTTGCTTTGTGCTTTGTGGGACTCTAAGTAATGGGAGTTAGCCATTAGGTGAATACGTCACATCACATGTGATCAGGGTTGAATAATCTCAGAAGTGCTGGATTTGGCCCTATTACACAACTCTTGTTTGAGTGTAACCGTTGTAGGGACGAGTCTTTTACTCAAAGGATTATCCGAGCCTCGTCATATGTGATGGTATTCAGGTGATGGCTAATTGGAATTACAAGGAGGCATTCAGCAGCTGAGGACTAGGTTAGGTGGAATCAGAGATTTCCCTAGGGCAAGCCTAGGATGAGAGTAGCAGAGATTAGTAGCAGTAGAAGTGACTTGGTGGAGTCAAGGCAGTTCTTGAGGAAAGTATAGATAGATTTGGAAGGTAGTATGGGCCCGTACTACTGAAAGCAGAGGATCCGTACTTGAACCAAGGAAGGCTGAGATGAGACCAGGGAACTTGTAAGTAGTGGCGATCCCTTGAGATATATCAGTGTTTCTGACGTTTATCATGATGTGATTTCAGAATGGTGGTTTTACGCCCTAGGCCAGCAGTCGGCAGTTCAAGAGCCGGCGAGGGATCAAGATCAGGCTCGGGGGACGAGCATCTAGATGAGCAGACCAGGGAGTTCCTCTATTCAGAGGTTACTCGCACCATACTTGAGAAGACTCCTGTGATCTTCGGTTCGATCAAGGAGGGTATTTTAGAGCTGATGGACGAGAGGTTGAGCACATTCCGTGCTGAGGTGGCGTCCATGATGCGGTCGCGCACACTCACCTTTAGGGAGTTCCGGGCTTGTGGAGCTCCAGACTACCATGGGGTACGGGATCCCATTGCGAGTACCAGGTGGTTGGCAGATGTCGCCAATGCGTTCTGCACTAGCAGATGTCCCGAGGGGGACAATGTTAAACTAGCATCCTATCTTCTGAAGGAGAGGGCATGAGATTGGTGGGAGGAGATCGGGCATGTTATCGGAGATGACACAGGTCTTGATGCGATGACATGGGCTGATTTTACGACCAGGTTCAGAGCTGAGTTTGCCCCACTTATTGTGGTGCAGCAGTTAGCTAGTTAGTTTTAGGATCTCACCCAGACTACAGAGATAGTGGCAGAGAGTACCGCCAAGTTCAGGGAGAGGGCTCTTCTCGTTCCTCAGTACGTAGTTGATGAGGAAATGAAGAAGGCCCGTTATCATGAGATATTTCGGAGTGATATCCTCCAGTTTGTGAGCCGGTCCAGCTATAAAACGCTGGATGATATGATTATGAGGGCGAGAGAGAGAGAGAGAGAGATAGATTTGGAGATGGAGAAGAAGAGGAAGCCATAGGCGGCATCTGGCACAGGGAGTTCGGGAAAAAAGCCCAAGATATCAGATCACATATCTAGAGGACATCAGAGCCACAATCGGTGTGGCAAGTGTGGGAGATTACACGATGGGGTGTGCAAGGCAGGGAGTCCCAGTTGCTACAAGTGCGGCCGGATCGGGCATATGAGCAGAGATTGTACAACTACTCCCACCATTACTGCAGCATCTAATCTGATTTGCTTCCATTGCAATCAGAGGGGACATAAAAAGTCCCAGTGTCCGAGTTTAGCAGCAGCAGGGAAGGTGGCGGCACTTGCCCCTGCTACATTGAGGATTACAGATGGCTGTCAAGGCCGGGGTGAGGCGCCAGTGGTGAAGAGTAGAGCTTTCCAGATGACAGCAGAGGAGGCGCGAGCGATTCCTGATGTGGTGACGGGTATGTATTTTCCTATTGTCTCTTACTTGATATTGATTGTTTCTAATAGTTATATGTTTTCGTATAGGTTCGTTCTTAGTGAACGGCATTTCAGCTACATTATTGTTTGATTCGGGGGGTCACCCAATCATTTGTTTCACTTGCGCTTAGCAAGAGGTTTAGTAGACCTCTGGGGGATCTGGATTTTCCACTCGAGGTTGAGATAGTTGATGACAGGACCTTCAGGGTCGCGAGAGTGCATAGGGGGTGTTCGCTGCAGTTATTTGATGAGCAGTTTTTAGTGGACTTGGTTCCTATTCCCCTGAGAGGGAATAAGGTTATAGTGGGTATTGATTGGCTGAGCCTCAATGGGGCTGTGATTGATTGTGAGCTGCAGTTAGTGAGGGTTCGCACTCCCAGTGGGGGAGAGTTAGTGATTCAGGGCAAAAGGCCACAACGCGGACCAGTTCTTTGTTCAGCAGCGAGAGCGAGGTGCTGCGTTCAGCATGGTTGCGCAGGGTACATCGCCTATGTTATAGATGACCGGGAGAAGGGTAAGGCGACAGTTGACAATGTACCAGTAGTGCGAGAGTATCTGGACGTATTCCCGGAGGACTTGCCTGGGATACCTCCAGAAAGACAGGTCGAGTTTTGGATTGACCTGGTTCCGGGTGCGGATCCGATAGCCAAGGCACCATATCGGCTGGCTCCTCCAGAGATGCAGGAGCTGCTAGACAAGGGTTTCATCAGGCCGAGTAGTTCACCATGGGGAGCCCCGATCCTGTTCGTGAGGAAGAAGGATGGGTCGCACCGTATGTCCATAGATTACTGAGAGCTGAACAAGGTAACGGTGAAGAACCGTTACCCACTCCCGAGGATAGACGATTTGTTTAACCAGCTTCAGGGAGCATCTTGGTTCTCCAAGATTAATCTACGGTTAGGATATCACCAGATATGGGTCAGGGGTGAGGATGTGTAGAAGACCGCTTTTAGGACCCGCTATGGTAATTAGGGGTTTGTGGTGATGCCGTTCGGGATCACCAACACTCCAGCCGCGTTCATGGATCTCATGAACCGCGTATGCGGACCGATGCTGGATCAATCAGTGATAGTGTTCATTGATGACGTCTTGGTTTATTCCAAGACTCAGGAGCAGCATGAGGAGCACCCGAGAGAGGTGCTAGAGACATTGAGGAGGGAGAGATTGTTCACGAAGTTCTCCAAATGTGAGTTATGGTTGCGCGAGGTGCAGTTCCTTGGACACCTCGTCAACCAGAAAGGTATACTAGTATATCCGGCCAAGATAGAGGCCGTGATGCAGTGGGAGGTCCCGATATCTCCATCTGAGATTTGGAGCTTCCTAGGACTGGCAGGGTACTACAGGAGATTCGTCAAGGATTTCTCCAAGATAGCAGTTCCGCTCAGCCGACTGACCAAGAAGTCGGTGGTGTTTTGCTGGGGGCCTTAGCAGCAGGCGGCATTTGAGACCCTCAGACAGAGATTGTGCGAGGAGCCAATTCTTACCCTTCCAGAGGGAGTAGAGGATTTTGTACTCTACTGTAACGCTTCGATCACATGTATGGGAGCGGTTTTGATGCAGCAAGGCCATGTTATAGCTTACGCCTCTAGACAGTTGAAGCCTCACGTCGCTAACTATCCTACACACGGCTTGGTGTTGGGGCAGTAGTGTTTACCCTCAAGATTTGGTGACATTACCTCTATGGGGTCCGCTGTACCATTTACACGGATCACAAGAGTTTGAGGTACCTCATAGATCAGCCAAATCTGAATATGAGGCAGCGCCGATGGTTAGACGTGGTAAAGGATTATGACTGTGAGATCTTTTATCATCCAAGAAAGGCCAACGTAGTGGCTGACGCCCTAAGCCGCAAGGTGGTAGCAGCCCCAATTAGGGATATATGTCTGAGGATGACAGTGATTACACCATTGTTGGATCAGATTAGAGAGGCACAGGTTGAGGGCCTGAAGGAGGAGAGGTAGAAGTGTGAGAGGATTGTTGGCCGAGTAGCTTCCTTTGACTATGACATTCGAGGATTGTTGACCCTTCATGGGAGAGTTTTGGTACCGTACTGTGGAGGAGTACAATAGGTGCTGATGAATGAGGGCCACAAGTCTCGGTTCTCCATCCACCCAGGGGCGACGAAGATGTATAGAGATCTTCGACCTGATTATTAGTGGCCCTGTATGAAGCGGGACGTAGCTTGGTATGTGGAGAGATGCCTGACCTGCAGGAAGGTCAAGGCGGAACACCAGAGAACCCACGGCAAGATGCAGTCGTCAGACATTCTCGTGTGGAAAAGGGAGGATATCACTATGGATTTCATCACTAAGCTTCCCAGGACCGCACGTGGAGTTGATTCGATTTGGGTCATAGTGGATCGGCTGACCAAGAGCGGACATTTCATACCAATTCACGAGAGTATATCGGCCGAGAAGCTAACCGATATTTATGTGCGCGAGGTAGTGGCACGACATGGAGTGCCTGTATCGGTAGTATCAGATCGAGACGTCCGGTTCACTTCCAGGTTTTGGAAGCGGTTTCATGACGAGATGGGGACTCGTCTTCACTTCAACACCGCTTTCCACCCTCAGAAGGATGGGCAAAGCGAGAGAACGATTCAGACTTTCGAGGACATGCTTCGGGCATGTGTTCTAGATTTAGGTGGCAGTTGGGATACATATCTTCCATTAGCGGAATTTTTGTATAACAGTTACCATGCCAGTATTGACCGCCCTCCTTTCGAGATGCTTTAAGGGAGGAAGTGTAGGACATCGATTTGTTGGGGCGAGGTCGGTCAGAGGGTCATCGGGAGCACTGAGGTGGTGCTCAAGACCACAGAGTTGATCCAGCAGGTTTGTAGCAGACTGCAGACTGCGCAGAGTCGGCAGAAGAGTTACGCCAACAGGAGGCGTTCGGATTTGGAGTTTCAGGTGGGCGATATTGTCCTCCTGAAAGTGTCACCTTGGAAGGGTGTCATCAGGTTCCGGAAGAGGGGCAAACTGGGCCCCAGGTTTATTGGTCTCTTTAGGGTTTCGGCCCGGGTGTATCGGGTTGCCTACCGTTTGGATATTCCAGTAGAGCTTAGCCAGATCCACAACACTTTCCACGTCTCTCAGTTGCGGAAGTGTTTGGTGGATGAGTCAGCAGTGGTACCATTGGAGGATATTCAGGTTGATAGCAGCCTGAATTATATCGAGAGACCAGTTGCAATCTTTGATCGGAAGACGAAGACCTTGAGAAACAAGGTGGTCCAGTTAGTGAAGGTGCAGTGGCAGAACCGGAAGGGTTCAGAGTGGACGTGGGAGACTGAGGAGGAGATGAGGGAGCACTATCCAGAGTTATTTTCAGGATCGGTAGCAGCAGACTTCGAGGACGAAGTCTAAGATAAGTGGGGGAGAATTGTAACGCCCCATTTCTAGTATGTAATTTAAATATAGTATTTTTCCTTCCTTAAGACGAACTCGACGAGTCAGTAGCTCGACTCGTCGAGTAGAGATGGGATTTGCACACATTTTTTAGCGGGCGACTCAACGAGTCCATATTTTGCGGACTCAGCGAGTCCACCAGTCTGGATGAAACCCTAAATCCCATGGTTTGTACCCTATTTAAACGTGATTATAGCCTCCTATCCTAGCCTCCAACGCCTCTAGAGCATTTATCTATAAACCTTAGTGCCCATTGTTGAGCTTGAGTTTTTTGTGCTAGCTTGGAAGTTGTAGAAGATAAGGAAGGAAAGAAGACCAAAAGAAGAGAAAGGAGATCCAGAATGTAGCTTCCTTTTAGCTTCATATTCTGGTAATAAAGTTATTACCTTGCTTATTCTTCCATTAAAACCTCTTTGTATGCTTGTTTATGTCTCTTTTGCAGCTTTATATGATTTAAACTCGAGATTTAAGCTCTCCCTAGGTTGGAGACCATAAATCTGGATGTTATTGAGCTCTAGGATCTCAATATAGCTACCTTTATGCAAATATAGCCTTGTTCCAAACCCTAAGTGCTTAGTGTTGGATGCTTTTGGTGTTTTAGCCCCATTCTCGTGTGCATGCACATAAAGTTGGAAACTTTAAGTGCAAAACCAGCCCTAAAAGCCCAGATCTATGAATTGGATGCACTGAAATCGACTAGAATCGACTATATAGTAATGGCATGCAGGAGACTCGGCGAGTCCACTCCGTGACTCGCGCGAGTCCAAGGCAATCTTCTTGCCTCAAGAATAGAATCGATGAGTTGTTCATACTACTCGGCGAGTCACAGTCTGGACGTGTTCATATGATGAAGGAGAACTCGACGAGTTGTTCATACAACTCGGTGAGTCGGATGGAGTTAGATTCGACGTTATTATGGAAGAAGAACTCGTCGAGTTATTGCCAAACTCGACGAGTTGAAGCGAGTAGAGGATTAGAAAAAGGTGTTAGGGACTCGGCGATTTAACGGCCCAACTCGGCGAGTCTGGTCAACTGAAAGTTGACTGTGACCAGGAGGTTGATTTTGGCCAGGGGTAAATTAGTCATTTTACCCTGAAAACAGTTATCAGTATCTGATTTAGTGTCTATGGAATTTGTAGCTGGGGAGTTCCGGAGCAGCAGTCAGCCAGTTTCAGATTTAGCATCTCAGCAGCCAGCGTTATGAGGTGAGTTTTCCTTCCTGTAGGAACGGGTCTACGACTACAATGCCCGCTTGTTTAGTTAGCAGTAGTTCCGGATTTTGGTCTGATGCAGTAGTTCAGTGTGCTTGATGTCTTCGTGACTCAAGCATGTATTTGTGTTATGTGTTCCGGACTTCGGTCTGATGCAGCATGCAGTATATGTGTTTATGCTAGTAGTTATGATTATGCTATGCTATGTTTAGTTAGTTCCGGACTTTGGTCTGATGCAGTTTCCGGACATCGGTCCGATGTTGTTTTCGGACTTCAGCCCGATGTAGATAGCAAGGCCCTAGTTAGTTCCGAACTTCGGTCCGATGCAGAGGGCAATGCCCTGGTTAGTTCCAGACTTCGGTCCGATACAGAGGGCATGACCCTGGTTAGTTCCAGACTTCGGTCCGATGCAGTTTCCAGACTTCGGTCTGACGCAGTGGGCAAGGCCCAGTAGTTGCTTTATATGTTATTGTATGGTATGTGGTAGTTTGGGGGAGCTCACAAAGCTTTGTGCTTACATTTTCAGTTTTGGTTTCAGGTACTTTCGCTAGCAAGGGGAAGAGCTCGGGATGATGGCATGGCACACACCACAGTTACAATTTTATCCTGGGAGTTTTACTCAGATATTTTGATATGATATTTGCTTCAGTTTGGATTTGATACATTTACTTTGGCATTTTGAGACATACGATTCATGGTTTTATTGTATGACATTTGATATTGTGGGTTTTTAGTAATGTTAAAACAAAAAAAATTTGTGTTGCATTTTTGGGATGTTTCACCATAGATCCAAGGTATTTAGGGTTGCATGTACACCTTAGGAGTGTTAGGATGCTCAAAACCCTTCAGAAACACCGTGTTCTTCCATCATCCAGATAATTGGGAAATCCCTATTCAACACGCCGTGTTTGCTCGAGATTGAACGGCTTAACCAATAAGCAGTTAATCCTTAAAGACATAGCCCCAAAACATAGATCTAACCTCCTTGAGTTGGATTATCATGTAAAGTTGCCAACTTTACATGCATAGATCTAACCTCCTTGAGTTGGATTATCATGTAAAGTTGCCAACTTTACATCAATATATAACTAAATGAAGCTCTGAAGCTAAAAAGGACTTAATAGAGGACTTGTACATGCATGACACCATTCTTTACATAAAGCTTGCACCTTTATGCTCAAGGATACCAAAACAAACCCAGATCTAAAAGAACAAGCGCTTAAAAACCCAACGCATCATAGACGAAAAAAGGAGACCCAAATCATAATAAACTAGAATCAATAGATCTAATCATACAGAAGCCAAGATGCAAACTTGATACCTCAAAGAGACTACAAAAAGTGGATTTCCAAACACGTCGTGTTGGTTCCTCCAACACGTCGTGTTCCAATCCCCAAAAGGGGATTCATTCCTTACAGTTGCTCCTCAAGATTCTGGGTGTTACAATTGAAGACTAAGACTTATTAATATTCATACCTAGGTCACGTGAAAGGAAAATCTAAAGTGCTAAGTTGAAGCGCTTCCCAAATCACAAGTCATCTGCTATTAACTTGTTAGTACATATTTACTTTCGTCTTACACATAAGAATGAATTATTTAGATAATTGGATGTTATATGTGCATATTATCTGTAATCAAGATCTTCAGTGTTAGACAAAATAATATAAGATGAATTTTATATGATTTACCGTATATGTATTTTCATACCTATGATATATTGGGTAGTGATGGGCGATGAGGGATGAATAAAATAAGGAGGGTAATGGACGATGAGAGATGAAAACAATGATAATAGGCCTTGACTTAATAGTACTATTGTACTAAGCGATGTAGCAATCTAATAGAGTGTAGATGACGACCACAGACTCTTCTAGACAGTCCAATGGAACACTAGTATGCTCGCAACCTATATGTGTATTATGATGTACTCTACCCCTTACTAACATGTATTGCGAAGCAATCCCCGAAACAGTACTATCAGCAATGGTGATCATGATGATCCTTAGGATAGGTACTTAAAGATGAATATAGAAGGAAATGGGGATGATTAATCAGGTTACTTTTTTTAATGTGAAATAGATAATTAAACAAATTAATTATATTATTGTGGGTTGAAACCATATGTGCTCACCGGGTTTCCCATCCTGAAACACTTAGTTTCTTTGTATCAAAGGTAGTGGTACGAATGTACATGGATAATTGTGTTTGATGAGAGATTCGAGGAGATGTAGGTCATTAGTATAATAAGATGATGTAAGAAATGCTAAAAACAAATTTATGCTTATGTTTTGGATCAGTTGTGACATCCCAAGTTTTTTAATAACTAATGAAAAACATTTCTTCATAAATACTTTTTATGGGACAAATTCCGTAGTTATAAATAAAATCTCTTTTAATATAAGAATAAATAAATAAAAGGTCTTTTCTAACCATAAAAATAGGGATGTCACACTTGCGTATGATGAGTTGTACTCTAGCATCTATTTATAGATTATGATTTAATTTTAGAGGTAGAAAGTGTTTTGATGATTGGATTAGTTATCCTCTAGTCTAGCATCAAATCTCAACATGAATCCACCACTTTGTATTAAGATTTATATGAATTGGAATTCACTATATGTGTTGGAATTAAGGTATTTAGTTTCTAATGAGGAAATTATGAGAATTTTGAAGAAAACATAAATGATTGGATAAATTAGAGTAATAATGGTCATAAATGAAGTTATAATATAAGAATAAAGTTTTGAATCAATTGGTGATGGATGCAATCAAAAGGTGTAAGTGTTGCTTGAAGCAAAACTTTAGAATCAAGTATTTTGGTGATTTCTAATTATGGAATCATCAATTCAGACCCTTGGAATCCAAGGATTTGATTACTCCGAGATGTATTAAGATGCTTTAAATTAATTTAGGAAGCTTAATGATTCACTGGAATGATGTTTGATGTGAATTAAAGCCATCAAGAGCTTATTGGCTAAATAGAATATTAAATCTTATCTCGTGTTTTCCTTTAGCTCTTATGGCATCTAAAGGTCTTAATAATTAATTCAAGAAGTGAATAAGACTAAATTGAGTTAAAGTAGTGTTAAAAGCACTTTTTAAGGTCATTAATACCACATGGTAAAGTCTGGTGAAGAACGGAATCAATAATGACAATGTACAATTCCCTAAATGGAAGTTTGACTTGAATGTGTAGCGTTGCAACATTATATGACCATGTAGTGTTTTTCCTTGGCAAAACATGTGTTGGAAATAGTGTCTAAGGTCATTAACTATTTTGATAATATTTCAAGTAATAGCAGGGTTCTTTTGGGTTGGCCTCATTACCCAAATAACATAAGGAAATAAAGATAAATAAGTTGTTAATTTATAAAGGATTTAATAAATTAATTAAAATTATTTTGGTAATAAACTAAAATGTTATAATTAATAAAAGGGCTTGAATATTAATTAATCAAGCAGATTAATTGGAATATTACAGAATCCTTTGGAGTCTACGGAGTGGACAGTTTTCTTATGTCCTTGGATAAGCATATGGCTTATTTGAATTAGATAAGGATTTACTCTAGACTTTGAATCCTTTTAGGATTCTATATGTTGCTTATAAATAGTGTGCAAGGGGTAAACCATAGAGTTGCTTATTCCCTCATAAAAATCATTCCAACTTTCTATCCCTCTTTATCTTTCTCTCCTTGAACGAAATAACAACCTCTCTCCTAAGGGCTAGTGATTTTTATATAAGCCTGTAGAGTCGAAATATCTTGTAATATGTCGAAGTCTATGTAATAGATAGTTTTGTATGTTTCCTTATGTATTTGCTAAGGCATCTTTTTGATGAAGCTTAATGTCTAGCCTTAGTATTTTTGTACTTTCAGCCTCCTATAAATAGGAGCTGAACATAGAGTTGATAGTAGAGTTTTCCCATAATTTACTATCATTTTTGTACTCTTGTTCTCTGAAAGTAATTTGAGTTAAACCATACCTTATATACTTCTTGTGTTCATCTTTTACTCTGATTTGATTCTCACACTCGATTAAACACTTCTACAATTGGTATCAGAGCAGGAATCAATACTGCGAAGATCTGATTTTCAATTGAATCTCTAGTTTTTGAGTCGCGAGTTTGTCTCAAAAGTTTCCGCACTATTTGATTCTGAAAATCATCATTGATCTACAATTTTGATTTGATTTTGCATTTGAATTGTGTAATCGAGTAATCGATTTTGAGTTTCTAATCAATTCATTCATTCAATTTCAAATTTCATTAAGTTCCTCTGAAAAATCTCATCTGTACGTTAATGGCGAATTTTGAATTTTAACATGAACACGATGACTTCATTTTCTCATCTGTTAGGATCTTCTACGAAGATTACTTTGTTGATTCCAGAGTACTATGATCAGTGGGATGATCGAATGGCGGATTACTTGAACGGATTGGACGAGGAACTCTGGAGCTGCATTGCATGAATCGCTTAACCTCCATCTAATGTTCAAACTATTGGATCATCTGGATCAACACCTACAGTTACTAATCAATCCACTAGGCTGAAAGACAATGAAAAGCGTTGCTTGAGAGAATTGCGAGGTGCATTGCCACCTGTTGTTTACAATTACGTCCGTGGTTGTAAAACTGCAAAGGAAATATGGAACACACTTAAGGAAAAGTATCAAGGAAGCGAGAAAACGAAGATAAATTATATTAAGCAGTGTCTTGTGGAGCTGAAGGGGTTCATAAAAAAAGAGAATGAAATGATTGAAGTGTACTATGATCGTCTTAATGAACAGATCTATAGATGCAATCGTTATTGAATCACAAGGTCATCAATGGAGTTCAATCTCACTTTTGTGATGGGACTTCGTAAGGAATGGAGAAGTGTAAGTATGATGGTGAAGAATTAACAAAGCTTCGATGCTTCATCTCTGAATGATTTGTATAATCAGTTGAAAACTCATGAAAGTGAAGCTAATGAGATGGCTGAAGAGTCGAAACTTAGTTTGGGAGGTCCTTTAGCTCTTTTTTCGAAAGTGTCTGAGAAAGAAGCAGATGAGAAAGATGATTCTGATGAAGAAGGCTTTCTAATGAATTCTGATGATGAAGCGATTGCTTTTTACCTGAACAACCAAGTTAAAAAGTTTTTCAAGAAACCTTTCAATCCCAAGGTGAAGCAAAGTGATATGAAAGGAAGTTTCATTAATAAGTCTGTGAGTGAGGAGAAGAAGAAATTTGAGAGGAATGATGTGAAGGCAACTGAAGCCAAAATTGAGAAGAAACTTAAGGGAGATTTGGGAATTGACTGTCATTACTGCAACGGAGAAAATCATTTGGCTAATTATTGCATGCTTCGTAAGAAAGAAGAGAAAAAGAATAAGGTCAAGGATGAAGCACACTATGTGGAAAAACTAGAAGAGGTATGTTCAAAAGCAAAAGGGATGTCATTTGTTGCAAGAGGAGAAGGTGAGGAAGATGGCACGTATCAGATCTGGTCTTCAGGATCTTATGACGAAGAGATGCGTAATCCGACGCATGGGGCTATGTTCGCATAATTTAACGAGGATGAGGACAAAATGGTGACTGGTCATTGTTTCATGACCAAATCAGGAGACAAATCACCGATGAAAACGAAGGTATGTTCTATTCTTCAATCTTTTAACATACCTTTACAAGCTTATGATTATGAATAAATTGCATTTGATGATATTGTTGCTTACTTTGATACAATTGTGGTGTCTGTTAGTAATGAAGCTAAGAAACTAAACATCCATTTGCTAGAGACCAAAAATTGCTAGATTCGAAACGAAGCAGGGTAGAGTATCTGGAATTGCAGTTGCATAATGTGAATAATGATAGGGAATGTATAGATAATGAGCTTTGAATGTTACTTGCTCAGCGAAACATTTACTGTAATTTAGCAAAAAGATTATATGCCAAATTGACTTCATTGCATCATTCATCTGATATAAGCAAAGAACAACATAGGAAATTATTACCTTTTCTTGTTTTCGAAAGAGAGAAACTTGATAGTTTGTCCTATGATTGTGAGAAAACCATAGCATAATTTGATAATGTTCTAGATAATCGATTTGCTTATGGTATTGTCAAGATAGATGAATATTTGAATGCTGATGAGCTTGTTGAAATTGTGAATGATACCTTAACTAAAAGTGAACAAATCAAAATTTTGAAAAGAACTGAGAATTCGAAACTTGACTCTCAATCTAATTTTGCTGATATTGATGATAATTCTGATAGTTTTAGCGATATCAGTGAAATTGAGGAGGAGGAAAATATCGATTGTTCTCAATTATCAGTCATTAATGTCACATCTAAGTCAAAAGGTAAAGAAATTTGTGATGATTCGATGGTTGAGGATGACACTGATAGACCCTCTACTTCGAATTTTCGTGACTTTGAACATGTGAGTGTAAGAGAAAGTCAAACAGATAGTAGTGATGATGAGAATGAAGAAGTGTCGAACAATTCTGAAACATAAAAGTATGTTTCAAACGAATCAACCATTAAACGAATTGTTGTTGACTAAGTGTTTGGAGACACTGAAAATTTCGACAAAGTGTTATCTGAAAAAAAGGTGTTCATTTTCTGGAAACGAAAATTGTGGTGTATCCAAATTTTAAGTGCATAGATAATGTTACATTTTTGAATCAAGTGTTTGTCACTACTGGAAATGTTGAAAACATCAAACTGGAGTTCAACAAAATGGTCGAAGAAGATAACAAGAAAACATCAGATGAATGATTTTTTTTCAAATCAAAGCACCGTTGAAAATAATCTAACAAAGAATTCATAAGTTTTTCAAACACAAAAACCACAACGAAATTGGGTTGAAAAACAAGAAATTAAAAAAAGAGATTTTGAAACAAGAATCTAATGAAACAAATGAGAATGTGAAACTTAATTCACAAGAATTTAAGGATCTTGTTGAAAATTTTTCGAATGAAAAAGGAATTTCGAAAAGACAGGCCCGAAAGAAATTTTTTTGGCTAGTTGTGTCAAATGAAAAGCAATCAAAAATACCAATCAAGAAAATGTTTGAAAATGGGTTGTCTAAATCTGTACAAACAAAGTTTTCAACTCGTTCGGATAAAAAGGAAAATCTCGCTCAACCAATTTCGTCAGATTCTCAAAATTATTCAATGAAGTTTTCACAATCAACATCTTCAAAGACTTTTCAATCAAATTTTCAACAAAAGAATTTTCAATTAAAAAGCCAACAAAAGTTTCAACTTCAAATTCATCTTTTCCAAAACCAAAAACGATCAAAACAGATTTTCTTCAAATAGAACAAATTGATATTTCCTAATGTTCGTCCAATCGAAAATGTTCGAAAATTTGATAATGTTCGTTAATTCAAAAATGATCGAAAATTTGAAAATATTCGAAAATTTGAAAACGTTCGAAAGTTTGCAGACAATCAAACATTTATGAATGATAAATCCCAAATATCTGCAAAGTTTATTCCACAAAAACCAAATTTTCCGAATCCATCTGCACACAAAGCCACTAAAGTTTCGAACACAAAAGGTTCATCTAGGGTGGAAACAATCAATCATTGGGTTGAGGAAAAGGGAAAAAGTAGCAATCGGGAATGTTTTCTCAACATCAAATCAGGAAGGCCTATGAATAGTATTTGAATGATACTTCATCTGGAAGTTCATCTACGAAAGAATCAAATACTCCAGTTCAAAAATGGCAACCAATCTCAAAGGACAAACACACTGAGAAGCATAAGAAGAAAGTCAGTGAAAGTCCAAAACTATCGAAAAATTATGTTTCGATATCTTTAACTGATGATGTCGACTTAATTGATACTTTCAAAACCAGAGTTCGAAATTGGGATTTAGGTTCTAAATTTCATTCACTTTTTCAAACTAATGACCAAGGACCCAAACAACCTTGGGTACCTAAATTCTTTTAATGATTGCATGTACTGTGTGACGAGCAATATGATGAGAAATTGTACATTGATAGTGGTTGCTCACATCACATGACTGGAAGGAAGGAGAATTTGCGTGATTTTAGAAGTTTGGAAAATGCAGGAGTAGTGAAGTTTGGAAATAATCACAAGTGTCAAGTTAAAGGTTATGGCATAGTGACAAATGGACAATTTACAGTGAATCGTGTTGCTTATGTTTAAGGTCTTAAACATAATTTGATAAGTATTTCACAACATGTTGTGAGCATTGGCAATCAAGTTGTGTTTAACAAAGAAGGAAGTATCATTTCTAATGTTGAGACGAACAAAGTTTTGTTGAAATCAAAAAGATATTGTGATATATTCACTCTTGACATCAAACCAATTGTTGGGAAACCCTCAGTTTGTTTGCTTTCGA
Source organism: Lactuca serriola (assembly GCF_051521515.1). Classification (NCBI taxonomy): domain Eukaryota; kingdom Viridiplantae; phylum Streptophyta; class Magnoliopsida; order Asterales; family Asteraceae; genus Lactuca; species Lactuca serriola. Next base: position 236,478,677 of record NC_136412.1, read on the forward strand.
AATCTCCATCTGATGTTAGCTGGTTGTGGCATCGACATTTATCTCATTTAAACTTTCGAAATCTGAATAAGTTGGTAGTAGAAGATCTTGTTTGAGGTTTACCTGTTTTAAAGTTTGACAATGATACTTTATGTGCAGCTTGCGAACAAGGAAAACAACATCGTAAAGGACATCCAATTGTCATAGATTCGCAAATTGTTGCACCGTTGGAACTTCTTCATATTGACCTATGTGGACCTTCAACTGTTGAAACACTCAACAAGAAATAGTACATTTTGGCTATTGTTGATGATTTTTCACGATTTACTTGGGTGGATTTTCTCAGGTTAAAATCTGAAGTCACTCAAACAATGATCGGATTTATCAAGAAAATAGAGACCAGCCTAAAGAAGAAAATTTGAAAAATGAAAAGTGATAATGATTCAGAGTTTAAAAACAATGTCCTCGATTCATTCTTAACAGGAAAAGGAATTTCGCATAATTTCTCTTCACCATATGCACCACAACAAAATGGTGTGATTGAAAGGAGGAATAGGTCTCTTTGTGAAGCAGCACGAACAATGTTGACATATGCGAATCTTCCTCAATTTCTATGGGCAAAAGCAGTTTTGACAACATGTTTTACTTAGAATCTATCCTTTATTCATCGTTGTTTCAATATAACTCCGTATGAAATCATAAATAACCGAAAACCAAATGTTAAATTCTTTCATGTGTTTGGTTGTAGGTGTTTTATCATGAATCTCAAAGATAATCTTTCAAATTTCAAGCTAAGGCTGATGAAGGAATATTTTTGGGATATTCAAATAATTCGGTTGCATACAAAGTGTTAAATAAGCGAACAAGAAAAGTTAAAGAAACGTTTAACCTCACTTTTGATGATTATAATGTGAAACAAGTTGAAAAACATTTCGATCAAAAATCAATTCTTAATGAATCGGATGATGAGTCTGAAAGTTATAATTCATCTGATTTTGATCATGATTTAATTTTTGGTGTTCCAGATAGGGCTGCATATGTTGAAGTCAATGCTGAAGTCAATGTTGCAGATAATCAAACTCCTGAATCTTCGAAACATACTGATGATTCGACAATCACATCGGATACAACTACTAATGGTGAAAGTATGCTAGATCCACAAGTGGAGGGGTAGCACTTTCATATACCCTCAAATGTTGAGGGGGATCATCCTTTCGAGGGGGAGAAGAGTAGTATGAATGATGTTTTCGAGGGGGAGCATCAGAATGACAATTATGTTGACGGGGAGCATAATGATACTGAAACCATAAATATTGATCAAAACGATGAATTTCATGAACTAAATGATAATAATTCTGTTGCAGGATCCGAAAATGAAGAAGTGTACGAAGATGCACCTTTGGACATTGATCCAGCATATCTACTACAAGAAAAATGGACAAGAAATCATCCAAAAGAACAAGTCATTGGGAATCCACAAGATGGTGTTTTGACTAGAGCTCAAACTCGTGCAAAAGATGAGGTACTGAATACTTATCAAGAATTTTGCATGTTTAATGTTTTTATTTTGAAAATAGAACCAAAGACAGTGAAAATTGCAATGGAACACTCTGACTGGGTTGTTGCTATGCAATCTGAACTTGCTGAATTTGATCGAAACAAGGTTTGGAGACTAATTCCTAAGCCAAAAGATGTTTCGATAGTTGGATTAAAATGGATTTTCAAAAAATAAAACAGAAAAAGATGGTAATATTGTTCAAAATAAAGCTAGGCTTGTAGTAAAAGGTTATTTGCAACAAGAAGGAATAGACTATGAAGAAACCTTCGCCCCGGTCGCAAGACTCGAGGCAGTTAGAATATTTTTGGCCTATGCAGCTCATAAAGACTTTGATGTTTATCAAATGAATGTGAAATGTGCATTTTTGAATGGAGAACTTAAAGAGACATTTTATGTGGAATAACCTCCTAGTTTTGTTAATGAAGAACATCCTTATCATGTTTATATTTTAGATAAAGTAGTATATGGGTTAAAACAAGCACCAAGAGCCTGGTATGCAACTCTTACCAATTTCTTAAATCATTCGAAATTTAAACAAGGATCGGTTGACCCCACATTATTTCGAAAGAAATTTGGGAATCATCTAATGCTTGTTCAAATTTATGTCGATGATATTATTTTTGGCTTTACTGACCCTGCTTTGTCTAGTGAATTCGAAAGTTGGATGAAAAGCCAATTTGAAATGAGTATGATGGGCAAGATAAATAACTTTTTAGGCCTGAATATTCATCAAAGTAGAGAAGGAATTTTCCTCAATCAAGAAAAATATACCAATAATTTGCTCGAAAATTTTGGAATGAAAAATAGCACGAAGTTAAGAGTACTAATGGCGGTTAGAACAGGGCTAACAACTTCGTTAGACACACCTGTTGTTGATCTTACTTTATACAGGAGTATGATAGGTTCATTGCTTTATCTTACAGCAAGTCGGCCTGATATCATGTTTTCTATATGTAATTGTGCTAGGTATCAAGCAAATCCGAGAGAACCACACTTGACTGCGGTAAAAAATATTTTCCTTTATCTCAAGGGAACAATTTCGTTAGGATTGTAGTATCCTTCGAAATCAGGATTTTTCATTCAAGCATTTTCATATTCCGATCAGGGAGGATGTACTCTTGATAGAAAACGTACAAGTGGAGGATGTCAGTTGTTGGATGGGAAGCTTGTAAGTTGGCAATCGAAAAAGCAAACATGTGTTGCAATTTCAACTGCTGAAGCCGAGTATGTTGCAGTTGCTGCTTGCACTTCACGAATCATATGGATCCAGAGTTAATTGCATGACTATGCAATTAATATGAAAAAGATTCCATTGTATTGTGATTCACAAAGTGCTATATGCATTTGTCATAATCCAATACAACATTCAAAAACCAAACACACTGCACTTCGTTATCATTTCATTAAAGATCATGTGGAAGATGGAAACATCGAAGTTCATTTTGTAAAAAAAAAACTGATCAGCTTGCTGATATTTTTACAAAACCATTCGACGAATAATCATTTGTTAGAATTTTGCAAGGTTTCGGGATGATTGAAGCAAACTCTGTTCCAGGATTAATGTCGAAAGAATGACAAAGTGGTGATAAGTAAACGTGTCGATTCAAAGGCATTATTGAATGGTTCAGAGGCGTATAGTATTAACCATTCAGAGGTTACTGTTCATATTCAACGCTTCGATATGCTTCATTTTCGACATTTGGGAAAGAAAAGTTTTGTTAGTTTGGTACATTCTTAAGTTTTCGTTTAATCTTGAATTTTGAAAAATTGGAAAAACCAAAAATATTTTTGTTAATTTGTATTCTTTTCGAAAAATCAAAAATACCAAAAAGATTTTCTTTTGTTATTTGTTTCTCTTTTCGAAAAATTCAAAATCACAAAAATATTTTTCTTCTTTTCAAAAATATAAAATCCAAAAAGATTTCTTTTGTTATTTTGTACTTTGTCTTTTCTTTCTTAGTGCAGATTCCAAGGACGTTTTACAACGGTCATGCTTGCGTTTCTAGGTTAAGGTAAATTTTCGAAACTTTGTACTACTTAGAATGTCCCTAGAAGCATGTTGCAGCATGTCGACACAAGCCTCCATTGACTCAATGTGTGATTTCGAAAGCCTTAATGAAATTTTCATTATGAAAATTTCTTCCCAATCAGGCTTGCATTCACATTAGTCTACTGAGCTACCTAACTCTTCTCAAATGAGTTAAGAGTTTTCTGTTTGGTCCAAACATAACAGAGGTATAATTGAATTCGTGAAACAACCTATTTCATCTCAAACTTCTAACACATTTCACACACAATGACATATGTCCAAGAGGTCATTGATCAAACCAATCATGACTTAGACATATCAAAACTCTGTGTTTATGATCTTGATTCATGAGGTTGTGATGAAAGTGAAATCCAGTTTTCTAAATTTTCAGGGAATTGACGGGGAACTATGTTCCAGATTTTCACGAAACATTTGTTTCAGTACCATATTTTCGATGCTCTAAATCATATTCTTTCGTTATAAGTGGTCTTGATAAAATGTTTGAAGCCCACGACATTTGTTACCCAACAGGATCCAGCTGAAAATAATTTTTCTTTGAAAATGATTTTTGTGTGAGTATCAATTCTTTCAATTGTCACTTTCAAATTAATCCAAAGCAGACTTGTCACTGACTACACTGGTCACACAAGTAATTTCTTTTACAATTACTCACTTTATATTTAGGTTGATATGTAACGAAATCTTTAAGCCACCCACGAAGAATTGGAAAAGAAGCCCTTCAATACTTCTTTATAAGTATTTGATTGTAATTCACGGGAAACCACACAAGCTGTTGATTATCTCTCTTGATTATTAACGAAGCAACCTCTGCCCGGGGTTTAACTGCCTTTGTGTCGAAATTGTATTTTTCGACATCACAGATCCCGAATTTTTGTTAGTTTGCTTCTTATCTTATTCTATTGACACACTGCACTCACGAAATCCTTGAGGTTCTGAGTATTACGAACTCATGCTCATGATTTCGACAGTCTGGCATATGACTTCGTTTCTAAACCCAAAGACGAAAGAGCCTAACCTCCATGCCGAAGGTTTTCGATCTTATCCACTTGGTACTCACGAACAGTTTAATGTGACGGTTTGGCAATGTGGTCCGACATTCAAGCTACTTTATCTGACATGGCGAGTTCAACGGCTAGTGGTGCGAGTTTCAAGGACAGACGTGGCTTACTCATTAAAGAAAACGTTTGGAATTTTATTGGGGATACACATAAAAGTAAGTTATTATCTCCTTTTATAATTACACATTCAAATTATCAGACGACCAAAAAGCCCTAAATTTCTCTGTTCTTCAAGAATTTCTCAAAACCCTAATCAATGGCTGCTACTGCAACCAACACTACTGACGAAATTGCATCTCAACCAATTATGAAGATTCAAAGCACAAACTATTAGGTTGAAGGAGATGTGTCAATGTATCATGAAGAACTCAAGATGTTGATTGTTGCTCTTCAACATTCAGGTTTTGCAACTGCGATGTTCAATGCTTTTGATATCCCGATGTCATGGTTATCAATGGCTGGTTCAACAGCATCTTATAGCAAAGCCACTGATGTAATCACATTCAATCTGGTGAATGAAAAGTGAGTTCGACTCACGAAGAAGATGTTTACTCAAATCTTGGCAATCCTAAATTCACCTCCATTCTTTCAACCTACTACTGCTCAGATTCTGTTCATGTTTAACGAGATGGGTCATCAGCCACCACTCATCAAGATCAGCGACTTTAAGAAGTCTGGTCTTCCTTATATACGAAATTTCTTGTTCGGGATATACCTTTGTTGCTTAACTGGGCAGACAAGGGGAGAATGGAATTCTATGCTATATTAGTAGGGTTGTACTATGATCTCAATGTTGATTATGCTACTTAGATTTGGAAAGAGTTTATAAAGAGCTTGGAAAACACAAATGTCGTAAAAGGAATTTCGTGTGCACGCTACTGTAGTTTGGTTCTTTAGTCTGTATATGAGAAAGAAGGCATTCCAATTCCTGCTGATGAGGCTAAGGTAGAATTCATGAAGTATCATTTTCCAAAGACTGTTGAAGATGATTCAAAAGTATTCCCAAATGAAGTATCATTTTGACTTGAATTTGACTTGGATTTGACTTTGAATTATAGATTTTCAAAGTTCCTTGATGTAGCACTTCTTACATATATATTGATTGGGCGCAAATTTTACTTTGAGGCCCAACATATCTTCAATACTTTAAAAATGATAATAAATTATGGGTATAAAAGAGTTCCCTCCTAACCTCAAAAGACGCATAAACTATAAGGTTTAGTACTTCAAGGAATGATAAAGGTTATCCAATCTAGGTTCTTTTTAAGGCATTTAAGGAAATTATTCTTAAAACACAGTTCGTTTTTCCATCCCACACTTCCATTGTTAAAATTATCTGACTCATTTGTTGGTTTATATCGAAAACATTTAAAGCACTTGAAAAGATAATTTTCAATATTGATTGTAACGAGACTGTTATTTTCGGTAACTATCACACTTCATCTTAACAGAGCTATCGAATGTAAAAAATATCCTCATCTAATGTAACTTTTTTCAAAAAAAAATTCGATTTTTTATTTTTTTTATTTTTAAGAATTTTTTAATACGCAGAAAATAAAAAATTAAAATACCTAGAAATAAAATATTTTTGGGTTTTTTTATAAATGTAGAAAAATAAATATGAAAATGTTTTTTTTGTATTTTTTGAATTTTTTATATGCAAAAAATGAAAAAAGAAAAATAAAATTTTTAAAAATTAACTAAAAAAAACTGAAAAAAATAATTTTGTTTAAAAATGCAAATTTTTACACCAACCCCCTCCCCAAGCTTAAAATGATGCATTGTCCTCAATGCTTAGAGAGAAAGAATAGCTCAATAAAGCATATAAAAACAAAAATGGTGCAACTAGGAAAGAGTATACATGATAAGTTTGCTGGAATCTGATTTTGACGGTGAATTTTGACGAAAATCTGAATTCCAGCCACTCTGTCGATCCTCTGATTCCTTAAGCTTGCTTGCAACTACGACTATCTCTTTAATGAAAGCGTAAAAAAAAACTAAAAACTACTCAGCGGGTTGCCTCCCGAAAATCCACCCATTTTTAAAGTCGTTGACTTGACTTTGCCCAACCAAATTAACTAACTGGTGTGGTTGGGACTTCTCTGAAGCTCAACTTTTTTCCTTATCACTCTAGATCCCTTCAAATATGTCAAGATGGGTGGATCTGGAACTTGTTCATCAAACTGAAAAGACTTCAGATTGTCTTCAAATAAGTCTTTCAGATGATTTAACGTCTTTCGTTTTCTAAACCTTTTCTTTCCAAAATTCTTCTTTTCGAATTCTTCAAGCCTTCTTCTTTTTAGATTCATATCAGCAATCAGCTTTCCCTCTTTTTCATTCTCCAAAAGCATTTTTCTTTTCAGATTTGTCTCTAATTTTTTCTTAGCGGATTTCAGCTCCTCCTCTTCCCCAAGTTTATTAATATTCAGTTTCTTATCAGCAACTAACTTCTCTTTTTTTTCCAAGCTTTCCTTTTTCCAGCTCTTCTGATGTGGCAGATAAGTTTCTGCTACAAATATTTCTTTCACAGAGACATTAAAAAACTCACAGCAGCCCTCAGATAAAGGACTGTTGGTACCCAGATAATTAACAAAAATATTATCACAAGTATCATAATCATTCATTTTAAAATTCACCACATCCCCATCAATGTCCATAGAAAGCGTACTAGCAAAAACATCAATTTTCATTTTAGCTATTTTCAGAAAAGGTCTTCCCAAAATAATTGAGTTTTTATCTGATACGTCTAAAGCACCCATGTCCAGAATATAAAAATCAGAGGGGAAAATAAGATTATCCAATTGGACAAGAATACCCTCCAGTACACCTTTTAGGTATACTGTCGAGTGGTCGGCCAACGGGATAAATGTCCCAGTCTTTTGTAAACTTCTCGTTTTTAATCTTTCGCGTTTCGAACTCTTCAATCTTGATGGGAATAGAGGTAGGGGATTGTATACTTTTAAATTTGACTTCACTGGTGTTGGAGTTTCTTTTTCTTCTAGCTTTTCAGATTCTTCTTCAACTAAAACATCTTCATACTCTTCCTCAACTTTTTAGGCTCTTTTACATCTTCTACTTCAACCATAACCTCTTCATATTCTTCTTCAGCTTCGTCTGGTTCAAATGTGCTTGGGCCTTCATATGTCTTACCGCTTCTAAAGGAAATAGCACTCACATTGTGCTTTGGATTGTTTTTAGTGTTTCCCAATAACTTTCCTTGAGATTCCAGACGACCCACAGAAGTGGCAAGTTGAGACACATGTTGTTCCAAATTCTTGATACTAGCTATGGTTTCTGTCTGGAATGCTTGGGTGCTCATGGCAAGACTCTTCACTATATATTCTAAGGCAACGTTGGAATTTTTGGGTTGCTGATGTGAAGATTGATTCCTATAATTCAACTCTAAATGTTATGTTGATTCGGATTCTGAAAGTTGGGCTGAAAATGAGAATTCTGTTGAAAGTTCATCTGCTGAAAACCCGACAGTGGCTGAATTTGTTGTCTTTGCTGATAATTGTTTTGATAAAAATTTGGAGACTGATTAAATTTTTTTTGTTGCTGATATCCTACGACAGATTTGACTGCAGCAACATCCTCTTGCAATATTTGACACATATATGTTGGATGTTCAGTCTTCAGGCAAATACCACACTGTTTCTTCACAACTGCTATTTCTTTTGTCAGTAACAGAAAAGCCTTCGTAAACTCAGATATTTGGGCTTCCAGATGAATATTGTTGACTTCCTTGACTCCTCTTTGTTGATCTAGATAACACTCGTCTTCATTATATGAATGTTTTGACTTTGTTGCCAGCTTTTCCATCAGCTCCCGAATTTCAGTTGGTGTCATATCTCCTAAGGAACCACCACTGGAAGCATTTATACGGCACCTCTCCATGCATGTCAGGCCTTCATAAAAGTAATATAGAATTGATAATCGTTGATCTCATGTTGTGGACACCGAACCAGAAGCTTCTTGAACCTTTCCCAGTAAGTATGTAAAGCTTCTCTTTTTCCTTGTTTGATACCAAGGATTTCTTTTCTGAGACTTAAAACTCGCGTTTCTGGAAAATATTTCTCTAAAAACATTTTCTCAAGTTCAGTCCAAGTGGTTATGGAACCAGATGGGAGTTCATATAGTCATTCTCTTGCCGAATCTTGAACTGAAAAAGGGAATGCCCTTAACTTTATATGATCTTTAGTGACAACATGCGACTTCATTCCTGAACAAACTACATGACATTCCTTTGGGAATTTATGTGGGTGTTCGTTTTCTATACCTCTGAATGTGGGAGGAAGATGTATTAGCCCATATTTGAGTTCTAAGTTTTGGGTTTCCGGAAAGGTAATACAAAGGGGCTGTTGATTGACTTCTTGAGTGACCCACTCTCTGAGAGTCTTTTCTGCTTCGTCTCCACTGATTGTTGATTCTTCATATTCGGTTGCTGAAGAGTCTGTGGTTTCAGATTTAACGGAAGATGAAGGGGATTATGTTTTATAAGGGCAGTTTAAAGGAGATGATGGGGGTACTTTTGGAAAAAATGGACCTGGTTGGTTCCACAAGGGAGTGCTTTGTGGTGTGGTAATTTCTAGAGGTACTGAACATGATAATGAGCCAACTGATTGTTTTCTCTTTGCTGCCTCTTTCTTTAGTTTCCTTGCAGTTCTCTCGATTTTTGGATCAAAAACTAAAGGTGTACGTGAACGAAAAACTTTGGGCATAAAACTATTAGAAAGCACCGTGTCCCCGACAACGGCGCCAATTTCTTAAACCGTTTGTCGCACCCGATTTAAACAAATAAATTTACCACTGCTAGTTTCACTAAAAATATAATATAGGGAAGCAATGTCGAATCCTCAGGGAGACAACCAAACAGTGAATGCAGTTTTTTGCATCAGGCACATTATAGTCAAAACAGAATTATAAAAGGGCCTTTTTGAATTAACTAAAAAAAACTAAAATTCGCAGTGATATTAAATTAAACGAAAATAAATAATAAAAACGATTTCAGTTCTGCTGCGACTTTCCTAATCATGTAATTAGTTCAGATCTGATTATTCAGAATGGGTTCTATCTAAGCTGGTACTGAGAAAAACTAGTAGACTCTAGTATAATCTCTTTTACCTAAATTAGTTAATCAGAACAAACTCTTTGAATTAACCCTAACTTTTTAATGTTCAATTAAACAAGCTTTTAATTAAATCAGAAAAATTGCATTTAGTTATGTGTAAAATTCCCAGCAATACCCAATACTTGTCACAATCCTAGAAGCGTAAATATATTATTTTTATAGTTTTTACCAGAGTTAAATCCCAAAACGGATCCAATTTGATACTTGTTAGTTTTTACCAGTTGACAAGAACAATTACGGATTCTATTAACTAATTAACTAGAATGATAAAACCCTTGTTAGGTGATCAGACTAACAAGAATTTAAAACTATACATTCATTTAGCTTAAAACTGAAAAATCTAGATAGAAACAAAAAGAAAACTAGATCTAAAAACTAATCACATGAAAAGTACTAGTCTATGTAGAAATGAAAACTAAAGTTTAGCCAGACATGACCAAAAACAAAACTAAACTAGATAAAAGAAACATTTACTGATAAATCTAGATAAACTAAATAAATGAGATGGTTCGTAGTCTTCCGATCTCCAAAAGTCGCTGAAAGAATTCAAAAATCGCTTTCAGAAGTGGTTTTCATCATCTACAATTGTCTCCTCCCCGCATCTGATTTTGAGGTTTGTATTAATAGGCAAAACCTAAACTTCTAGAGAAAGAAACTTAGAAAATGTGATTGCAGGTAGGCCCTATGCGGTCGCAAGTTTCTTTAATAACGTGTATCGAGCCGATTTAATGATGTACATTGTTGTTATAGGCCTTTTTGGTCAACATGCGATCACAGGTACAGGTATATGCGATCAAAGGTTTGGATTTTTCACTTCCGATGACTTCCATATGACTTATTTTGACCCTGGAAAGCTTTGTGACAAACATGCAATCGCTGGAAAAACATGCGATCATACCTGCGATCGCATTTTTCGCCTATGTAGTCGTAGGTTTCGCCTTTTTCACAAACATGAAATTCATCTGAAATTTTTTCTAGTTTTCAAAACATTTTGAATCTCGTCAATCAGAGTTATGGTTCACGAGAAATGGTCAAAATACTAACATGGGGTCAAAGTTGTTAGCAACATCCTTTAGCTTCATATTGTAGCAATCTATCTTCGTGTAATCAATTCGATCGAATGTTTCTTGACCAAAACATTTTCCAAGCATTCTTCAACATCCTCTTTCGGTTCCAATTCCATTTAGGCTCCAAATATACATCCAACTACTCCCAAAGTACTGCTCCACTTGAACTTTCTGAAATTGAAACAAAAAATGCTAGCAGTACGGAAATCTCTCCTAGGTCACTGCAGAATGCTCTGCAAGAGTATAATCAGTTGTCACAAATTTCCACCAATCCTTCACACCCAAGCAAAGTGTGTTCAATGCAAAACTAACCCTCAAATTCTTGGGATAAGAGCAAGTGTAAAAACAACCCTCAACCTCAGAAATCCATCTCATCATAGCAATCGGATCATGGGTTCCATCAAACTCTGGTGCCTTCGTGTTGCTAAACTCCCAATACCGTAATGAATCGCCCCTTATGGTCTCACAGCTGCAACAGCTGCGGTAGTTGTGGTAGTAGCGGCCTTAGTGACAACGACATAACGCTCGTTGAAAGTCTCAATCAGTGTGTTCTTATTAGACCCAAACATCTCTCGAATAGCTCCTCTCATTTTTGTAGCCACCTCGGTGACAACGATCCTAAGGATCTCATCATCACTGGCACTCGGCCTATCAGGGTCGCTGAGGCCTGAACCTCGGGTAACCACGATACCGAAACACACAAGAAAACCATCGGAATCAGGCTAAAGCGCATACAAAATCACTCATACACTCCTACAAGTTACTTAGTTCCTTAGGATTCCTTCTTGAGCTGCATACGGATCCAGTGCTTTTAGTAGTACGGGCCCAATACTACCCTCCACACCAACCCATACTCATCCCAAGTCATCCTCTCAAGACCCTAAGTCACAAGAACTCTATTTCTCAAGGTCAGCTATACACTACCCCTGATGGTTCCTCAGAACCACTACTAAGCATCTAGGTACTCATTCTAGACTGCTCCCTATCACCTTTCCGCCTCATAAGATCTTCGTTATCCTCACCATTTGCCTTACACATGCCAGTCATACACAATACCATACTCGATAGGCAATCGAATAAATGATTATACCTCACGTCTACAACCAAACAAGGAACAGGAAGAAAGGCTAAACCAAACATTCTAATGCTATAAAATCCTAACTACGTACAATTATACCACATACACCAAGCAAATCGCAATGATAGATTCAATATGATAAAGCAACCTCCTAGGCTAAAGGTGTATCAATTAAAGCAAACTTATCACACTTTTCATGTAGGATCCTTAGCCTAACACTAGCATGCAGTTCTATCAGTCCGTACGACATTAGCTCGACTACCGTTCGATCTCTGGTTGATTATACACACTGCTTCACTAGGTTTTCTTCGGTAAAATTCTTCATTCCTTTGAAAAGTTTTATAAAAATATTCAGATCCTTAGTTTAAGTTTGGAATTCCCCTAGAGTTCACACCTAAAAAATTAGGGTTTGGAGACAACATGAGCATGCCTGGCTTACACCTATGTACGCCCAGCGTGCTCACACTTTGACCCGTCCCAAAATTCTTGACGTATGCCCAACGTTTCCTAAGTACGCCCAGCGTACAACCTTGATATGCAAAATAAAAGAAATACAAGGGTTGGAAATGAAAATACCTGCAATAGATGTTACACAATTCATTATAAGGATTTATCTTGCATGCACGAAATCTGAGATAGTTTTTTCGATGCAAAGTAACAAGATAATTAAACACATATTTCACATACAAAACAGAGCATGACTCACCTTCAAGAACTTGGCATATAGCCTCTCCAACATATGTACTAAGTAGCCACAAAGAATGACTCACCTTGCATCCTGGCTTTGAGAAATAAATATCATACAAACACCTCTGCTGAGCACCCTAAAAAATGCACAAAAGCCTGATTAGAAACAAGCGCTCAATACCGGAAATAGAATCTAAGTTTCATATTTTGAAGTTTCACAATCCGACCCATATTCAGTGTCTTGAGTGTAAAACAGAGGCTACAACTCCAAATGGGCTGATATTAGAGTCCTTGGAAACTAGACTCAATTTTCTACAATTTCTTCTCTCTTGTGCGTTGTCTACTTCAGATCATGTTAGGCTCTACATCCCTCGCAAGATAGGTTAATAATTTTGTCCAAATATCTAACTTTTGCCAAAACGAATACATACATGACCTCTACAAGGCTAGAAATGGAAATGGGGAAGTAGAGAGTTGTTCAGACCTCTAGAAATATGAGATGACACCAAGAACAAGGTAGAAAGGAAGAAATATAGTGAGATGCCACCAAGAGTCCATCCAAAACGAGTAATTCTTTACTTAAACTAATCACAACTCCAAAGATGGAAGCGGCTAGAGAACTCTTTGTCTCTCCCTCGCTCTCTATCTAGGGTTTGTTGGCTGCCAAAGACATTGGAATATCTTATTTTAGGGTTAGGATAGGCTAAATACACCATAAATTTCATTTTAGTCCCTTATGGTGTGAGAAAATGACACATTGGTCCTTGTATATGATTAATAATCATTTCCTTACACTTTGGCCCTCCAAATACTTAACATGGCATGACTAAAAGGTTAGTTTAAGAATGAAACTTAACATAACACTAACCTCAATGACATATGGAAATTTGGGTTGTTACAGTATGTCTTAAGGGGTATTATGGTCTTTTTATAACGAAATATTGGTTATCTTACAAGGTGATTAATGAGGTGAAGTGAAGTGTCAGAGACATAGAAGTAGGAAGAATAGTTTGGCTTATGTTGAGGTGAGTAATATCGAATACATGTCCCATAAAAACAAAACATATATGTTTTTCATAAATTGAAAGCCTTTTAAGATATTTGCTAATTATTTTTTATGTGTTTAACTATGTATGGATTTCATGAAAATAGATTTCACAAAGAGGTTGGATAAAGAGTAAATAGATTAATTTGTTTAAAAGAGTTTTAATAAAGAGTAATATGTGTAATTGATTCTAAATAGTTTTGATGAACAATAGATGATTTTAAAAAAATCTAAAGATTTTTATCCTGAATCCATGTGCATTAATGTAAGAGGGGTAAAAGAATAGTGTGTCCCTACAAACTCAATATCAATGAGAATTATGATGACCAAAGAGGTAATGCGGTATTGTAGACATGCTCAACTTATAAATGAGGCTAGCTACCTCATATACTGGACCGGTGAATGATAACTCACCCGTATCCATGATGATGACTAATGATGAAATAATAGAAGTCGTGGTGTAGGGTATTTTGTGCTAACTATATCATTGTCTTCATTGCTATCAAAACGTGAAAAAGTTAAGTAGGATGGTGAGGGTAATAAAGATGGGTATAGTTGCATATTGCATTGCATTCTTTCCATTTATGTGTTATATGAATGTTATCTCTTAAACATTTCAAATGGTAAGAGAAATTAGTTATTTAAAAGGGTTAATGATGTTTAATTATTTTAAAGAGAAAATAGGAAGAGTTTATAAAAGAAGTTAAAGATTTCAATTTGTTTTAAAGAGAAAATATGGTATTTATAAAGAGTTAAAGAGTTGGGACATTGATTAATAAAAGATTTATAAGATTTCTAAATGACATTTCAAATAAACAAAGAGTAATGATTTCTTATTCAAAAGAGTAAATGATTTCAATAAGATTTTGAACGATTTTGGGGATACATCATATGTCAAGGAACGAGTGATTTTTTTACTACAAACAGGATAGAATACTGATATTACTTACTAGGCATTCCCAACGCCTAATCTACTATTTTGACATGTATTCAGGTACGGGTAATTACTTAGGATTATATTATCTTAGAATATTTTGAAGGCGACTATAGTGTGGTAGTAGCTTACTTATGTAATGATATTTGAATTGATTATCCTCTTCTAAAAACCTATTTAAAATTACACTATTTTGAGAACTTTTAAGATATTGGGACTGATTTTCCGTAATGTTGATTATTTATTTTTAAAATTAGTTTAAATGATTTTAAAAATACAAAAACAAAAAAGGGGTGTTCCACTATAACGGTGAATGGTCAATACATGAGAGACAATGGTGGTGTGGATGAAACAAGAAGACGAAGTGAAGCAACATATAATCTAATACCTTAGGGCTTCTTTAGAAACAAGGATAATTTTGTGTTTTCAAAGGGATCTAACGGATCTAACTACACCGACTTAGGGTTAAGTACTAATGGTGCAACGAAATCGAGCCACATGGACAAGTCATGTTACAAAATCCAAAGTAGGACCGATAATGTGAATTGGAGTATACCATATGGACCAAATATGTAATTTACTCTTAATATAAAAGTTGATTGTACCAAAAAGAGTTTTTTTTCGTCTCTGTATCTCTCCATCTCTCTCCCTCTCTTTCTCTCTCTTACTATCTCTCCCTATGCATATCTCTCTATTAAAATGACCAATCATGTTACAAAATCTCGTTGTTAATATAATGTTTCTGAGATGGCATAACATTTATGTTTTTTAACATGTAAAAGTTTATTACAAATAAATATTTTTACCCAAAAATAACTTATTTTACTTCTTTTATCCCAAAAAAAATAGCATGTCAAAATCAGCCAGGGACGAGGAAACGAGGGTGGGGTGGGATAGATGGAGATTTCAGGGGCGGGGGTGGGGGTGGGGGATGCAACCATCATCCCGTTTGGCCTCATTGACATCCCTAATGAGAGGGTGTAATTTTTTTTAAAAAAAATTATTATTAAAATATATAAATAACTAAAAAGAAAAGAAAAATATATTAAAAATGCTAAGATGGGGTAGCAGGTAGAGGTGGCAATGGGTCGACCTGGGTTGGGTTCGGGTTCAACCCATTTATTAATTGGGTTGGAAATTTCAACCCAACCCAACCTGTTTATTTAAATGGGTTGACATTTCCAACCCAACCCAACCTTTCAGATAAATGGGTTGTAACCGGGTTGACCCGTTTATGTAATTCCCAAACCAACCTATTAAATAAATTGGTTAAATTTGGGTTGACCCATTTAAAATAAAAAAACTAAATAAATTAACTAAGGATTACACCACTTAAATTAGTTATAGACTTAAATAAAATTTCAAAGTATGACAAAAGCACAATCACAATTCATATATACAAAGAAATTATTCAAATAACATTAAAGATATGTAATTTCTAAGAGATTTTTTTAGAGTGGCTAGTATTGTCGGTGCCAAGAATAAAGGTAGAAATTAGGATTCCATTTTTTTTAAAACATAAATAATAATACAAACATTGTAATTTATAAACTAATACTTAGATTAATACATGATAATATTTTAATAATAATTAAATTTAATATAAATTAAAGTTAAATGGGTTGGTAGGTTGAAAACGGGTTGATAGTTTTTACCCAACCCAACCTATTTAATTAAATGGGTTATACGGGTTGACCCATTTAACATAAATGGGTTGAAAATCTCAACCCAACCTGCTAATTTTGGGTTGGGTTCAGATTGGGTTGGTGGGTTGGGTCAGTTTTTGTCAGCTCTAGTAGCAGGGACCACCGATGCTACAAATGCGAACCATAGGACCATTCATGCCAAAACTCTAATACTATAACTAAATATATGCATTTGGACAAATTACAGGGACCAAATGTGTAATTTACTCTAAAAGATAGTTGTTGGAGTTATGAAAACTTCCATTTTGATTATTTTAGTTATTATCATCAGTGATATATTAGTTTTACCTTATTCTATTATTATTTTTTAATAAATTAGCTTTTATAAAATAAATGAATACGTATAAAAAAGATGTGAACAAACCAACGTAACCCAATTAGAACCAACTGCACTAATTTTAACCCGTATTAAAATTTAAAAAAATATTATTACAATTCATTATCTATCTTCTTAACCTTTTTTTCTCACTTATGTAGATACTCTTATTTAAAAAACTTTCATATGATTAGTAATAAGGTATAATCATGCTACAAAAACTCAAACCAGCATGGAAAGACACCATTGTTAATCGGCTTTTGGCTGCTGCAAAAGTCAATAATGTAGCAGAATTGCAAAAAGGGAATGTGAGTGGTGAAATCGTGACAGTTGCACAAGTAACATTCCATATCACAAAGTTGTAATGAGTCCATTTTCGGATTTTGATGGCGTCGTTTGGAACATCTCCTTGTGTGGTGGCATACCCACCTTTACCCTTTTATTCTTAAGATCTTTAAAGTAACATAAACTATTATATTTGAAAAGATAAACATTGTATTTTCTTTTGGGGAAATGACTTAAGAGGGTAACTACCTCTTATCTGTGTTCACATATCGGCAACTTCTTCTTTTTTGTACATAATAAAGCAACTAACTTGTTTTAACTGTTTAAATTACACCAATATTACCGACTAATACTTGTTTTAACCGGTAACTCAAAGGGAAAATGACTTAGGAGGGTAACTACCTCTTATCCGTGTTCACATATTGACAACTTATTTTTTGTACATAAGAAAGCAACTAACTTGTTTTAACTATGTAACATCCCAAAAATCATGATAAAAAATTTTCGTTTTTAGTTTAATACTAAAACCATAATTGTCAAACCATTAATTTAATACTCCGGCATCTAGCCCTGCCCGGCATCAGGCCCCGCCTTGCATCGAGCCCCGCTCGATATACATATCTATCTCTCTTAGGCCCCGCCTGTCTCCGGGCCCCGCCCGCTAAACACATACAATCATATAACATGCTAACACATAAAGAAACATACTCTACTGTATCCATGTCCTAAGAAACATACTTTGCTAATAATGAGATACGGAACATCGTTCGTACTCAGCTAGTTCTAGCCAGGGCTTCAGCAGTGCAAGGTGAGTCTCCTCATTATGTGAATGTCTCTAAGGCCACAATGTCAGCCCATGTAGTCTATGAGTAGGAAGATCTAAGGGTTAGCCCTAGGCATTGTATGCTAGTATGTTATTCCAGACCAAGGTCCAATGGCGGGCGGGTGCCCGAGGAATGTTTGCATGTCAGATTATACTTGTTGTCTGTGTGATACTTGTATGTGCCTGGTAGGGAGGTGAATGTGGGCGAGGTCCCGTATCTTATCACTAGCTGAGTACGGACGATGTTCCGTATCTCATTATTAGCAGAGTATTTTTCTTAGGACAGGGATACAGTAGAGTATGTTTATTTATGTGTTAGCATGTTATATGATTGTATGTGTTTAGCGGGCGGGGCACGGACACTGGCGAGGCCTAAGAGAGACAGATCTGTATACCGAGCTGGACTCGATGCCAAACGGGGCCTGATGCCGGGCGGGGCCCGATGCCGGAGTATTAAATTAATGGTTTGACAATTATGGTTTTAGTATTAAATTAAAAACGAAATTTTTGGTCATGATTTTTGAGATGTTACACAGTTAAAACAAGTTAGTTGCTTTTTTATGTACAAAAAATACGAAGTTGTCAATATGTGAACACGGATAAGAGGTAGTTACCCTCCTAAGTCATTTTCCCTTTGAGTTACCGGTTAAAACATGTATTAGCCGGTAATATTGGTGTAATTTAAACAGTTAAAGCAAGTTAGTTGCTTTATCATGTACAAAAAAAAAGTTACCAATATATGAACACGGATAAGAGGTAGTTACCCTCCTAAGTTATTTTCCCTTTTCTTTTTTATTATAATGTTTGTGATGATTCATCAATTAACGTCGAGGAGCCCCATTTGAATTTAAGACCTCCGCGTTATTCTATTGATTAATCGATTTATCAAATGTTCTCCTTGTTTCTTTAGTAAGTAAAGACATTATATGAGTTACGATTTAGAATTACTGGTTCTTTATAAGTCTCCGGTTGTGAACAACTAACAACTTCTCAATGTTTGGTTATTTTATTGATTTGAGAATGTTATGTCTATTTTGTACTGACCATGAGTCTAGGGTGAACAATGACGGAGCTAGATGGAGCGTTGGGAGTACTACAGTACCCCAAAAAGTTGTTTTATATATATAAAAAATATTATTTGTAAATATGTTTCATGTTATTGTACCCCCAACTAAAGAGATTATAACATGTTTTTTAATGCCCGACATTGGATAAATACATATAATATATTGACAATTTATGTACCCCATATCAAAATTTTTGATTCACCCTCAGTTAGATCATCCACAACATAAGGCGAATGGAGGCACGATCCGAATCAAGTATATTTAGGGGAATTTGCAAAAAAGTATCTAAAGTTTAAGTGTTCGACTATATTAACCCAAAAGTCATACACTCATACCTGATTTTTTTATAAATAAGCCCAAAACCCGGTAAATACTTGCAAAATAACTCTTGTATCCGGTTAATGCGTGTTTTCGGGGCCAAATTGTAAATAAACAATCAAAGATGATTTTTTTCGTTGATAAGGTTAAAGCTTAAGAATTTTTCTGAAGATTTTTCTGTTTATATATATATATATATATATATATATATATATATATATATATATATATATATATATATATACACACACACACACACACACACACACACGAAATTAATTTTAAGAAAAAACATAATTATTTATTAAAAGGAAATCTCCAAAAAAGTCATAATATTTTACCATAATTTACGAACAAATCCCTAACTAAAATTTGTTTAAGAAAAAACATAAATTACCTGTAAAAATGATGTTTAGCCTCTTTTTCCTGGTTTACCGGTTTCATTACTGAGATAGTTTCATTAAAGTCCTATTATTTTACAATAATTTATGAATAAGTACCAAACTAAAATTAAGTGATGATTTGGCTATTTTCTCTATGTAACATATATCGGTTTCATCGTTGACATGGACGCCTAGTCATTAAATTAGCTGATAAGATGGATATGATGGGTTATATAATGGTACGTTTACCATAAAACTTGATATTCATCTCATCGACTCAATTATGATTATGCATCCATGTCAGTAATGAAACCGATAAAATATGTGATTTCAGGAAAAAGTGTAGGAAATGAGATGATGAGATAGATATGTTGGGTTACATAATATTAGATAGACAATTTGGAAATTTCTTATAAACTTAAAAAATAACGAAGTTGTTGCTAGTTTATGTAATTATTGGTGTCTTCGTTGGATGCATTTTATATTCCTAAAAATATAAAATACAATAAGATATCAAGTTTTGTGGTCAACATAGCAATATACAACCTAATATATCTATCTCATCATTTCATTTAATGACTAGGCGTCCATGTCAGCAATGAAACCGATAAAATATATGTTACAGTCCAGTAATAAAACCGATAAACCAGAAAAAATAGGTCAAATCATCATTTTTACTGGTAATTCATGTCTTTTCTTAAACAACTTTTAGTTTTAGATTTTTTTTTTTTTTTTGTAAATTAGGGTAAATATTAAGACTTTTCTGGAGATTTCCCTTTATTAAAAAACACAATAATAATAAATTATATATCATTTGAGTTTTTTTGTGATTCTCTTCAATAAATATCATAACTAAAATAAATGTATATCATCTTTATCTTATAAAACTTAAGAGGAATTTGTAAATTCATCATAAAAAACATATTTTTAGGCCAAATGTTACTTCATTGTTAAATTTTCGGATCTTGGATGTAAATTTTTTACCATACAACTGTAGAATACCGAAGAGTCTCTCTCACAATCGAACGACGCCTCAGAAAAATGAAGGCTTACCATAGGCCTAGAAACACGCTCCTTACGAAAAATCAACAAAAGTTCTATTAGTTGTATTTAGCATGTGTTTTTATAACTATTGTAGAACAATTTGAACTTAATTTGATCACTTGTAAAAAAAGTGGAAACTCCTTCCATTTAAATTCTTAACACCTAAGTCACTTTTTTACATCTAATACTTGAAAATTCAACAATAAATGTAGCATGTGGTCTAGAAACACGTTTCATACAACAAATCAACAAAGTCCTCGTAATTTTTTAAGGATTTAGATTATATTTTTATGATTGTAGTTATCATATATAATTTAAGAAGAATTTATTGATGTGTCGTATGGATCGTATTTCTAGTCCACATGATACATTCATTGTTGAATATTAAGGTATTTGGTGTAATAAAGAATGGCAATGGATGGAGTCTTTTTAGAAGTGAATTAAGTTTAAATTGTTCTACAACACATAACTTAAATGTTAATATAGTTAAATAGTTGCAAAAAACGAAAAAAGTCATCCCTGGTTGTTTATTTAAAATTTGGCCTTAAAAACCTGCATCAACAGAGTACAAAGGTTTGACTGCAAGTATTTATCGGTTTCTCAGGCTTAAATGGGAAAAGAAAAAAAAAAGAAAGAAAAAAAAGAAAACAATGACTTTTGTTTTACGTTAATAGAGCCAAAATTTATTTTCTTGGTATATTTCCCATTATAATAAATAACAAAAATCTATTATATATCACTAATAGTATATAGAATAAAAAAATAAAGTAGATGTAAATTGAATTCAAATTATATCGTTCAGTAATATCACCAATGAAACTATGTTTAAAAAAAACATTTTAATAAAGACCGATATAAAAGATCTAACTCACAGTCATAATTGATGGCCTTGACTTAATTTAAAGGGTTATTATTTTTCTCAAAGATAGATTTTTGCTACAATAATCACGAGATTAATGATTCATGTCTGAAATTATAAAAATACTAGTCGAAACATCTATATAGTTGAGTCTTTAAAAATATATGTTTTTTTCAAATATATTAATAACGTTGCTGTTACATTTGATATAATAATTTGTATACTAAATTGATATAATATATTGATTATTTTGAATTATATGATAATATATACATTTATTATAACTGCGTAATCTCAATCGTTTGAATGACTTCAATCCGCGAGTTACAAATGAATAAAATTAAATATAATATATGGTTTAATGTTATTCATAGTTGTTGTTATTGTTAATTAATTTTTTAAAATTTATTTGCTTAATGTTTTAATTTCTATCATTATAATTATTTAAAAACATCAAACATTGTTTTATGATTTTAAAGGTAACAATATAATCATTTGTATAGAGTTATTTTAAACTATTGTTATTGTAAGTTATTTTAAGTTACTTATTTGAAAACTTTTAACGATTATAAAAATATCTTTAGGAAATAGTTTAGTTAAATTGAGATTACAGTTTAGTTTTTGCATTTATCACTACAATTTATTACTTTTAACTATTTACAAAATAATCTTTGATATTTTTAAGTGGAACTGAAATTTATATTTAAGTTGACATTGTAATGTTATATTTAAATTAATAATTTAAGTATTTTGTCCAAACTAATCAAAAGTTGTAGCTTTAAACTGATAATGGTTTACATACAACAACATATTAAATCTAATAAATTAAATATAATATGTTAAAAATTAAAGACATAATTTTATAAGTAGAAATAAAGATTTTATTTTAAAACTGAAATTTAGTATATTTATGATTACACCTTATGTTTGATATTTATTTAACTTTATTAACCAACTTATAATCCTTATTAGAAAAACACTACAATTAATCACTTTTAACTATTTACAAAATATTATTTGGGTTGTTTAAGTTCAACTAAAATTTATATTTTAGTTGACCTTGTAATGTTATATTCAAATTAATAATTTAAATATTTTATACAAATTGTTCCAAAGTTGTATCTTTAAAATGATAATGGTTTACATCCAAAAATATATTAAAACTAATAACTTAAGTATATATGTTAAAAGTTAAAAAAAAAACATAACTTTATAAGTAGAAGTAAAGATGTTATTTTAATATTGAAATTTAGTTTATATATGATTACACTTTAGGTTTGATATTTATTTAACATTATTAACCAACTTATAATTATTATTATAAAGAAATTGAAAAGTAGTGGGAGTTTAAAATGAATATGGTGAAAGGAAAAATGCATGAGAGTTTCAAATGAATGTGGTGAAAAAAAATGCTTCCTTTATTATATAGTATGCTATGATAATTCTAACCACTTCAATTTCGGCTTTATCCATCATAAGTGGTGGTTTCTGGTGGAAGATCTTATGTCTTTCAAATTGAGGAATGATTTTTTTTATGGAAAGAGATTCATACATAATAATTTATGTTTTATGTTTTTGAAATTTAGGAATGATTTTGTATACGAAGAAAACGTGTTGTATACGTGTCAACTCTATTTATGGAGACATTTTGTTACCTTTCTTTTAATAAATTGTAGATGACATTTTATTTTAATGGGCCTTCACATATGTGTTACAAGTTTTTTATACTTATATATATTAGATATATATTAGGCTTACAATTTTTTTAGGTCCTAGATAGTTATCTGTAAAATCTTTTATAAAGCTTTAATATTTTGGGTCAGTTTAGGTTTAATCCCAAACATTTATTTTTTGAACAAAAAGTCCTGATTATTTAATTTTATATGATAATCTATCATTTTCTATTGAAAAGAATAATGATTGTTTCGTTAATTTGGGCAAAATATAAATTAACCGAGACTTTTCTATTGAAAAAATAAAAATTGAGATTAAACCGTAAACTAACCAAATATTTTGAGATTTTATCGGAGATTTCCTTAATTATCCATGCTACACCCACCTTTGGGGTACTTTTTGGTGGAATATTAATTTGACAGATAATAATTTGTAGTTCAATGCTTATTGAACTGTTGAATGAGAAAAAGATAACCTGTGGTTTTAACTATATATGTTTACAGGTATATTTTATTGAACTTTGTAGAGTTATGATCAATTGTCGTCGATAAGATAAAAAATAAACAAGCACAGCCTATGTAGTAGGACAAGTTGGGCCGGATCCATAGGGAGTTCGTGGTTAAACTATGTGTTTGAAATAATCAATAAACCAAATTACTAGTGGCAAATATGATGCTAAATGATTGTAAATTAAATTACAGAAAAATTTTCAAAGTTTTGTAATTAAAAAAGATATTTAGAATAAAAATTGATCGGTGAGAGAAAACAAAATCACGTTTGATTCGGTTATTTAGATGATTAAAATTACAATGTTTATCTTTCCCTAGATTTCGACTAACATTGCATAGACATAATTAAGGTTAATTAACATGGAAATATATAATCTTGGACACACAATATGTTGATCTAACTAATTGTCTTAGGCTTTATTTGATATTGAGTTGACTGGTTCGGTCATCATTTTTTGGTTAACTTGGTCCGACCAGCCTTTTTGATAAAGGAAAAACTAGGCTAACTCGGTCAACATTTACTAACCCATCCACTTACCCCATCCATGTTTTCAATGTTATTGACCCAAAAAAAAAGATTGATGTACCCTAATGAAAAGAACGCATCTCTTCATCTATTTTTGTTCTCCCTTCATTCTTCCGCACAAACTTCTTGACGCAACTCCTCCCTCCCATCACTTCGACGCGATCGTCTGAAGCAGACCCTACAACATCCGCCCCACACCAGCACCATCCTCCATATGTAATTTGGTTCAATCCACTTCCATCTCCCATTAATCCCATCCATTGCAATCAAGCTTCATACCCTCTCTCGATATCTCGTCTTTGATATTTTCTCTAACACTTGATTCATTGTACTTTTCATTTTAGACCCTTGGGGTGTAATGTTTTAGAGAATTGGTCCCTATGGGGCAGAACTGTCAACTTCAGGAAAGTTGGAGTATGTTGGGCGTACTCCTTGTACGCTAGGTGTACTAGTGCATGTTGGTCGCAGAGCTTATCCAAGTAGGTTGGGCGTATGTGAGCAGAAACCCTAGTTTTAGGGCTTGTACCCTATATAAACCAAAAGATAGTCTCATTTGGGCTTGTTTGACCAGCCTCCATACCTTTGAAAACCCTAAGGTGCTATTGAGCCTTGGTTTTGAACTTTGGTGGGTTTTGTGCATCTTGAAGTGGTGAAGACTCATTCCTTGGAGGAGAGCTTAGAGATCCAGATTTAGCCCCATATTTTGGTGACTTTTGAGGTATAAAGTATATATCTTGGCTACTCTTTACATTGATCTACTCTTTAGCTTGTTTATGGTCATTTTGGTCCCTTTTGGTTGGTGATTGTGAGCTAAGGTTGTTTATGGAGCTTATCCTTGTATATCTGGGCATATTAAGGGTTTCTTAAGCCTAAAGGTGCAAACTTTATGGTGTTTTTGGTCTCATGCATGTGTTAAGTCATTTTTTAAGCTCTTTTGAGCTCTAAAACCCCATTAAGCCATGCATGCACGTAAAGCTGGCAATTTTATGTGATAAACCACCTTAAGGAAGTCACATCTGAGTTTAGGTTGAAGTCTCAATCGATTAAGAGCTAAATGTTGGAAGTTGGCCAAGTTGGTGGAGCACGTTGGACGTACAAGCAGGTACGTTGCGGGTACAAGCCCTAAAGCTCGTACGCTAAGCGTACGACCTGATTAAGCCCCGCGTACTCAACAGATTGAGCTTCAGACTTTTGGGCACTTGGTTTTGGGCCATGTTGGGCCATCAAAATTCTATTGTTAGGCTGTTAATATTTTATTGGACTCTCGTGGTTGAAGGCCCATGAAAGGGATTGAGCCTAATTTGGAAAATTGAGCCATATTTGGGATTTGGGTGATTATTGTGGAATTTGGGCCCTTTGGACAATTGGATTGGGCCTTGGTCTTAGGCAAAGTTGGGTAAAGGGTAAAAAGGTCTTTTACCCTAGTTTGGACTCTTAGTGTGAGTCAAGATCCAATTATTAATTGGATGTTATTTTGTGATTGATAGCGCAGGGATTTTAATGGGCCAACAGCCATATATTTATCTATGGGAATCAGTAGTCTAAGGTGAGTTTCCTCACTATGTTTAGTGGGTCAAAGTGTAACGCCCGCAGATTCGGGCTTGTCAATTTAGAGACAATGAGCGTCAAAATTGACTTTTTCATGGAATATTATTTATAATAAATAATCTCAACCAAGTTATAGTATATGTCACAAGGGTTCTGTACATATAAACAACGCCAAAATCCGAGTTATAACGAAAAAGTTATGACTTGTCGAAGTTTTACAGCTAAACCGGCACAGTACCACGTAACGTAAAAAGTGAACTTTTGATAAGCTACTTTTAAATCGAGAGAGTTCATAAAAAGAACGTCCAAATCTGACTTCGTATGAGGAAGTTATGAATTTTCTAAGATTTGACATAGTAGTGTGCAGCCCGTAATTCGAATTTTAGATTGGTCGATTTTTAGCCAACATAATCTAAATGAGAAATGAAGATATCGTTAATAGGATTTCAACGATAAAAAGATAGTTGAAAACGGAGATCGTATCCGAAAGATATGGACGCAACTTAGTCCCTACTCTTCGAGCACGACGAATTCAATACAGTTTTGTAAATCTGAGATAGAATGAGAATTAGTCAATGAGGTCTAAATGTAAGTTGTAGTGCTCGTAAATACCAATGCGTGGATATAAAGAACATCGATAATAGAGCTCGTATGTTAAAGATATGGACAAAACTTAGTCCTTACTCTTTGAGCGCGATAAATTCGATACAGTTTTGTAAATCGAAGATAGAATGAGAATTAGCCGATGGGGTCTAAATGAAATTTGTAGTTCTCGTAAATACCAGCGCGTATATATAAAGAACGTAAAAAACAGATCTCGTAGGCGGAAGATACGGACAAAACTTAGGGCCTACTCTATGATAAAACCCCTGTAAATGAAGGATGAATTCTTCATATTTTTGTCACACCATAAACCTTTCTTTCTCTCTCTAACTTCTCTCTAGACTCCCAAAACCCCTCTAAATCCCTAGTAACCTCAAGGTGCTAGAGGAAAGCCCCGGAGCACCCGAAGTTTCCGAGAAAAAGAGCTTTTCGACTCAGAAGCTTTGCTCCAGCGGAACCCGGTTTTTAGCAAAACCCGCCGTAAGTGAGATACGCCTACCCTACTTTAAATATAGCTTATATTAAAATATAATATCGTTATTATGAACCTATAAATAAGATTTATCAGTGATTCAAAGTCGTTATACTGATTGATGTACTTACGGGGATGATGTCTAGGTTGTGATTTAGTGAGGTGTTTAAAGTGGGATTTCCAAACAGTATACTTCGTATACCAAACGGACCATACCTCCGATATGATCCTACCTGGTTGTTCCTTACTTGATAGATCATGAAGTAGACTCTGAGTTAATGATGAATCTAGACTAATAATTTATTCACAATAAATATTAGACTAAAATCTAGTGGTAATAATACTAGGTTTCGTCGAAGGAAATTATTTTTAAGAAGCGAAGTGTTGTCTGCGTTCAGAATCACCACCTTAACAAGTGAGTGCATATCCCCTTTCATGAACATGATTTTAATACA
The DNA here is from genome assembly GCF_051521515.1 of Lactuca serriola. Lineage (NCBI taxonomy): Eukaryota > Viridiplantae > Streptophyta > Magnoliopsida > Asterales > Asteraceae > Lactuca > Lactuca serriola. The sequence continues at coordinate 236,505,852 of NC_136412.1, forward strand.
AGTATTGATTGAAGTATTAAATGTATGTTTATGTGCGAAATATTTGATTTTTCCTGAAATACGTGTTAAAGAGCATACCTGATAATATATGATGATTTAGGATAAAGAATAAACTTAAATTAATTATGAGGAATATTGGATCTTCTTATGAGTACGAGTGAGATATATGCGGAGAATGGAACTTTAAATTATATCATTGATCCAGGAGCATGGATTAGACATAGTCATTTGTCCCTAGTCCGAGAGTATGGATTGGGCACAGTCATTTGTCATTAATCTGGAAGCATGGATTAAGACATAGTCAATTGTCCTTAGTCCGAGAGTATGGATAGGACATAGTTATTTGTCATTAATCCAGGAGTATGGATTTAGACATAGACAAATATCCCTCGTCCGAGAGTATGGAATGGGCACAGTTATTGATCCGAGATCATGGACTAGATCCAGGAGTATGGATTAAGTAAAGAGATAAATTTTAAGGTCCGAGAGTATGGATTGTGTCATTGTGTGGATCGATGGGGTGGGGTGAGAGTTGCTTATATTTGGTGAAATTGTATACTTTGTGAGTTCTAATATATATATATATATATATATATATATATATATATATATATATATATATATATATGATATAACATTGTGTGATTGAAATCCCTATGTACTCACTAGGTTTCCCAATCTGACCCACTCAAGTTTATTTGTATCACGGGTGTCGATATGAAGCTACTTTACACTGAGAGATTTAAAAGAGATGTAGATAACTAGTGTGAATGAATGTAAGGTTTGTTTATGCTTATGTTTCTATATTGACGAGGACATCCCAAAGTTTTAATGTAAACAAAATAAATTTCTTCGGAAAGGCTTTGATAATATATTTATCATGTTTTTCTTGGAACAAATTCCGCAATATTATTCTTTAGAAAGGATACTCTGATTTTCAAATAAGCATAAATAAAACTTTTAAAATGACTGTGAATTTGGGGATGTCACAAAAAGGCACCAATGCCGACCCATGGTTTATTATGTTAGGATGTTAGATGTTTGTGTAACTCTTGTAAGTGTATGTATTGGTATGTATGCCGAGCGAGGCTCGATGTCGGGCAAGGCCCGATGACTATATTGTATGCTATTATCTTTGTGATTATCACTTGTGTTAGTAGCATTATGTGTTTTTATGTTGGGTTGGGCTCGTTATGTGAGTTTGGGTGGGGGCCCATTATACTCAGTGGGCGAGGCCTGTTATATTCAGTGGGCGGGGCCCATTATGAGAGTGTGGGTGGGGCCCGTTACACTCATTGGACGGGGCCTATTGATTGACAAATCTATATATCGGGTAGGGCCTGATGATGAGCGGCGCCCAGAATGTGTTTATTTATGTGTGGTATGTGGTATTTTGGGGATCTCAGTAAGCTTTGTGCTTACAGTTTTTAGTTTATGTTTCAGGTACTTCTGGTTTCAAAGGGAAGAGTCTGGGATGATTGAAGAGCACACACCACTCGATTCTGCATTTTGTGATTTACTCTGATAATGATAATATATGGATAAAATTTGATTACCTTGGTTTTATGACAATGATACGGTTTACTGTTTTATTAAATTAAAATGAAAAATTTTTTAGTCTTATTTTTGGGACGTTACACTTTCTTCTCTCAAGTCAGGTAAATAGAATTTTTTTTTGCTACATTTAATTTTAACCGAGTTTTTTTGTGCTCAATTATTAGTTGTTTTATGTTGCTAGTTGGATATTTTTCGTATTATCGTTTTTTATTGATGAAACTCTTGGGTTTTAAGAAATTATATGATTATCATATTGTTTTATATAAGGCTTACAAGTTGATCAAGAATTAATGTACTAAATTGTTTTGTGGCCCTTTTATGTACTTATCGTTTGTTTTAGGACCTTTTGATACAATGTAATAAATTGTTTTGTGGCCCTTTTGATGTTAGTATATCCTTGATGGGTTTTGAGCATAACAAACAAAAACCTATGTGTGCATGAAACCTTAATTCTTGATCTATGTTTTTTTTTTAAATGAACATACAACTTTTTGAACATCAAATGGAAATCCTTAATACTACTAGTATATTTTCGAAATCACTAAATAGGGTTAATAAAACATACCCTAATTGTTATATTGCAATAGCAATGTAAATCCTTAGTGTTCTTGAAGCTTGGAGAGCAAGCACCACAAGTGTCGTGTCTCTAATAAATCACACCCAACTCTAGCAAGAGGATGAGAGAGGAGAGAGGAGAAGGGAGCTTGAGAATTTCGGCTATCACTCTAGGGTTTCAGGTGGCCAAAATTCCTAAGGGTTAGAGGCCTATTTATAGTGCAACAAGGATGCCATGGATAACCCTAATCTGAATATAATAATAATATTTCAAATAGGTAATTAACCAGCTCCTTATTTATCCACACGAGATAATCTAAAAACCCTAGATTATCCATATAAAACCCTCCACCTCCTTCCCTAGGAAGGTTTTGGAACCTCTTGCTCAACTATTGAACAATTATACTTTAGTCCCTGTACTTTTAATTAATTCTTTTAATCCCAAAATTAATTCCAGTTAATTTCTGATTAAATATTAATTAAATATTAGTATTTCTAATTAATATATTATTTTCATAATATATTAACAAATCATTTATTCCAATTTATTAATCAAATAATAAATTCAACCTCTCTCTCCAAAAGTCATCCTGTCTAATTGCTAGTTGTAAGGACAACCCAAAAGGAATATGTTGCTATCAATTCAAGTATATACCAACTATAGTTATGGATATGCTGCTATCAATTCAAGTATATACCAACTATAGTTATGGGCTTAGACACATAATCCAAAAATCCTACATCTATACTTTAATGTAACTATGAAGTGAAATTATGGAATTGAGGTCTATTAGACTTGTTGATCATTGTATAATATATCTCATGTCCATACCTTGATGTAACCATAAATTACAAGCATTTTTATCATAAAACCTGTCACACAGTATTGTTTTTGGTAATCATTTAGGGGTTTCTTGATGTATTATTAATCTAGAGGAGACTATCCTTATCAACTTAAAATTTTATGTTACAATTTGTTTCTCAATTCTGATTTATGGATGTGTTTTATTATTGCAGAGGGTTTTTTCAATGCTATAATGACATTTCCACAAATTTATTGGGAGTTAATAGGTTCCAGTGGTGCAAGAGAAGGGTGGAAATGACTATTAAAGATGAAATTGTGATGCATGTATGAGATATGACCAAAAAAGAAGTTAAAATGGATTACAATGCACTTTAGTTTTTTGCAAAGAAATTGGTGAAAAAGGATATTAAAGATGCAATGTACTTTTTTTTTCATTTTCATACATGCACCACATAGCAATGTAATTTAGTTTTTTGGTTAGTTTCTTTTTAAAACCTACACTAAATGGCAATGTACTTTTTCTGGTTCTTTTGTTTTTTTTTCAAACAATTAAATAGTACTTTACTTTATATTTTATTTTATTTTTCTTTTTCACAATTCGAATATCACAATAGAAACTTAAATGTTACATAACAAAAAAAATATTTTTTTATTTGACAAAATAATAAAAGAGAAAAATAAAATAGAAGGATAAAATGGTCATTTTTAACAGTCAGAACAACCAGTCAGATGCATAATCAAACAATATAGTTTCAGAAAGATGTAGATTCAGTCAGACTTCAGACCCAATCAGGCTCTGACTCGGTCAGATCTTACTCGGTCAGATCTTACTCAGTCAGTAACTATCAAACAACCCCTTAGTCTATAAGTCTACTAGATTAAACCAAACTAGTAGTTTGGCTATTAAACAATGGGAATTATATATTAAGCAATGAGAATATTTTCCATAATTCCCATTACCTAATATTGACAATATCGTGTCTTGCAATTAAAACCATTACAATGTTAAGCATTTGGTATTATATTTATGTATATTATATGTTGATTAAATTGTCTTAATTCCTATACTACCTGAACTCAAAATGATGAGTGGATTGGAAATATGATATCTTAACTAAAGTAGAAAATATGAAAGTATAATCTAAAATCAAGTACCATTTGTTGAATGATTAATGTATAAAACATAACAATACTAGAAATTATTTAGAATAAAGGTAATAATATCAGTGTATTAATACTAACGTTATATAAGCTTCCCAAAAGTAATCTCGAAGAATTAAGCTTTCCATCTCAAATGATCATCAAGGTGTGGAAAGTGTGGTACGAAATATGAAATACTTGAAACAATCGAACGAATGATTAACATCTAAAGCATAACAATACTAGAATTGTTTGGAATAAATGTAATAATCAAAATGTATTCATCCTAACGCTATACAACCTTACCGAAAGTATTTCAAAGAATTTAGCTTTCCATCTCTAATGAGAAAACATACAAAGATAATAATTACCAAAGACATGACAAATATGGTACAACAAGACAAAATACTTTAAACAAGCGAACGAATAACTGATTATCAGCCTCCAACGATTCTTGAGTGATTGCACCTTCAAAACCAGAGAAAAGTTAATTCCATAATATTTATAGGAGACAAGTGATGGAAAAAATTTTAGGATTGAATAAAAACTCAAAAATTGATTAAACTAATAATTTCATTTTTTTACAGAACTAGGACGAAGAGCTCGGGTGTTGGATAAGAGTGCTCGGGTTAAAAAGTAGAGTGGTCTGATTTTGAGTCTCTATTCAGTCGAATAAGCAAAGTTTTGGATCAAAGTGATAAAGATATGTCGATCGGAATGGTCCTATTGATGTTGTTCGGACCGAAGAGCTCGACCACTCTATCGAAGGGCTCCAGTTGACTAAGCGAGATACCCGATTGCTTGAAAACTTCACGGTTAACAAGTAGATCCATATTAAAGCTGATAGGTTGGAGGAGGAAATGAGGACTTATCTCATGAGGGAAATAGATCCACTTGTGGATCCATTTTAATCCATTTAAGAAGGGAGAATCCTCTTCTTTTTAGGTGTGTTTAACACAGAGCGTTTAAGAGCGTTTGGGAGCTTCTAACTTCTAGCGTTTGCCAAAACACTCCGTTTTTAACAAAGGCACTACAAGCTTTTAGCATTTAGTTTAAAAAAAACACTCAAAATCTAAAAGCTATCTCACATAGCTTTTAACAAAATGCTACCAGTTACCCACTACCTGCTACCAGCTACTAGCTTCCTGCTATCCGCTACCCGCTACCCGCTACTAGCTAGTTTTACCAAACACGCCCTTAGTCATAGCAACCAATCTTCCTTTTTACTCCTTTTATTCTCTTTTTCATTTTAATTCAATAGTTAAATTAAAATAATAATTTAAGAATTAATTTCTTAATAAATAATTCTCTATTAACCATTAAAAAAAATTTTAATTATTTTTGTCTCAGTCACTTGATTTTATGAACTTACAAGTCTTTAATCATTTGGCTTAATCTTACGCTTTTAAGTAGTGTCATCCTGTAGATTATTTGAAGTTTCAGCCCAGTAGTGTGGACACAGAAATCAAAATTAGAATCGGTTGATTTTGATCCGAAACAACCTAAACGAGAGACGAAGATCTCGTAGATAGGAGTTTGTCGATATAAATACAATTGAGAACGAATATCGTATGAAAAAAAGATATGAATTTTAGACAGAGTTTACTAGTCCAAGCCTTCTAAACTAATAAATAAAAAATAAATTGAGAAATAGCCGGCAGAGTCTAAATGAAAATTGTAGATTTCTCCGATAGCTACGTGTGGGTATAAAGAACATAAAAAACGGAGCTCGTATGAAGAAGATGCAGATTTTTTAAAATCTGAAAAGTTCATAGGCGCGGGGTGTGCAGCGCACAAGCTTCTAGAAGCTACCATGTCGAACTAGCAAAAACCTATCACATGTCAGAAGTAGGAGGGTCGACCAGGCCAGAGCGCAACATACCTCTGGTCTGGGCGCGGCGCGCCTCTAAATATTTTGCCCTATAAATACTTTCAACTACTCATTCTGCTCTACACACCTTCCCATATTTCTCTCTCGAAATTCTCTACATTTGGCCATAAAATTCTTTAGTGATTAGGATATTTTGATGTAGCTCTAAGGTCCCTAAGAGCCCAGTAATTAGGAGTTATCGAGTTGGAGTACTACTGGTGCAATTTCCAGACTTTTGTTAGGAAAATATATGTAAGTTAAGATACTTATATTGCTTTGAATATAACTTATATTTATATTCATAGTCGTTGTTAAGAATTTATAAATAAGATTTATCAGTGATTCCAATTATTATATTGGTTGATCTACTTACGAGGGTGATGCATAGGCTAGATTTATTGAGGTGTTTTTAATAAGATTTTCAAACAGTATACTTTATATACAAAACGGACCCTACCTATGATATGATCTTACCTGGTTGCTCCTTACTTGATAGATCTTGATGTAGACATTGGGGTTGTTGAGAAATCTAGACTATTATTAGACATGAGGAATATTAGACTAAGGCTTAGTGATATAAACCTAAGTCAAAGTTAAGTGCTGAAGCGAAGCGCTGCCCGACTTTCCAGTCATCCACTTTAACAATTGAGTGCATAGTTACTTTCATCTTACACATAGATAAAAGGTATCTATATGATTAAATTCTATGTTTGCCTATTATCCGTGTTCTGTGCTAGACGAAATAATATGATTTTACTAGTTATAATGGTATATATATATATATATATATATATATATATATATATATATATATATATATATATATATATAATATAGGGTAGTGATGGGTGATGAAAGTTGAAATAATGAGAAGCCTTCACTATTGATGAACCAGTCATCTAATAGAGTATAGATGACGACCACAGATTATTCTATACAGTCTAGTGGAATGATAGCAGACTCGCAACTACAGGTGTTAATGAATTATTTGTTTATTTGATGTACTTTATCCCCTATGGTTGCCTTATTGACATATATTGCTAAAGGAATTCCTCAAGCAATATTATCTAGCCATTAACGATGATGATCCTTATGATAGGTCTCCTAAGATCAGTATTTTAGGATTAGTATGTGAGAATAACGGGAATGAGTAATCGGGTAAATTATTTGATATAAAATATATAATTAAAGAACTTAATTATTGTAGGTTGGAAACGTTATGTGCTCTCAAGCCTGACCCACCAAGTTTCTTTGTATCACAGGTAGTGATGCGATGACACAAGGATGTTTAGTGATTTGAGGTGTTTGTAGGCCATAGTATAACAAGCTGTTGTAAGGTATGATTGAACATTTTTATGCTTATGTATTTGTATTAAATGATTACATCGAAAGGGTTTTATATATAAATGAAAATTGTTTCTTCGTAAATATATTATGTTTTGGGAAAAAGTTTTGCATTAAGTTTTATACTCTGAATTAAATAAGCATATATAAAATTTTTAAATTGGCCGTAAAATTGAGAATGTCACAGTTGGTATCAGAGCATTAGTTTAACAAACTAGGAATATTTTAGGATTTCTAGACTTCAACTTTGAATGCTAAACGAATATCGTGAGATGTGTGTCTATTTTATTTAACCTGAATTGACAAAGCACTATAGAACTTTAGGATAAAATGCCTAATTTGATGATATGTGTTAAATGATTTAAATTATAGCATGCCTTAGGTTTCCTACCTAGATTGCTATTCCTTGAATAAATCTAAGGTCTATTGCCGACCTAGATTTGTAAATTTTATGTGTTCAGGATTTTAAACGAATAACTAATGCATTAGAACTGGTAGATAACTTTTTGGAGTGATAAAGAAAATTTATGCGTCTAAACATAAATAAAACCTTCCTTTAATGAACTTGTGTCTCAATACACTAAACACCTTCTTTGGTGTGCAAATTGTCATGGTGAGAACTCATAGTTGATTAGGAAACGGTAGTGGTAATCAGCAGCCTGAGCCTTGTGCAGTCGAGCATGCACCAAGGGCAATGTCTGCGCAAGAACCAACCACGATGGCAGGAGTCCAAGCAATGATTCAGGCAATCATGGACAAATAGAGAGAGGAGATGAGATAACTATTTTTGTGATAATAGGGACGAACCCACTACATCTACTATGCAACCTGAGTTGAACAAAGGACAGTCTAAGGAAGGAAACTATAGTCAGACTGTTAGTCAAGCTGAGCCATGAATGGTGGAAGAAAACATCCAGAGGGGGGAAATGATGGGAATGGATGCAAGTATAAGGAATTCATGGCATCCAAGCCACCAAGTATTTTTGGAAGTCCAAAACCGGTGGAATTCAAGGCTGGATCTCTGAGATGGAGATGATATTTGAGAGTTGAGATTGTAGCAACAGGCAGAAGACCGTTCTCGTGGTCAATCAGTTGAAGACAAGAGTATTAAGCTAGTGGAACTTGTTGGCTGATACCATGCTCAAGGGAGATGCCACTCGGAAGACTTTCTTGTGCAACTGAAAACGCATTACTATTCTGAGCAAGATCTTTTGGATATTAACAATGAATTCCAGAACATTAAGAAGCGTAAGATGAGCGTCAGCAAGTATGCTGCAACTTTTACCAAGATGATGAAGTTGGTTCCTTACTTGGTTCCTATGTAGAAAAAAGATAGTGAGAGTGAATCCTCTTGAAAGAGAAACATTTGTGGTGTACGGGGACAAGCTTCGAGTGAACTCTGGAATTATCTCCACGATAAAGACGAGAAAGTATTTGGCCAAAGGATGTACATCATGTCTAGCATTTGTGTAACGTCCCAAAAATCATGACATAATTTTTTTTTTTTTTTTTTTTAGATTAATAAATCGTTAATACATATTTTTCCCATAAAACCAAGGTAGCCAAGAAATATATACTTTTGTGTCCAAGATTATTAATGCGGATTTCTTTCTCTGGACAAATTTTATATCTAAGAGCACCGCATCGTCATCTTGCAATTCCATTTGCAATGCCATCTATTATTTTTATATGCCACATATGTTCTTGCAAATATAGCAGGCGTTGTAAAGTATTATTTAATTTTAAATATTGCTTTTCAGTTTATGTTTTATTTATTTAAAATATATATATATATATATATATATATATATATATATATATATATATATATAATTTGAATATATCATTCAGGGTATATAAGTTTAGGTACTAAACACACCATAATACGTCGTTTTGTTTCATATATTCATTATAATGTTCTTAAACTTCAACCTCTAACTTGATTTACTTTCAAAATTTTTGAAATTTCACTATTATCTTTCTCTTATATCACATTTTTTTTTGTCGAACACGTACTAAGCTATATATATTGTAGTTAAAAATGAAAATTATTTAATAATAAGATAAATATATAATTTATAAAAATCATAGAAGTAAATCAAGTTAGAAGTTAAATTATAATAACATTGGACAATTATAATGTATTATATGATACCAAACAACATAATATGATGAGTTTCGGTATATCTAAGCGTATATACCCTTAAGGATATATTCAATTTTCCTATATATATATATATATATATATATATATATATATATATATATATATATATATATATATATGGGTCTAGGGAATTCGTGGCTGTTATGTACCTAATATTAGGTATAGAACCATCAAAAATTACATAATTTTAACAAAATTCAATCAAATATCTCTATCATATTTCTTGTATCCTCTATTAGAGCTTATAATTGGCTTTGTATATATTTTTCATGGAGTTTTATAAGTTTAATTTTTGCACCACAAACCGTATATAAGAATATTTTATCAACTACATGTAGTTCAGTATATTGAAATTTATTACAGAAAACTATAATGAAAGATTGCAATTGTTCATTAGAATCTCATTAAATCGCTTCGCATAATCCATACAAAAAAAAAAACAAACAAACAATGCAAGTATACACAAGCTCAGTGTCGAAGGAAGTTATTAAGTTTCTACTAGAGATTTAATAAAAAACATATTCGAAATACATAGATGTTGGAGATGAATTACAAAATAAACAATCATATGAGTTCAAAAGCAATAGGAAGAAACTAAGTGTGAAAGAAAATTATGTTTTTTTAATCAAAATGAAGTCAATATAGATGGTTCTATATCTAATATTACATACATGACAGCCACATATTCACTTTTTCCATATATATATATATATATATAATATATATATATATATATATATATATATATATATATATATATATTAAATTTTCAGTAATTATTCACAAAGTGTGGCAAATGTGTATTTTTTAGTTTTTGTTTATTCATATGTATCTAATTTTGTTATATATTTCAGAAACCTTATGATTTAGACATATATAATTTCTCTAAAAATATTTCTACATGAATTACCAAATCTGAGTACTCCCTAACTACTCCCGAGTATTCGCTACTGGGCAGTTGGCCGTACAGGTACCAAGTAACGAATTCTACAACATTGTGTGTGTGCATATATATATATATATATATATATATATATATATATATATATATATATATATTGTTGGAACGAAAAAAATAACATATGGATTGTTTGGACGAAAAATTAAAAATAAGATATGATAGTCGCAATGAAAAAATTGAACATGGATAGTCGGGACAATAAATTGACATATAGGTAGACTGATTGAAAAAATAATGCATGGATAGTCTGAGCGAAAAAAATTACCTAAGGATAATCCGACCGAAAACTATAAGACAATGATAGACTGAACGAAAAATAACCTGCTAATAGTACGAACGAAAAAATAACACATTGATAGTTCAAACGAAAAAAATAACTCAGAGATAGTCGGAACAAAAAAAAACATGGATGGTTCGAACTAAAAAATAAACAAAGATAATCGGAACGATACACATGAATAGTCATAATTTTTTTATTGAAAAATACATAGAATACAATCGTTTGTAAAACTAAAGATACCATTATATATAAAAAAATGTTTTCTAAAACTCAATTAATTAAAAAGAAAATACTATTATAATAATAATAATAATAATAATAATAATAATAATAATAATAATAATACATATGACAAGACAAAAAAAATAACAAACGATCAAATCAAAATAGGTTTATTTAAGGCAAATCAAAAAGAAGGTTTGTATATCAAGAGGATATGTAAAACAACATTCTATAAAAATTGACATGACGTGCTTGAAAGTAGGGGTGAGGATAATAACCGAAAAACCGAATCAAAATCAAATTAATCGATATAACCGAATCATTTTAAAAACCGTTGGTTCGGTTTCTAATTTTTGTTAACCAATAACTAACGGTTCGGTTATAGTTTTATAGATTAACCAAACCATTATTAACCGAACCACTAACTTTACATTTTAATATATAAAAATTATAGATTATATATAAAATAATATAGTCAAACTTATTTAAGATCCATTAAAATTTTAAAAATATAATCCAATAATCCTTACTTATCAGGAGACGAACGAACAATCAAATCATCAAAGGTTGATCATACAGACACATACAATCTTTCAATCATTCATTCAGTTAGATTATTAATTAATGTTGTACTTCCTAATCGGCTAATTCTACAATTTGTAAACATTATTCACAATTAGTTTAATCTTCACACTCATAATTCTAATCGAAGGCTTCTCACACCGTTAATCCTAATCAAAGATTGTTTGGACTTTATAGTCCTATTCGAATGATTTTTTATTTTATAATCAAGACTTCTAGGTTAGTTGGGTTTTTGGTTCTTCAGTACTCTATGATATATTAAGAATGTATTTTTTTTGAATTTTTTGGCTGTTTTTATTTACTGTTTTATACTTAATCACATTAAATGTATATGAGTGATTGATTTTTTTTTATCCAATAACACATAATATGAATGTTTGACTATTTTATTTTATAGTTTTGATTTAATCGTATTGAACGTGTATGAATGTTTGACTTTATTTTAATATTAATATCAATTATCAATATATGAAATCATTAATGTCAATTTTTTTAATGTTATATATTTTTATTGAATCTTTTGATTTTGAATGTGACTATGTGTTATCTCATTCTAAGTATTAAAGGTACACATTTTGCTGTATTACTATAAGTTAGGTTACAAACATTGGCGTCGAGGACTTTTTGGTATTTTATTTTCATTTTTTATGTCAATATATTTTCGTCGTTTATATTATTTTGAACATTACGGTTAACCAATATTAACCATTAACCAAAACCGTTAACCGATAAAAAACATTAACCATAACCAATATTAACCATATCCAATGGCTACCAAAATCGATTAACCAATCATAATGGTTATGATTCGGTTTTAACCAATAACCGAACCAAACCGCCCCATACATATCCCTACTTGAAAGATAAATAAAATTTGATTGATATGAATGGTATAATTTACTTTGACACATTGGTGATGTGATAATTTAAAGTTTGAGCGGTAAATGGCCTTTATTGCTCTACTAATGGTGTGATTTATCTATTTTGACGGTGGATCGGATTATTGGGGATTTTCGTAAATGATGTTTACCATTCCATATAGTTTAGTATATTAGTTTGAGCTTAAAAAAAAATCATAAATATGTGATATATATTGTAAATGTAACCACTATATCAAGTTATCATCTTAACAAACATACACTGACGCGAAAATGTTTATTTTTCCACTTCTAGCCTAGGGCCCATAATTGAATAACTAGAGATAGAATCATAGAAGTGTGGCTTTTCTAGTTGGCAAAGGGTGTTACCGTTTGAAAGGGTGAATATGGTCATGAAGATTAATGGTGAATGTCGAGAAAATCCATTACAATAGACTGGATGGGTCATAACGGGATCAAAACAAATTATTTATTTATGTGTGTATTGGTTATTTTGTGACCTTTATTATTATTTTTTATTTTTTAAAATTCTACAAATATAGCATAAGACTTCACTAAAACTATAATATTAAAGACAACTATTTATTTAATAAGTTTTATGTTTTTCTACACTTTGAATGGTTTTAACCACATTTGATTGGTTTCTATTGTACCGAAAGAGAAACCATTAATCTATTTAATAAAAGTTCACTTTGATTGGTTTCTATTGTAGCTAGTTGTTTTATTAACAATTTAATGTTTAATATACTACAGATAAAATATAAATACAATTTTGGGGTCTCAAGATATTATAAAGGTAAATCGAGTAATCTAACCATTTTTTTGGGTTTTTTCTTTAAAAATATAACACTTTTTTTAAAAATAACTATTTGATCCGAAATGGGTCATTTCGGACCCGAAAACCGACCTAAGTCCAATAATGTAGCCCAATGGTAATATATATAGGTCCCACACAAAAAAAAATCTGGAATGCGTGTTCCAAAATTTGTAGATCCGAAACAATATCTAATCCGCATTTCATACCAAATATTCAGCATGAATTCGTAAAACCAATAAGTTCTACATTTTTAGTTACTTTGCATTTGATTTTCTAAAACGATTTACGTGTTCTGGAATTGTCCGAAATGGTCCGCAATACGGGGAACAACTCCGAAATATCCGGATTATCCTTTTTTTTAATCTTTTTCTCATTGTACGTTTATGAAACTCATGTAAATATTTTTTAATGTGTTTCAGATCGGTTGTTATAGTCCGAAAATTAGGTATTATAGGGGTTTCAGAATGGTAATGTAGGTCCGGAACATGATGAATGTGGTCCGGACCCGATGATCTATTCTGGAATGATGATCCAGAATAACTATACTTATAATTTTTTTTAAAGTATTGTTTAATAACTCATGTTAGTCCAAAGATGAGTTTGCATAGATGTTGTTAAAAAAGTGGGTTTTACAGACGACAAAGTTGTGGTCTAGAACCCGATAATTTATTCTAGAATGATGATCCGGAATAACTATACTTATAATTTTGTTTAAGTATTCTTTAATAACTCATGTTAGTCAAAAGATGAGTTTGCATAGATGTTAAAAAAAGGGTTTTACAGATGACAAAGTTGTATTCCATTTACATGAGCTTTCGAAATTGCGTCTGATAAAGGTAAAATCGAAAAACAATATTTTTATAATTATAACTAGAGGGTATGCCCTCGCGTTGCTAGGGGTCTGGAAGTTTTTTTATTGTTTTCTTGGTTGTTTCAGATTTCACAGTTTGTGTTTGTTTATGAGAAATTTTTTTAGAATATACATAAGGGACGAAAGTTGATAAAATATAGAAACTATGGTGGTTAGATGTTGAAAAACGAAAATTAATATTAGAGAAGGGACCAAAATTGCCAAACTGTAGAAAAAGTTATGGCTTACTGTAATTAATATTAGAGAATTGACCAAAAGTGTCAAGTTGTAGAAAATGGACGAATGTTGACAAAATATAGAAACTATGGTGGTTAGATGTTGAAAAACAAAAATTAATATTAGAGAAGTGACCAAAACTGCCAAGTTGTAGAAAATATTATAGTTTATTGTAATTAATATTAGAGTATGGACCAAAATTGCCAAGTTGTAGAAATTATTGTAGCCAAATAGTGTAACATTAAAGAATAAAAGACCAAAAGTATTAATATCTCAAACAATTGTTGCCAAAGTTTGAAGAAGAAAACTTTACTATTAAAAAAAAGGTCCAATAGGAAACAATTATTGTTCCTAGAGGAACCCTCTATTAATCTATATATAAATTTATTTTTATGGTAATGTTTTAAAATGTTCTTGTAATCTTGTTTTTGCAGATAAAATACGAAGATGTTGAATTTCAAAATATGATAAAAAATAAACAAGAAAAGGCACCCATAAAATTAAGAAAGAGATATGAAGTGGTGTTAAAACTTAAATTGAAAACAAATAAGACTCTGAAAGATGGCACCGGAGCAAGTGCAAACAAACATGTTATGATAGACTAGGTGTATTTATTTTTTGTTATGGATATGTTTGACCAATTTTTTTTTATTATTAAATACTTTTATGCATATTGGTTTTAAATAGTATATTAATATAATTTATGTATATTCTATTTTCAGTTTCCAACATCCAGTGACTCGAATGATAAGGATGAGTTGCTTATAGAGTATGTTATACCATATCTTGAAGAAGAGCAACAACATCTTGTTGATGCGACTGCATTAGAAATGATTTGTGATTATCAACTTGCTAAACAACGAATGATAATACTGGAAATCCCATTACCGCCTTCATCGGCTGAGGACCGGAGAAAAGTAGCATTGTATAACATGCAAATGCTCCTCATTACCATGTCTAAACATATACAACGATTTGTGAATAGAATGGACATCATCGAAGAAACACGTAGGACAACTCCAACAATAGAAGATCGAGTCGAATTGAATGATAATGGTTTCAAACTAATTGAGACCCTACATGAAATTGTTTGAAAATCATGTAGACACGACTAGTTTGCATCGGATGTAAGTTCGCAGTTATCGGCTAGAAATGAAATCTAATTTTAAATCATGGAATTGACTCCTATATGGATATTATAATGTCTTTTGAAACTAAATTTTGTAAAAGTAACGGAATGATTATCTAAAATGACAATTATCATTTTTTTCATTAACATTATTGCAAAGAGGGTTATAAATCCTAATACATAGTTAGATTGGTTTCCAAAAATTAGGAAATTTTAAGGGATACATATTTTGCTCTTGGTCAATAAAATCTCCTCTAATTCTAACAACGTCTATTAGACGGTTCCATTTTGCACGAAGTTTATTGATCTCCGCATTTGCATTTTTAATGTACTTCTTAGCTTGTTTCACTTCTTTCATAGCTTCAGCAACCAATTTTTCTTTTTCATTTACTTGTTCCACTAAATCGTTTGCACGTTGATTTAGTGTGCAACTTCTTTCAGAGTCCCTTTCATTTGCTTCTCCAACATCCTTCATAGCTTAGAAAACATCATCATACATTTTATCCGGGAGTTGGAAATCTGGGCCTTCTAGAAACGGTTTATTATTTAAAAAACATAACAATCTTCTTCTTCACAATGCAAAACCCCATCATGAGACGAACTCATTCCAATTTTTTTAACGTTGAGGATGCTTGCTAGGTGCATTTTAAAGTCCAAAAGCAATGTCTGGAACAAGGGTCCGAAGGAACAAGGGTCCGAAATAGCTGGTTCGGAACATGGCTCTGAAATATTATCAGTAATCTATGACATTTACAGTTCGGAATGACTACACATATGTCAGGAATATATGACTTTTATTCACTATGACTACACATATTTTAGGAATCTATGACAATTTATGTTCCGAATTTAGGGTCCGAAATAACAATTCCGGAATGTGGCTTCAGAATGTATTTCCGAAATAGTGTCAGGAATTATAACCATTATATAAAGGAATTCAAGCATCCAAACTTTTTACCTTGTTAAATTTAATACTAAAATTTCATTTCTTATAATCCAAAGAAATAACATACTGTGAGTATGGCTCTCAAGGTATTATAAGGATATCAACGACTAGAAATAAACCTGGGCGACTTTTTTACGCTTGTCCTAAAGACGTATGTGGGTTAACCTTTTATTTTTTTTTTCTTTGAATTAATATTAATTTACACAATATACGTCATGTGTTTGATCTTAAATTTTTAGGGACCACAGTCTAGGTTTATCTATTGGTTGACAAAGCAAACGACAATAATTCATTGATAATCAGTAACTTATTTCAATCGAAGAAGAAACCTAAAACCTAAAATATGCACTTGAAGATAGTGTTAATTTGTAGTTGAATTTTCTTTTTTGGAATTGTTGTATACAAGTTGTAAGCTTTACGTTCATCAACTACGTTTCTGTAACGCTTATTAATTTTTTTAATACGTAATGTTTGATTGTTTGTTAGTATTACTATGTCACTTGTAAATTAACTTTTTTATATCTTTGGAATATTTAACAAATATTAGGGCAATAATAATATTTTTCATTACACACTGCAAATTAATTACAAACATAATTAGTTGCAATTAGATTGGCAATAAAAATTCCATCAAAAGGTCTAGTATTTCCTATTTTGATGGAGGGGGAAGAGAGTGCACTGTTTGTGTCTTGTAGGCAGTCTGAAACACATCAGCACAGTAATATATATGAACCATATCAAGTAATTCATGGTTGTTAGAATGACGTGATGCCGCAATAGCATTCCCGCACGCTATACCCAAACTATGTCATTTCCCACATGAACATGTATGACGATTAAAATCAACAACACAAGTTTCTTTTAAATCAAAAACTCGATAAATGTCGGACGGGAGCGGAGACAGGATCTCTGGCGGGATCTTTGTTGCTTGCCACCGAACAGACTTTTGAATCCTTTTATGAAGCACCATTTCAACATACGGGGTGAGTACGGTAGTCAAATTCTCTGGAAACTAAATATGATCAAATAAGGTTCTTGTAAAAGTAATTAAATAAATTTAATATTTCACCCGGTATTTTACCTGCTATTAAACTGCGTTCAACAAAAGTCCATTACATGTAGTCACGAATTGCCTCGATAAGCATTATTATCGGTACATTGCATTGATTTACCGATAACACCAAACCTTTTTAGGGAATATCAATGTTGACTGCATTCCAACAGATGTTAGGGAAATTGGCTCTTGCCCATTTCGCATTACCAATGTTGGCAAGCACTTCACGAGCATCAGTGTTCAGTCGACGAAAGTTTTCTTCAAAACCAGACACAATATATGAGTTGGATGTCATCTAGAGCCAAGGTTGTAGTGTTCTGCTAGAGACACCTCTTGTGCGCATATACTGAACACACTTTTAGAAGTATACCTTGATAAGAATCAGGGAATACATGCTCTATGCAAGAACTACCCATATTTGTTATGAATGATACATCCCTACCCAATCTCAGAGCTTTTTTTAACCTCGTAAGGAACCAGGTACAACAGTAGAGATTATTTTCCATGGTCAGACCAAATGCTATAGGGATGGTCAGCTTGTTCCCGTCGATAGCAACCACTACACCTTCAAAATCTCTATAATTCAACCAAGTAATTCGTAATTATTTCTTATACTTGGCCTTTTATTATGAGTTGGAGAGATGCTTGGCCTTTTATTTCTACACCTTCAAAATCTCTATAATTCAATTTTCTTGTGATGCATATTGTGCGGTCATTACTTCACTCCAAAACAACTCTAATATTAGATGTAAACTAGGTTATAACCCGTGAAACTCACGGTTAACAAAGTAAAATAGCATAGAAATTATAAAAATAGTAATCGTTAATTATAAATAAGCATATAGTTATATTTATATGAAATTTGATGTTTTGTCCATAATTCTGACATTTTTATTTTTATATAATATTTAAAATGGTTTTAAAATATATAAATTATGTTCTTTAAGTCGATATTAATGATAAAATCAACATGTTCTACAATGGAATATAAAATTTAATAGAATGAGAAAAACAAATACATCGTAATATGATTGCTTATTTAAATTAGAAGGTTAGTTAATGTAAGATCCATACTTCATCACAAAATAAAAAATTAATTACAAATCAAAATGATGAACAAATATGTGTTCTCAATAATAAAAACCATATAATAAAGAAAAAAATTGTACTGTTTTACTATAAATTACAAAACACTTCTCTAGACACTGACAAATTAAAATCAACTTAATACAAGCTAAATTAATAATTTAAATCATTGTTATTTTTTCAATATATATAATGATGATATTCGTTCAAACACCTACACTTTTTCCTTCTTTTATTCATTTAATTTTGTAACATCCCAAAAACTCATAGTAAAATTTTCATTTTTAAATCAATAATCCATACAAATAAGTTGTTTCAAAACCGATCAATGTGAATATATTATTTAAGCATCAAAGTAAATATTATAAATTATCAATGCGAAAAACTATAGGGGTGTTTTGTAGTAATGTCGGGCCCTTACCTTTCGTACCGAAAGTACCTAAAACCATAAACATAAAACCGTAAGCACAAAGCTTAGTGAACTCCCCAAAATACCTCATAGCATACATATATATATCAGTCAAAACATACCTGGGTCTATTTCACCCCCCTTCGATCTCTTTCAACTGGTACTGGGTACGTTTCACCCCCTTCGGTCTCTTTCAACCGGTACTAAGTCTATTTCACCCCCTTCGTTCTCTTTCAACCGGTATTGGGTCTATTTCATCCCCTTCGGTCTCTTCTAACTGCTATCAGGTCTTTTTCACCCCTACAGCTAGCATATAATCATATCAACAAGAGTCACAGAGACAACAAGAATATATAGGCATAACAGGAAATTGTCACGAAGACAACTATCATCCAACAAACATAATCCAGTGGGCCAACATTGGTGCCTTCTACCTACGAGTATAGTGGAGGAACTCACCTCTTAGTCTGAAAGATCGTGGAACTGGACACTACTTTGAATATCAACTCTACTGGTCACTTATTCATTGGAACATGACCAAACTTAACTTATAATCAAAATACCCAAAATACTCCTCAGGCAACCTAGTAAAAACAGTTCAATGTCGAAAAGTCAAAAATTCAACCGAGTCAACTCAACTGAGTACGCCCAGTGTACTCAGCTTGCACGCTTAGCGTACTCAAGTCTTGACCATAAACGAGGTTTTGACCTCATACGCCCTGTATACGATAGCATACGCTCATCATATGTTCAACGATCATTTCCTTCTATTAAGAGCTTAATCCCTTAAGATCTGTCGTCCAAATTCCAGATATAATCCTCAAATGATGTCCTTAACCATAAAGTTTCCAACTTTATCATCTTGCATGGCTATTAAGTGCTTAATAACAAAACCCTAACTTCTTAACTCTTTAAGACATTCTAGCTCATGCATGGTGTAACAACCCGAAAATTAAGATAAATTTTTTCATTTAATATTTAAAAATTACAACCATGTTTTGTTTTCCCAAATTCCATTACATAAACTTTTGTCCATAAAATCAGAGTGTCACAGCTAGTATTTTAGCTAGGAAATCCTATTCCGGTGTAACCATTCAACTATTGTAAATCTTATACTCTAAGTAGATCTCACTCAATGCTCATAAAGATTCATCAATAATGTTCATCAAAGAGTCTGAAAACCCTAAGAATCCCGGTTTAAGTCCATTCTGGACTAGAATTTTCTTATTGGGCCTAATGGACCAATAAGTACCCAATTCAACCTCATTGGACTTAGAAACCCTAATTGGACCAAATTCATAAATCAAAAACATTTTGGGCCATTTGGGTTTAGAATGATTCATTCTAACCCTAACGGGCCTTATTGGGCCATAACTAATCCAATTAACCTTAGTGAACCATAAGCCCCTCTCTTTTATTCTAGTTGGGCCGTAACCCATCTAAGGAGCCTATTGGGCCGAAAAATAATGATTGGTCCTTATAGTTTTGAACCAAGGCTAAAATTGGACCCAAACTACCCTATCCTTTCTCGTAGCCCAACACCTTCGGCCCATGAGTAAAAAAAAGGAAATTGAGTTGACTTTGGAGTGTTTCCTCCATAAAATCCAACATACATCTAGGCTTTAAACCATCATGTATTCATGCTAGTCCTTTCACCATCTCTCTGCCCTCTCCTCTTCTATTCTCGGCCGAAGACAAACAAACAAACACACACACACACACACACTACACTAAACTCTCTCAAGCACTCTCACAGATCATCCTACACTTTCCTCTAAAATTCTCAAGATTTGCTTGTGGTTCAAGAAGGTTTCACAAGACAATCATCACTCCTTGGTAAGTCTTTATACATCCAAGTTCATAACTCTATTCTCATGATTGGATCACTCTTTTAAGCAAGTTTTTTGTGATTTTGCTTCCTAGAACTTCTTAAGTTCGAAATCCGCTCAAGAAAGCTTTCTAGGACCAAAATCTTCTTCATTTCTTCTTCAAAATCGAAACATCAAAGCAAAGTTGTGTTCATACCCCTTTGTTTTTGGTTTTCATATAATTTTTGGGGGAGAATACAAGTAAAATGTGTAGATCTATGTGTCATATGCATGCTTTGTGTGAATTCTTAGTTTATTTGGTAAAAATGTATTAGATCTTAGCAAATATCGAAATTTTAAGTATTATTTAGCAAAGTATATGAACTCTGACATTATATACATCACATTATCAAGTCAAAAGTGATCACATGTTTAAGATACAAAAGATTTCAACAAAAACCTTATTTAAGGTCAAAATTGTAAAGAAAGTAAAAGTTAAGGGAAAAAAGTGTCATTTACTTTTTTATAAGGGCCAAACAGGTTTTACATGTATAAAAAGGTATTTTTATGTTAAACGTACTTTAAAAAAGGCCAAAAATGCAAATTTAAGCTTAATGGGCCAAAACTTTTGGGCCTCACGGTTGTGGGCCCAATTTGCGGAAAAAATGAGTTTTGGGGTTTAAAAATGTCATTTTGCCAAATTTTTGAGTCATAAATGTAAATAAACCAAATTTAGAGGTGAAAATATCATTTATTTTCAAATTGGACCAAAAATGTAAAGTTTTCCAAAAATGGGGCCGAAAGTGTAAACTTTTACAAATAAGGGGTTGAAAATGTATTTTTCTGCAAAATAGGGTTCTAAATGTAAAAATATAACATTTTTGGTTAAAACCATAAATTTATAGACATTTGGGACAAAATTGCAAACTTTTATAAATTATGGACTAAAGTGTCATTTTTACAAAACATTGGGCCTAATTTAAAATTTTGAGAATTGTTGGCCAAAAACGTCGTTTTTACAGAAAGAGGATTTCTATCACCAATCTATCGAACTTCAAGTCAAAACAAACAACGGAATAAAACAAAACGAACGAAATATGTCGATAACCAATTATTGAGCTTAATATTCTTGATACTTGACCGTTGGGCCCTAAGGGCCCAACTAAGTGTAAATTGAGCCCAATGTGTTCCATGACATGTTTAGTGGGTCTCACGACCCACTTGCATGTTAATTTGGGCCTGATTTATGGACTACATGTTTATTGGGCCTTTGTGGCCCATTTTCATGCCTATTGGGCCTAAATTACCCTTTTATTATGTTATTGGACCTTGTGGCCCATTTACATGTTAATCGGACTTGGAATGAAGATTCACATACTTGTAAATCGTAAATATACCTCTACATAGTCACTCCCCAGATAAACCTTTCAATATTTTTCTCTTCGGAGGTGATCATTCTGGGACACAGAAGAGATAACTCGCTAAACCTGGATATGTATGCGTCGATGTTGGAGTTTTGGACCGTGAGGTTCCAAAACTCTTGCTCCATCTTCTGAATCTTACCTCTAGGACATTATTCAAAATATGACCAACATGTGTCCGAGAGTGATCACAGCGGGAGATGAATCCGAAATCCTACCCCACTCTCCAATAATTCTAGGGAATCCGAACACAATTAAGTGGAAATAATATGAGAATGATTAAAATATGGCTTATATATGCACTCTCATGTAGTCAGTATGGCTGGTTTCCACCACCATGGAGATCCCTACTTTCCCAATCAGGGAAATAATGGATGGCTAAAGGAGTCCGATGAGGAACCTGAAGAGGAGCCTGAAGAGGACCCTGAGGAAGAAGAAATTAAAGAGGAACTTGTGGTAGACGATGGTGAAGAAGAGTTTGATGACGACAACGATGATGATTCGAACGCCGAGTCCGAAGTCCTCAACCCACCATACCCAGTGAAGGTGTCGGCTCACCGAATGGGCCCGAGTGGCCCTACAGCTCTTTAGGGTATCGACACTTGGAGGTGGAGCAGGCAACAGGGACATCGGCCCCCGTTTGGCATGGCACGTGAGTTCTATGACTTGAGGGAGGGAGGACCGGCAGATCGAGCACTTCCAATCGTGGTGAGACGATTGAGGGATACTAGCGATCTGGCTCAAAGCAACGCCGATCAGATGCACCAGATGCGGACTAGGGTTGAGCGGGCGGAGCGGGAAACGCGAGAGGTTATCCGAGAGTTCCACATGAGGCTAGTGATGTGGGAGACTCGACTCCGAGATGCGGAGCGACAGGTGGCTCGCCTCCAGGGAGCATCCACTTCCTCAGCACCATTCCCCGACACATCCCATCATGACTAGGACCAGTCGTATCTTTCGTCAGTATTATGTTATGTGATCTACGCTATGTACTATCGACTCTATGTTTAAGTGATTACACTACTCATAGGGTCGTTATGCAACTAGATTTTATAGTTCTATGTACTATATGCCTTCTGGAAAATTTTCATGTATCAAAACTATTAGTATTAATGAAAATGCTTTATGTTTTATCATGACATTGTTATCTGCTATGTGTTTTACTTCCATGTTTTATGTCAATGTGTGAAATTACTTAAGTACCTGCTATACGCCTAGTCTACAGGATCACAAACTGGCAAAAACCATAGGTACTCAACATCCTTCCGTTCCATGACATAAATATGCCTCAAAGACCCAACCGCGGAAACAACACAACACCAACCTCGCCGGAAATAAACTCAGTTGTATTCCAGGCAGTAGTGTCCGCTGCGGTCACTGCAGCACTTGCGCAGATTCGCAATGGAAACAACAGAGAAGGCAACGGGCAGGGAGCCAGAAGCACAAACCACGAAGTCGCATGACCATGCACCTACAAGGATTTCACCAACGCCAAACCTCGGACCTTTAATGGGACGGGAGGTGTCATAGCTCTGAAAAGATGGATTGAGAAAGTAGAGTATGTCTTCGAAATCTGTGGGTGTCCGGATGAATGAAAGGTCAAGTTCGCAACCTGCACGTTCATGGACCAAGCTCTCTCTTGGTGGAATGGCCACATAGAGGCCATGACACTCCCGGTGGCAAACGCGATGCCCTGGGAAGAGCTGAAGGAGATGATGCTAGCAAAATATTATCCTAGAGGTGAGATTCAGAAGATGGAACAAGAGTTTTGGAACCTCACGGTCCAAAACTCCAACATTGACGCATACATATCCAGGTTTAGCGAGCTATCTCTTCTGTGTCCCAGAATGATCACCTCCGAAGAGAAAAATATTGAAAGGTTTATCTGGGGACTGACTGAGCCTAATCGTACTTTTAACAATTTGAACTTATGTATTTTAACAATGTACTTGATGTGAACAATGCTAGTTGTATTATGTAATGTTGGTGATGATCGTGTTATGATTTTTGTATATTCATTGTGATGATTATTCAATTGTTAGTCACACGAGCCCCCGAACGTTTCTGCCGTCTGCTTCGGGGGTGTGACACAGAGTATCCAAAACAATGAACGCAAAAATATTGGCGCGTGCATGCTACGCCATCAAGTCGGGCCCTTGCCCTTAGAATCAGAAGTATCTGAAACACCCAACAAGATAGTAAGCAAATGCTTAGTGAGTTCCCCAAATACACAAAACATAGAACCACATAATGTCATGCAACATATATACATAGGATTGCCATGGACCACCTCTATGGTCTTCACCCAGAATGCCATGAGCTATCCCCACGGTATTATATCCATGGACCATGGGTTCCCCTCATGGTCTTTACCAAGTGCCATGGGCTCCCTTATGGTCTTCACATATTGAAACCTCATAACAAGTAATGGGCCGACATTGGTGACTTCAACCCATTGGTATAATGAGAAGACTCACCTCACTCTGTTGAAAACAATAGCTGCTCGATTATCAATCAAAATTATCATACTGTAAGAATATACAAATAGCCCTAATTAGGATTATGACACAACCTAGACAAGGGCCCAAAATCCTAAGTCCAAGTCCCTCCATGATGGCCCAAAGGTCTCTCCTTCCTTAATGGGCCCAACATCAAAGTCCAAAACCATAGTGGGCCATAAGGCCCAAAAGTCCCAATCATGCCAACTATAGCCCAAACTAGAACAAAAGTCCAACGAAGCCCAAACTTATCTGGGTTG
Source organism: Lactuca serriola (assembly GCF_051521515.1). Lineage (NCBI taxonomy): Eukaryota > Viridiplantae > Streptophyta > Magnoliopsida > Asterales > Asteraceae > Lactuca > Lactuca serriola. The sequence goes on from NC_136412.1 coordinate 236,530,728, forward strand.
CGTACGCCCAACATACAACATCAGTACACTTAGCATATTGATTCCTTTTGGTCGTACGCGCAGCGGACTGATCCTTACGCCCGACGTACAAACAGCCCATGCACAAAAGTCCATTAAATTCTTAATACTTGAGATCTTAATGTCTAACTCCAGATCTGCGTCTATTAAGATGTCCTAGGGCATAAATTTGGCAACTTTACGCCCTTGCATGCCACATGGGACCCCAATGCCTCATTTTTCCCATTAAGACCACTTTTAAGACCATAAACTCATGCATGGTCCCAATACAACCTTCAAGATAGAATTTTTATGCATTAAGCATGTCCAAGGAGCTTAGATTTAACATTTCTAGTCTCTAGAGTTGCTCAAACTCACAAGAGAGGGTCCATAAACCAAAAATGGAATTCACAACAAACCCTAACTCAAACTAGCAAAAGAGATGGCAAGGTCTAGACTTTTTACCTCCAAGAGTCCCTTAAGATAAACTAGATAAAAGATCCAAAAGCTTAATAAAATCCAAGACTTGATCACCACCTTCTCTTTCTTCTAATCCCACTAAAATGGCCACAAAAACACTTTTAAGCTCAAAGATTACACTCTCATGCAAATCTAGGGATTTGAGACGATAATAGACTATGGAGGCTGTCTAGCGTAAGGTACATGCAACATAAGAGTGTTTAAATAGGGTTCTTGCCCTAAAATTAGGGTTTTAGTATTGAGCCACATACGCCTCACGTTGCTTGGTACGCGCTGCGTACATGGTGCATACCCGCGACCAACCTTCCCTAGTACGCTAAGTGTACACCTATGTACGCCTAGTGTACGTAGGGACCCTATTTGCAAAGAAAATGTAACACCCATAAAAATCAAGCCAATTTAAAACTTTTTCAACCAATTAAAACCATTAATTATTAAAAGTGTTTTCAAAATAGTTTTATGTCAGAGTATCCCAGATATCAAAATCATAAAATGTGAGGAGCTGTACGATCACGCCTTTGCCTTCTCGCGATCATCCGAAGTACCTGAAACCAAAAATGAAACTGTAAGTCCGAAGCTTAGTGAGTTCCCCCAAAACATCGATACATAACAAATAGTACATATAATAACAACATGTAATGGGTCCGCAGCTCTACAGACTGGATTACCCTTGAGCCTACAGTATGAGTCTGGCTTACCTTAGGGGCCCATAACTCATATCTGGCTTGCTCCCTCAGTCCTAGGACTGCAACAAATTGATTAGCCCTCAGTACGAGTCTAGTATGCTCTCCTGGCCCTCAGCTCGCATCTGGAATTCTTTGGAGTCCTCGGTATGAGTTTGGCATGCCCTCCCTGACCCTCAGCTCACAACACGGACCAGTACAACCTCAATCCTACCCAAATAACATGTCGATGTGTAACATCTATTGTTCGTACAGATAATCACACAGTATCACACGTAGCCCTACAGATCTACCAGACTAGCATATCGAACTAACATGCATATCTAACTCATATTCAGCATATCAATAACTACTAGGATATCAATCCAGTGGGCCGGCCTTGGTGCCTTAGACCCCTTAGTATAGTGAGGATAACTCACCACACAAATGTCGAATTGTATTGATAAGGTCAAACTCTCGAATCACAGCCACAAACTCCACCACCTATATTCACCATAGAACCACTTCCATAAATTCCCAATTTACTAAATACCCCTGGAAGTTGAACTGGTCAACCCTTGGTCAAAGTCAAGGTCAACGGTTAAGGTTAATAGTCCATGTTGACCCAACTCAACGAGTGCAGCTCACTGACTCGTGGAGTCCTTCCAGAACGCAAGAAATGGTGAAAACCCTAGTTGACTCGCCGAGTTTCTAGACAACTCGTCAAGTTCATGCGTGTCCAAACGTCGGGAAAAACCCTAACTAACTCGTCGAGTCGTCTCACTGACTCACCGAGTACATGCAGAAACTAACAACAACGAATCTTCATCGGACTCGTCGAGTTGACCATGCAACTTGTCGAGTCCCTTCAGTCTATTTCTCATACATATGTTTTTTCGTGAAACCAAATCTCCAAACTGTAGATCTAGGCTCCTAGGGTGTGATTATCACGTAAAGTTGCTAACTTTACGTGCATGCAAAGCTCCATCAAGCTAAAACACTCATAACTAGCCTTAGAAGAAGGTTTTGGACATGAAGGAGAGCCAAAGCTTCATAAATCTTGAGGCTTTATGTCCATAAGGGCCTAGAGGAGTCCAGATCTGAAACTATGCCCTTGTGACAAGCTCAAATCCGAAAGTAACTCCATTTTTGCACTAAAATGCCCATATTCTCACTTAAGAAGGGATCTAACAAATGGAAGACCAAGGTAAAGGCTTTTTACCTTTAAATGCAATCCAAGACAATGTGAATACTGGATTTACCCTCTTCTTCTCATCCAAGCTTCTAAAACTCCAAGATTCTTCAATCAAAAGCACCAAAAGCACACTTTAGCCTCTCAAACACTCAAGAACAAGGTTTAGACTGATTAGGGTTTCTTATGGCCGTCAAAAGGTCTTAAGGGGGCTGGAGAAAAGCTCTTAAGGTCCTTTAAATATGGTGCAAACCCTAAAAATTAAGGTTTCCATGCACAACCTCTACTCATCGAGTCAGGGTCCTCCGACTCGTTGAGTAGGAGTCAAAAACCACACGGGATGACTAGGTTCGACACGACGAGTTGGGGCCTCCAACTCATCGAGTTCCCTCAATAAAATGAATAAAAGGGTTTTAAAATATACCTGGGAGTCGGGGTGTTACAATTCTCCCCCACTTGAACTAGAGTTCGACCTTGAAGTTTGTTGCGGTAAATAACTTGGGGTAATGATGTCGCATCTCTGCCTCCAGCTCCCAAGTCCACTCGGATCCTGTCACACCCCCATACCAGAACGGCGGAAACATTCGGGGGCGGATGACGTCACGTACAATATCACAACAATTGCATAATAGTAATCAAAGTACAACAACCATTACATTGATAAAGTGTAGTTTTACATTCGTGTTCAAATCATATACTTGACACCAAAATATATAGCAAAAGTTAAAAGACATGAGTCTATGAAGCTCCATCTTCTCAAAACTTGTGGTTACCTGGTTACTGATTTCCTGAGAATACATGTAGTTTTGAAAAGAGTGTCAATAATTAAGTTGGTGAGTTCATAAGCATGTTTGTAGTTGAAATCTGTCATTTGTTCCTTGAGAGTGTAAGTATGTTTCCCAGAAAATCCCATATTTTCTATTGTAATGTGTTGTAGTCTTAATACCCTAAGACCAAAACTTGTAAATGTTATTGTACTCTGAGATAGTATATTGTAGTTTTAATTCACATAAAACCATGAAAAGTATGTTTTCTCTGTACTGGAATAGTATTCTATATTTGTACTTGTATAAATACTATGTAATTGTAAATGCATGGATTCACAAGTTGTACTTGTAAAATACTGTATTATAGTTTTATAATATAATAAACCTCTGTGAAGTTGTTTACTTATTCATACACTAATCGTACTGTTCAATACCAAATTGTGAGTTATCATAAGCATGCTTGATGACCTGAACATGACGTTCTTCTGGCGTCGTAATCGGTATGATATTTGTCACCCCAGGCCTGTCGGCCTAACTGTAGCAAACAATTAAGGTGCGGGATTGTCAGTCCTGTATAGATCTATACACAAGTGTCACACTCTCCCTCTAGAAGACTCTGATTATATTTTCAGGACTTGGTTGGTACTTAAATAAGTACGTGGAGTGTGTCTCACAAATGCTATATTGACGGTTACGTGTAGAATATTGAAAAGTTACCTTGTAATGGAAAAACTGTAAGTATATCTCATAACTATATTTATTATAGTTTATATATTAGTTTTCCATAACGTATTCTGAACTTTGAAAAGTAATATGTAAGTTCCATAAACTATACCTATTATAGTTTATTTATATGTGTTCTACTGAAAAGAAAACCTTTGTATTGTTAATAACTCGGCAAGTTTAAATCGTAAAATCCGTGATACGGTTGTTCTGTGAAATTCATGATTTATGTCCAAATGGTACCAAAATAGGTTGCAAAAATAATATTTTTGTTTAACAAGTTCTAAATGGTTTTATACTTATATAAATATAATATTTATATAATTATGATTAAATAGACAGTCAAATAAATAATTCTATCACAAGCCCACAACCAAACAAGGAACAGGAAATGGAGCAAAATTATCAATTCTAAACATGTTTAACCTTAATTATATATATATATATATATGTGTGTGTGTGTGTGTGTGTGTGTTTAATAACGATAATGATTGATAAATTATTAGAATCATTTAGATATTAACACAAAATTTATTGTGTTACACTTGTCTCCCCCCCCCCCTAAAACAGTGAAAAATCATGAAAACGTAGGGGTATGAACTCACCTCAGGTGCGTGTTATTGATTGGTTACGATGTGGTTGTGATGATTCCTGGGTTAAAACACGTTTTACAAACGTATCCTAATAATATTATACACATGATATTATATTTGAAATTAGTGAAATGAATGATTAATAAAGTGTTATATTAACACTAAATAATATATGAGACTTACCAAAACTTGTAATTATTTGGAAGAGTCAAACTCTTGGAAAGAAAAGAGGTTCAAAGTTGAGAGAAAAATGAGGTGAAAATATATACTTGAAGTGTTCAAATGATCCATTTTGTTGCTTAAGTATGAAGGAAAAGAAAACTAGGCGGTTTGGAGATTTCGGCCGAGAAGGCTTCACGGTTAAGAGGATTGCAGTCAAGTTGTTTGCGGTCCGAGCATGTTTGTGGTCTGATGAAAAGGCGGTTTCGCACGTTTACGGTCTTAACTGCAAACTTGGTTTCGATCCGTGGGAGGGGGTAGGGTCCTGCGTAGGTTTTTGGTGGTTGTTCTCGGTCTCGCATGGAGTCACCAAATGGTGATTTTGGTCCATACCTTTTGGGTTTTAATTCTCAATATAGAAATATATGAAATATATAAAATGTTTAAATAAATATCAACATTATTTGACTTAATACTTGACGTGTTTGACTTTAACACGTTTGAATTTTGTTGATTTGTTTTTGACTTTTAATGATTTCAAAATAACGGGTTGTTACATTATCCCCTGGATAGAGGGAATTTCATCCAGAAATTGTTTCTAAAGTGGTACTCATGAACTAGGGAAAAGATGTGGATACTTTTGTTTCATTTGATCTTCCCGTTCCCAAGTGAATTCAGGTCCCCGCTTGGCATTCCAGCGAACCTTCACTATTGGTATACGACTTTGTTTTGTTCTCTTGACTTCCCTGTCCATGTCATCCACTGGTTCTTCTACGAAATGAAGACTCTCGTTTAACTCGATTTCGTCGAGTGAGATTATAAGTGTCTCGTTAGATAGACACTTCTTGAGATTAGAGACGTGAAAAGTGGGATGAATGTTACAGAGTTCATGCGGTAGATTGAGTTTATAAGCAACCAGACCAATTCTAGCAAGAATCTCGAATGGTCCGATGTACCTTGGATTTAGTTTTCCACGTTTGCTGAAACGTATCATTCCCTTCTAGGGTGAAACCTTTAACTGACGTGGTCACCAACATGGAATTCCAAGGGTTTTCGTCGTTTATCCGCATAACTCTTTTGTCTGTCTCTAGAAGCTTTCAGTCGTTCCCGGATTTGGACAATCTTTTATGTGGTTTCTTGAATGATCTCGGGACCGGTTAGAGTATTGTCGGGTACCTGTTTCTTGGCTAGTTGCGTGTCACCCACTTCAGCCTAGCATAGAGGAGATCTGCACTTACGGCCATAAAGGGCTTCAAATGGAGCAACTTTGATGCTAGTGTGATAGCTGTTGTTGTACGAAAATTCGATGAGTGGTAAATGGGTATCCCAAGCTTTACCAAAATCTATCACACAAGCCCTCAACATGTCTTCCTGTGTTTGTATGGTTCTCTCGCTTTGCCCATCAATCTGGGGATGGTATGTTGTACTCATGTCAAGATTGGTTCCCAAGGAATTTTGTAGTGATTCCCAAAACCGCGAGGTAAATCTACTATCTCGGTCAGAGATAATGGATATTGGAACACCATGAAATCGTACTATCTCTTTAATGTACGTCCTTGTTAACTTCTCCATTTTTTCAGCTTCATTTATTGGCAGTAAGTGTGCGGATTTGGTTAATATGTCGACGATCACCCAATCCGGTTTGGGGGCGTGACAGATCCTCGACGGTGCTGCCACTGTACCTTTACCAACGATACTTCCTTGTTCCGTAGAACCTTCACCTTCCTCTCAAGAATGGCCACTGGCCTCTCCACATAATTCAGGTGCTCGTCGGCCTGTATGTCGTCTAATGGTACCACTGCCTCCTTATCTGATATGCACTTTTGCAACTGTGACACATGGAAAGTGTTGTGGACCTGACTAAGCTCCTCTGGGAGATCCAGTCTATATGTCACCTTGCCAACCCTGGCAATGATCCTGAATGACCCAATGTATCGAGAACCCAATTTCCCCCTCTTCCTGAAGCGAATCACACCCTTCCAGGGTGAGACCTTCAGTAGTACCATGTCTCCTACCTGAAACTCCAGCTCAGATCGGCGCCTATCGGCATAACTCTTTTGCTGACTCTGAGCGATCTACAGCCGCTATTTGATCTACTGAATCTTCTTGGTAGTCTGCAGGACTACCTCTGTCCGTCCCATCACCCTGTGATCGATCTCACCCCAACAGACTGGGGTGCGACATCTCCGTCCATACAACAACTCATATGGTGGGGTACCAATACTGGAATGAAAGTTGTTGTTGTAGGAGAACTCTGCAAGAGGTAGGTAGGAGTCACAACTCCCAATGAAATCAATAACACAAGCTCTCAGCATATCCTCAAGATTTTGTATGGTCCGCTTACTCTAGTCGTTCGTCCGCAGGTGATAGGCTGTACTAAAGTGCAACCGTGTGCCCAATTCTCGTCGAACTTCTGCCAGAAACAGGAGGTGAACCGAACATCACGGTCTGAGACAATAGAGATCGACACCCCATGGCGAGCAACGATCTTGCAGATATACAAGTCTGCCAGCTTCTCGGACGATGAACTCTCCCGTATAGCTAAGAAGTGGGCGCTCTTGGTTAATCGATCCACAATAACCCAAATAGCATGAAGCCCTTCGCCTTCCTCGGTAGCTTGGTGATAAAATCCATTATGATCTGTTCCTACTTACACATGGGAATATCCAGGGGCTGCAGCTTGTCGTTCGACCTCTGGTGCTCGGCCTTGACCATCATGCAGGTCAAGCACCTCTCCACGTACCAAGCGATTTCTCACTTCATGCACGACCACCAATAACTTAATCGAAAACTCGGTACATGTTGGTGGCCCCTGGGTGAATAGAGAAGTTAGAATTATGAGCCTCCTCCAGAACAATCTGTCTGACCCCACCAGACATCGGAACCCAAACCCAACCGCAGCAGGTCAACAATCCCTGACTATCCTGCACAAACCGAGTGTTCTCACCCCTAATCCGATCAAGCTTCCAATTCTCCTGCCGCATACCCTCAGTCTGAGCTTCCTTGATCAAACTCACTAGTAGATAATCCACTTATATCCTCATACATGTTGCCGGAGTAGAAGATCCAAGCTGACTTGTGGCTTAAAGCGTCCGCAACTATGTTCGCTTTACCTAGGTGGTAAAGGATCTCACAGTCGTAGTCCTTGACTACATCCAGCACCTGCGCTGACTCATGTTCAGGTTCGGCTGATCCATGATGTGTATCAGGCTCCTATGGTCCGTGTATATGGTACAGTGGACCCCATAGAGGTAATGTATCCAAATCTTGAGAGTGAAAACCACCGCTCCCAAATCCAGATCATGAGTAGGGTATCTCGTCTCGTGCGGCTTCAGCTGCCGCGATGCATAGGCTATCACCCGTCCTCGCTGCATGAGGACCGCTCCTAGTCCTGTGGTGGATGCATCACAGAACACTACAAAATCCTCAACTCCCTCCACGAGAGTCCAGACTGGAGCCTCGCAAAGTCGTTGTCGGAGGGTCTCAAATTCCCTCTACTGCTTAGGGCCCCACTGGAAATCCACCCCCTTCCTCTTCTGACGAGTGAGGGGTACTGTAATCTTGGAGAAATACTGTATGAATCTCCGGTAGTACCCAACGAATCTCAAGAAGCTCCTGATATATGAGGGAGATTTCGGAACCTCCCACTGCATAACTACCTTGATTTTGGCCGGACCGACCAAAATCCCCTCTTGGTTAATGAGGTGTCGAAGGAACTAAACCTCTTGTAACCAAAACTCGCACTTCGAGAACTTGGCATAAAGTCGTTCTCTTCTAAAAAATCCCAATAGATCCCGTAGATCCTCCTCATGCTGTTCTCGGGTCTTGGAGTACACCAAGATATCATCTATGAATACGATGACTGAGCGATCGAGAATTGGTCTGCAGACCCGATTCATCAGGTCCATAAATACTGCAGGCGCTTTGGTGAGCCCAAACGGAATCACCACTAACTCGTAATGTCCATAACGAATCCGAAACGTGGTCTTCTCCACTTCCTCCTCTCTAACCCTGACCTGATGGTACCCAGACCTCAGGTCTATCTTGGAGAACCAAGATGCTCCCTGCAACTGATCGAAAAGATCATCTATCCTTAGAAGTGGATAACGGTTCTTCATCGTCAACTTGTTCAACTTCGGGTAGTCAATGAACATATGGTGTGAGCCGTCATTCTTCCTGACGAAGAGGATCGGCGCTCCCCATGGAGAACTGCTTGGACGAATGAATTGCTTGCCCAGCAGTTCCTGTAATTGTGATGACAACTCCTGCATCTTTGGTGGTGCCAAACAGTACGAAGCCTTGGCGATAGGGGCTCTACTTGGCACTAGGTCGATCCTAAACTCGACCTGCCTCTCCGGAGGCACTCCGGGTAACTCCTCTAGGAACACGTCAACAAACTCCCGGACCACTAGAACCTCTGAAACGGAAATCTGATCCCTGACCCGCGTATCCACCACATACACTAAATAACCCGCACACTCATGCTGAATGTACTGTTGAGCCTTGGCGGCTGAGCAGAAACCTGAACCCAATTTGGTGCCCTCGTTGAAGATAACCAGTTCTCCCCCACTTGGGGTTCGAACTACCACCCGTTGACCCTCACAGTCGATCATGGCACTAAAGCGACTAAGCCATTCCATACCCATGATCACACACACATCTCCCATGGGGATCAATATCAAGTCTATCAGAAAGGATACCCCGAAGATGTCCAGTACGCATCCCTGATAGACGGAAGAAGCAGAAATTCTGTGTTCGTTGGCGATAGAGACTCGCAACGGACACTCTAGCTCTCCTACTGCAAACTAAACTCCCTACTAAAAGACTGAGAGACAAATGACCGACTCACCCTCGAGTCAAATAATACCAAAGCCGGTAAGGAGTTCACTAAGAACGTACCTAATCACAAGTACAAACATATAAGTATAAAACAATATAGTTAAAAAGATAAAAGATAGAAACATACCAGCAACCACGTACGGTGTTGTCCTGCCCTCCATGGCTGTAAGCTGGAAGGCGCGTCCCCGAGCCTTTGGAGGCTCTACTCTACCCTGAATCTTGTAAGTATATCCTCAGTGTAGCTGGCGCGGGAGCCTGCGCCGGCTTGGCGGCGAGCAACGGACAGTTGGCCTTCACATGGCCAATTTGATCACAATGGTAACATATCCTCACACTCAGAACTGCGGCGGGATGGCGACAATCCTTCGCATAATTCCCCTCCTTGCCACACTTGTGGCACTCGCTACCTGATCGACAAACCCCAGAATGACCCTTTCTGCACTTTCCACAAGTGCGGCTGCACTGACCTTGAGTCCTAGAATCAGCGGTCTTGGACCGCTTTGGTGCCGGCTGTGACTACGCCGATGCATGCCTCTGCTCTCATAACTGTAACTCAATCTCCAGCTCACGCTGCCTAGCGGGCTCCTGTAACTCCAGTAGCGTATCACATCGTTGGGTAGTAACAAACTGACGAATATCGGTCTTGAGCATGCTCAAATAACGTGTCATCCGAGTCTGCTCATAAGCAAACTCCGGGAAAAACATCGCCCTCTCTGTGAACATGCGTGTGATCTCCGTCACCGTCTTCGTACACTGTAACGCATCCAAAAACTCCTATGATAGTCGCTCGCACTCGACCTGTGGAATGTAGCGAGCGCGGAACATATCCCTGAACTACTCCCAAGTAACTCCAACTCTCTGATCATCAGTATATGACCGAATCATCAACTTCCACCAGTCCTTTGCCCCGGAACTCAACAAGTTCAGGGCACATATGACCTTCTGGTCAGCAGGACATGAGCACATGAAGAAAAATCCCTCCACGTCAGACAGCCACCTCATGGCTATGATCGGATCCAAAGTCCCATCAAAAGTAGGGGGTTTCGTGTTATCCAAGTCTCGGTACTGAAAGCCCCGACTGGCTGCTCTCCTGTCGCTGTTACAGCTGATGTAGCTGCTGACGTCTCAACAAGATCTACATATTTATCCTCAAAATACTCCATCATGGCAGTCTTAATAGACCCGAACATCTCCAGAATCTGACCCCGGAGAATCTCTACCACCTCCTCACGGATGACCTTCCTGACAAGATCCTCTGTCAACACTAGCCCACCCTAGCTGCAAGTCTCGGGAGTTGTCGGGCCGTCCTGACCGCCCTGCCCTGGTCCCGATCCGGATCCAGTCACAAAATGCCTCATAACCACCATATTGAAAATACACCAGGAAGATATCAGATAATCCGCACAAATTACAAGGAACCAACTCCCAATTAAACCCTAGGGGTTGTGACTTCCTTGGTACACGTATGGGTCCTATGCTTTCAGTAGTATGGGCCCATACTACCTTCCACACCTACCCATATTTGTCTCAAGTATCATCACAACACCCTAACAATATACATATTCATGGTGATCGCTCAATCCTCACTCCTAGAGGAAGGCTAACTATCAAATAGCTGGACTACTGGCCCCACACAACTCAACCATCCATGAAACTTCCACCAACCCTGCAGCACTAGTGTATGATAGCCATACATAACGCTGGACCCTATAGAATTTCGAATACTCGGTCCTACTCTAAGCCCACCACCAGACAAGGAACATGAAATAAATCTAAACCAAATATTCTCAGGCTATAAGATCTTAATTATGTACAACCTATGATACATACACTAAGAAACTACAGTAATGATGTCAATTTCATATAAGGAAAAACCTAGGCTATCAGGCATCATATAATCAAGCAATTCTATCATGCAATTCCTGAAGATCCCTAGCTTAGTACTAGCATGTTGTTCTAACATATCTTAATATCAAATAACCGCATGATATTTTTGGGTCTACTTACTGGCTCCGAATGATCGTACACTCTGCATCCTCCTTTAATTATTTTGAAAACCATTTTGAAAATCTTTTCCTTAGTTTGAGACTGGATTCACACGAGTGTTCCTCCAATTCACTCAAACTAAGGCTCTGATACCAACTTGTAACACCCATAAAAATCAATCCAATTTAAAACGTTTTCAACCAATTAAAACCATTAATTATTACAAAGAGTTTTCAAAATAGTTTCATGTCAGAGTATCCTAGAAATCAAAATCATAAAATGTGAGGAGCTGTACGATCATGCCTTTGCCTTCCCGCGATCATCCGAAGTACCTGAAACCAAAACTGAAACTGTAAGCATGAAGCTTAGTGAGTTCCCCCAAAATATCGATACCTAACAAATAGTACACATAATAACAGCATGTAATGGGTCCACAACTCTACAGACTGGACTACCCCTGAGCCCACAGTATGAGTCTGACTTGCCTTACAAGCCCACAACTCATATATGGCTTGCTCCCTCAGTCTTAGGACTATAACAAAATGATTAGCCTTCAGTGCGAGTATGGTATGCTCTCCTGGCCGTTAGCTCGCATCTAGAATTCTTAGGAGTCCTCAGTATGAGTCTGGCATGCCCTCCTTGGCCCTCAGCTCATATTTGGCAAACTCCAGGATTTGTTGGTCACCACATGGAGCAGTGCAACCTCAACCCTACCCACATAACATGTCGACATGTAACATAAAATGTTCGTATAGATAATCACACAGTATCACAAGTTGTCCTACATATCTACCAGACTAGCATATCGAACTAACATACATATCTAACTCATACTCAACATATCAATAACTACTACGATATCAATCCAGTGGGCCGACCTTGGTGCCTTAGACCCCTTAGTATAGTGAGGATAACTCACCGCACAAATGTCAAATTGTAGTGATAAGTTCAAACTCTCGAATCACAACCACGAACTCCACCACCTATATTCACCATAGAACTACTTCCATAAATTCCCAATTTACTAAAATACCCCCAAAAGTCAAACTGGTCAACCCTTGGTCAAAGTCAAGGTCAACGGTTAAGTTTAACAGTCCATGTTGACCCAACTCGTCGAATGCAGCTCACTGAATCGTTGAGTCCTTCCAGAACTCGAGAAATCATGAAAACCCTAGTCGACTCGTCGAGTTTCCAGACAACTCGTCGAGTTCATGCGTGTCCAAAAGTCTGGAAAAACCTTAACTGACTCGTCGAGTCGTCTCGCTGACTCGCCGAGTCTATGCAGAAACTAACAACAACCAGTCTTGATCGGACTCATCAAGCTGACCATGCAACTTTTCGAGTCCCTTCAGTCCATTTCTCATACATATGCTTTTCTCGTGAAATCAAATTTCCAAATTGTAGATCTAGGCTCCTAGGGTATGATTATCACGTAAAGTTGCTAACTTTACTTGCATGCAAAGCTCCATGAAGCTAAAACACTCATAACTAGCCTGAGAAGAAGGTTTTGGACATGAAGGAGAGCCAAAGCCTCATAAAGCTTGAGGCTTTATGTCCATAAGGGCCTAGAGGAGTCCAGATCTGAAACTATGCCCTTGTGACAAGCTCAAATCCAAAAGTAACTCAAATTTTGCACCAAAATGCCCGTATTCTCACTTAAGAAGGGATCTAACAAATGGAAGACCATGGTAAAGGCTTTTTACCTTTAAATGCAAGCCAAAACAATGTAGATATTGGATCTAACCTCTTCTTCTCGTTCCAAGGTTCTAAAACTCCAAGATTCTTCAATTAAAAGCACCAAAAGCACACTTTTGCCTCTCAAACACTCAAGAACAAGGTTTGGACTGATTAGGGTTTCTTCTAGCCATCAAAAGGTGGTAAGGGTGCTGGAGAAAGGGACTTAAGGTCCTTTAAATAAGGTGCAAACCCTAAAAGTTAGGGTTTCCGTGCACAGCCTCTACTCGTCGAGTCGGGGTCCTCCGACTCATCAAGTAGGAGTCAAAAATGATGTGGGATGACTAGGTTTGACAAGACGAGTTGGGGTCTCCAACTCATCGAGTTCCCTCAATAAAATGAATAAAAATATTTGAAAATATACCTGGGATTCGGGGTGTTACAGAAAATTCATTCTCTGGGAAAGAAAAGTAACTACCTGAATTCTGACCATTAAAAATCTCCCCCACTTGAATTTGCCTTCGTCTTAGAAGTCTGTTGATGTGAATAGATCTGGGTAATGCTCTCTCATCTCGTCTTCCGGCTCCCTGGTCCATTCGGACCCCCTCCAGTGCTGCCATTGCACCTTCTCCAGCTTCACCACTTTGTTACGAAGAGCTTTAGTTTCCTATCCACCTGAATATCATCCAATGAAATAAATGCAACCTCATCTGCTACACACTTCCGGAGCTAAGACACGTGGAAGGTGTTATTGATCTGACTGAGCTCATCAGGAAGATCCAACCGATAAGCAACCCTGCCAACTCGGGCATAAATCCTAAATGTTCCAGTGAACTAGGGCCCCAGCTTGCCGCTCTTCTAAAATTGGATGGCACCTTTCTAAGGTTACACCTTCTGCAAAAACAAAATCCCCCACCTGAAACTCAAGATTTGAATGACGTCGGCCAACATAGCTTTTCTGATGGCACTGTGCGACTCGCAGCCTATCACACACCTGTTGAATCAACTCAATGGTCTTAAGCACCACTTTGGTGTTTCCCATGACTCGATAGCCAACCTCCCGCTAACAAACCAGAATCCTACACCTCCTCCCATACAACGTGTCGAATGGGGTTTGGTCAATACTAGCATGATAAGTGTTGGTCTAAGAGAACTATGCTACTGGGAGGTAAGTATCCTAACTCCCTCCGAAGTCTAAAACACATGCCCGAAGCATATCTTCAAGCTTCTGGATCGTCCACTCGCTCTGCCCTTCAGTCTAGGGATGGTAAGTTGTGTTGAAAAGCACCTGAGTACCTCAATCCTCATGAAACTTCCTCCATAACTTGGAGGTGAATCGAACATCACGGTCCAAGACCATGAATACTGGAACTATGTCCCTGACTACCACCTCCTGCACGTAGATATTTGCTAATTTCTTGGCTAAGATACTCTCAAAAATCAGAATAAAATGAGCACTCTTGGTCAACCTGTCCACAATAACCCAAATGGAATCAACACCCCACATCGTCTTGGGTAACTTCGTGATAAAGTCCATGGTGATCTCCTCCCATTTCCACATGGGGATGGGTAATGGATGAACCTTTCCGTGAGGCCTCTGATGCTCGGCTTTGACCTTCCTGCATGTCAAACACCGCTCAACAAACAAAGCAACTTCTCGCTTTATGCAGGTCAACCAGTAGCATAATCTCAAGTCTTGGTACATCTTCGTGGCCCTCAGATGGATAGAAAACTTGGAATTATGTGCCTCCTCCAAAATCTTTTGCCTCACTCCCGCAAATGTAAGAACCCAAACCCTGCCACACTAAATCGATAATCCCCGACTGTCTCTGACAAACAAAGGAATCTGTCCTCTAATTCACTCAGTCTTCTAATTTTCCTTTATCAATCCCTCTACCTATGCCCCCTTGATCATATCCATCAATGGCGAGGTAAATGTCATCCTCAAGTAAACATCTCGGATCGGAGCACTTTCTGCCTTACGTCTCAAAGCATCGGCGACCACATTGGCCTTCCCAGGATGATACAAAATCTCGTAGTCATAATCTTTCACCACATCTAACCATCTCCCCTGCCGCGTATTTTGGTTCGGCAGATCCATCAAATATTTCAAACTCTTGTGATCGGTGAAAATGGTGCATTGGACCCAATATATGTAATGATGTGTTTTGAGCACTATAACATCCCTATGGTGCACATACAACCCTAATGCTTTGGATATATGTTTTCTCTAGTTATACATGCAATTTTCATTTTCCAAAGCATAAAGCCTAACTAGCAAACAACATTGATATTTGAAACATAAAACGAGTTAGATGATTACCTCTTTGTTGTACCTTGTGGCACTTGGCCTTACAAGAGCTTAGTGTTGGATTAGATGTCTAGGCCCATAACTATTATTGGTATGTACTCGACCCGAGAGTAGCATGGTGCATTTGGGTTGCATAACACCAGGACAATTTGTTAGGATGGACTCTTGAGATAAGGTTATATATGATTAATTTATATATTATAAGCTCTAATATATTAATATGAAATCATATGTTTTAATTAGTATTGATCAAGAATTAATTTGGAATTAATTTAGTGATCTAAAGGAGACTAATTAAATCTATGGGGTCTAATTATGGTAATTAGTTATATTTATATGTGTTAGGCTTATGATCCATGTTGGACCAAGTTTATGTATGGATACATAAAGAGTTGGGCCACATGAACCATGTATCATAAAGCCCATGGGTGTGGATTTGGGTTATACCCATGACCCTTGAAATCCCACAAATAAATTTGTAGTTCATTGCCCAAAATCTCCACTTGTAGTTCTACCAGAAGTTCTTAGAGTATGATGGTGGTTTTGGTGCATGGAGTTTCACTCTCAAGAGTCATCTTTGTCCTAGGTGAGTTGTGATTCCATTTGAGGTGCAACACTTAGGGCACTAAGTTCTTAAAGGACAAAGTGTTTCAATCAACACCAAAATACATCAAGACTTCAAGCCACATAAAAGGCATGTTACTTTAACTAGTATCTTGTATTGTTTACGACAAATTGCATGCTAGTTATAGGTTTAATACCTTGGAAACTCCTTTTCATGTATAACTAGTGAAAACATAGATCCAAGGTATTTAGGGTTGTATGTACACCATAGGATGTTGTAGTATACTAAAACCCATCAGTGGTCTCAGAGCTAAGGCTTGTTTACAAGTTATACTTGCTGAAATAGCTTAAAAATCGAAAATTCTGGCTTTCTGGGCACTAGACTCGCCGAGTCCACTGATGGAATCGCCAAGTCCATGATGAAATTCATCCTACTCGTCGAATAGGTTCATACACTCGACGAGTAGAAGCCCCTGATAGCATATTTTCGACTTTTAAGGCTGGAATTGGACTGGAATCATTACTCTAAGCTGTTTTGAACCTATAGACCTGTTTTTTTGATGTGGTAATGTTCATTCTAATCCAATTCAATAGATAATTGTCAATAGATTCATGTTTTGTATTAGTTTAATGGTTAGGCTAATTACATGAAAATTGTTTGATTTGAATTATCTTGTTCTTATGAGTTCTTTAGGTTAATAGAAAATTTTGTTTTCAATCCAAATTGATCTAAATGTTGTTCATAATATGTGTTTTTGTAACTTGTCCTCAAGTTATATGAAAAGTCACATTTATGATTTTTAAAACTCATAAAATTTCCATAAGTTATAAAAAAATGAAGAGTCTCATTTTTAAATGTTTTAAAGTCTTCCATAATTTGTCCTCAAGTTATGAACTTGAAGAGTTTTTCCATTAAAACTACTTTAAACTCATAAGTTATGGAATTGAAAAGTTTTTTTTAATTGTTCAAAACTTGTCCTCAAGTTTTGGAATTTGTAAAGTCCCCCCCCCCTAAATACTTTAATTCCAAGTTGAACACTTAGAATTTTAAAAGTTCAAATTCAACCCTTATACTATTATAATATTAATAGTTAATAGTTATATATATATATATATATATATATATATATATATATATATATATATATATATATGTATGTATGTATGTATAAGAACAAAGTCAGTATTACCGTTAGTAGGCCTAATTCACGAAGCCGGTATATAACGGGGGTATAAGGTTACTGCCTATAAAATGGAAGTTTAATGGGTGTCCACTCTCACCCACCGCTTCCTTGACTGGTGGAGGGTCATTAGCTGAACGGGTAGGACAGGACTCTAATTCTCCCTTCATTAAAAGTATAATGATAAATACTAAGTAACTAAGCACTTATAAATTCCTAATCTTAGTTACTTAGGAAAATGTGAATTTGGTGCTAACCCATGAAATTACACTTTGCACCTTGCTTAAGTCGTTAGTGGAGCGTGTGTGGTTAACCAACACACTAACTTGGATTTAACAAGGTTGGCAAAGGGTGGCTTAAGTTTTATCATAGATCGGTGGAGCGCGTGTGGTTAACCGACACATCGATTAGGTGATAAAAATTAAGAGTACCAAGTATATTTGCATGGTTATCCACACCTTGTTTTGTGATCCTTGGCATCCCAGTTACAAAACTTGAAGGGCATAATCGAGATTGAAACATGCCATTGAAAAGTTCAATGAATCTCAAAAGATCTAGGAGTTTCAAATCCAATTAAAACCTAATATTTATTTCGTTTTTCATGGTGGAAATTGGTGAATCGTCATTCGCCTACCTTCAAATATTTTATAGCTTGGATTACGGCATCCCTCTTCCAAGTTATAAAATATTGTGTTGGGTCCTAGCCTTAATATTTCATATTGGGTGTCATATTAAGGTCTTAAATCAACTAACTTGAATTTCTCCCATTATAGATGTCTGGTTCAGACAACTATGATCTTCCAAACTCTCTTGAAACAAACTTTCCTAATGAAGATGATGTCCCATGGTTGGATCATGGAAATCATACTTCACTTCCTCCACATCCTTCAATTATTCTCCTTTACCCACAAGTTCATGAATAGTTCAAGGTCACTCAAGCCCTATTGGCAAGCAATGTCTATATGTGCTCACATCTTGGAGATGAAGTCACATATTGACAAGCCGGGAGAGTTAGGTGTCAAAGTCTAAAGGAAGTTGGTTGTTGACTAGGTTCTTCAATCACTTCCTAAGTCACATAGTGAGTTCTTTAAGGACTACTATGTAACTGACTATGACATGACCCTTAATGATCTTACCTATTTGCTTGATGCTGCTAAATCAGCAATGATTTGGAGCACTGGTAAAGCAAATTTGATTGGAAGATAGACTTCCCTAACTTCCATGGACATTGAAAGTGGTAACATTGGAAATCCAGAAAAGCTTTCTCTTCCCAATGGAAAGGGATCGGTCATAATCAACTCGGTTGACCAAATGGTGAAGAGAAAGGCTAAGTCTGAGATAGTCTCGTGTACCATTCCCAAAGGGTCCACATGTTTATATTGCCAAAGGAAGGGGCATTGGTTGCGAAGCTACCCTATTTACCTGAAATATCATGATGATGGTAAAGTCAAAATTTTGACTCTACTTTGGGTAAAGTCCACTATCTGACTCTATTAAGTTCCTATTTGGAGATTCTTATACATGATGTGACTAGGTCACATGTTGATGTTTTGTAGAATCGAAGAAATGAAGCTTAAAGGAAGAGTAAGCTGATTCTGATCGTGAAGATCAGAATTATAAGATGATGCTGCTTAAAAGTTATGATAGATTGCTTAGGAATAGATACCAAATTTTTTTCCACATGCATTTGCATTGTAAGGATAAGTTTTTCTACAAGTTTTAAAATAAAATAAAAGTTTTGATTTTATTTATTTTAAGTATCCTTACAGTGGCATTTGTGAAAAGTTGTTGTTTATATGATTCCATTGATAACAATATTGGAAAATGGATTTGATTCTTTCGTTTGTGGTAGTGTCATAATTTACCAAATAAGGAAAGAATCTCATCAACCAAGTTTCAGTTGGGATAGAAACTTGGAATCATGCAACTTTTATTGTATGATGGATGAGAATTTTCATCTTTGGGAAATTAAGACTAATTCCTTGTTCACGTGTATATGTGACTCAAGTGAAGGACTAGGAGATCGGATACACTCGGTTGTGCGCTGATTAGGTCCACCACAAAGAACAATAAGGCCATTTGTCATGATTTACTAAAGTTTAGTAAATATTGTTGTGCTTACAAGTTTAAGTATAATTCTGAAACATTGCAAAAGTTTCAATGTATGGCAGGACGAATGAGAAGGATCAAGATAGGCAGAAAGATAAAAGTTTCTCCAATCTAAAAAGATGGGATAGTACTTCAATATCATGTTTTATGATCATCTTAATGATTAGGAAAAACCATATCACAATTGATCCTCTAAGGACATCTTAGTGCATTTGTTTGACTAAGAAGAGGAATCGTGAATTGTTGAAATGGTTAAATCAAAAGATGAATCATACTTCATTCCAAAATCGAGTCTTAGAGTAATACTGCAAGATCGATCCTTAAGTGACATAATGTTAAGAAGGTTTAATAACACTTGTCAAATGTAGAGTAAAATGTTTTCTTACTCTTGTACATTTGGAGTTGCTATGTTGTGATGTTTTGGATAAAACTAAGACCAATTGTGTGAAGTGTTTATCTTGATAAGTATCCACACGAACTATTGAATAGTTGTTTTGTCAAGGAATGGTTCTTGACAAGAGAATCTTATATGTCAAGAGGTCAGTGGAAGTCTTAAAGATCTTGAAAAGTTTCAAGAACTAATCAAGAATAAAATCTATTGTTTATCACTAGCACGTGACTTGAGGTTTATAGCCCATCGTGTTGACATATTCTTGTCTCAGTTCCCATTCCAATTAAGGTTGACTATGCATGTGAGTTCTATGAATTCTTAATTGTTTGCATAACTACTTGGAAGTAATGGTAGGTCCTTGTGCTGCCAAGTGGCAAGAAGTTAAGATTGCATAATTTCATTCCATATGAGTTTGGATTTGTCACTAACCTTGTCTTGTGATTATGGTTATGACAAATTCACATGGATAGGAACACATACACCATAAAATCTAAGTGGCATAAGGTTTCTCTTCGATTCATGAAAATGATGGTGAGGAAACGCTTTCACTAATTAGATTTTAAGTAGATAGCAATTGCAATATTTGCATTCTCAAAGTCGTTAGTTGAGCATGTGTGGTTAACCGGCACTAACATGGACTTGTAAGAAATGGAAAAGGTCTAAACAATTGAGACTATAATTACGACATCCCTTTTCATAGTTCAACAAATTGTTTAGACACACATGTGAGCTATCTAAGAAAAGGTGTTTGATTTTGATAAATTCATATCAAAGCATCTCGTATCAGAAATCTGAACTTTGGTAAGAAAGTCAATAAAGTATTGATTTCTAGAAGTCCAGCTGATTTCTGAGTACATGTCAAAGCTCGTGAGAGTACAAGTGTTATGCTAATAATTGTCATGTTAGTGGGAGCATGATTATTATGATAAGTGTTGCAAGTTAGCGATGTTAATTTTAGAAAACAAAAGTTTCAATTGGGAAAAGTTGTTTTGCTATAATTAAGGGAGAGGAAATTATACTTCATTTCAATTCTAAAAGCTTAGATTGAGATTTTAAACATCTTTAGTCAAGGATATATATATATATATATATATATATATATATATATATATATATATATATATATATATATATATATATATATGTGAATTTTATGTTGGAATGGTTCAACATAAGGAAATTATATATATATTGTGTTCTCAAAATTCGATTATGATTACGACATCCCTCTTCATAGTCAAATTATGAAAACATGGCAAATAAAAAAAAATATTGTAGCAAAAGACTGGTCTAGGATCATGTCTTTTTGTGAGACATCATGAGTCGTGTCCTATATGCTTCGGTATAGGATTGATTACATGTGCTATAATATTTATCCTTTCTAAATTTTTCCAAATGCCTAGGGCATTAAGAGGGAAAAGTACTAGAACTGGATATGACTAAAATGATTAAGCAATCGTCGAGGACAATCTGAGGTTTACCAAAGATTGGTTGCTCAAGGACAAATTGGAAGCATAGTGTTAATTTTGAAAGGACCATATTGACATATTCTGAAAAGAGGCAAATCTTGTTCAGAAATGATAGTCAAAATGGGAATGTGGAAATGTTTCCACAGGTGGAAGTTATTCATTAAATATGTGTAAGATTAGAAAACTTAATGCAAGAAGGATGTTCAAAGTAATATACTTTGAATTTGATACTTCGTTTCCATGGAATTGATCTCCATTGGAATACTCTGTAATGTCTGTTGACAAGTCTTTGTGACTTTTGTGCGTAGTCATTACAAGAGGATCATGGCATATAAGTTTAGAATCTAACAGAGTACAATAATTGGCAAGATTTTGGTATTCTTACATTTTCAGGAAGGATTTGGGATTGTGAAATGAGCATCATTGAAATTATGTTCAATTGGTCTATTTAACAAAGTAAGGGTCATAGACAAACATAATGTGCATACTTGGAGTATGCCATAGCTACTGTTTGGACAAACATGGTGTGCATGCTTGGAGCATGGCATGACTATTGTGTTAATTCAAGTATTAGGGTGATAAATCGAAACATTATACAATGAATAATGTGTAATCAGTATGGTGATAAATAAAAGGTGTTCTATTTATATTCATAAGTTCCGAGACCATATTGGATTCGATTATTCTTGTGTTTCACTTTGCATGTTTTGACTTTCAGAATAACTAGGTTATTCTTCCTGAATGACTAAGTTATTCAAACCATCCACAGTCGATAATACGTTGGAAGCGAGTATTAACGAAAGACTGTCATGAATTGGGTTTGCAGATGTCTAAGGTGTTGGACATAGAAAGAGTTGCTACAATATTCATAAGTGCTCCTAGAATGAGACTCGAGTATTGGATTAAACCCATGCTCATTTGACTCACTTCATGGATTTTATCACCAGTGATCAGGAGACGATAATATCTTATATTCTTCAAACCTAGAAATATGAGTTGTTGACTATGAGTTTGTTATACATTGATTGTACTAAAACACATTGGTAACTCGATGTCTGTGGGATAAAAGTGATATCTGTGGGTTCTCGATGATTTGGTAATGACAAATGTAAGTGCTCGGCCCGACCTGGACTGATTTGATTTGTTCAGTTAGTCCGTCGTCATAAATCCAAAATCGGGAAACAACAAATGGACAGAGAGAATGATTATAATCCATGTCTCAATCCATATGATATCTAGAATGGAGGAATATATGATCCCTTATCTAATGGACGTGTCATTGATTTGTTCAGAGTAAGACATCGGGTTTAAGAGCTACGATTGCTAGTCGGGATCTTGGAGTCATATGCAATAATAGTTTTAGACTTATCCAAGTGGGAGACTGTTGGATTAGATGTCTAAGCCCATAACTATTATTGGTATGTACTCGACCCGAGAGTAGCATGGTCCATTTGGGTTGCATAACACCAGGACAATTTGTTAGGATGGACTCTGGAGAGAAGGTTATATATGATTTATTTATATATTATAAGTTCTAATATATTAATATGAAATCATATGTTTTAATTAGTATTGATCAATAATTAATTTGGAATTAATTTGGTGATCAAAAGGAGACTAATTAAAATTTATGGGGACTAATTATGGTAATTAGTTATATTTATATGTGTTAGGATTATGATCCATGTTGGACCAAGTTTATGTATGGATACATAAAGAGTTGGGCCACATGAACCATGGATCATAAAACCCATGGGTGTGGATTTGGGTTATACCCATGACCCTTGAAATCCCACAAATAAATATGTAGTTCATTGCCCAAAATCGCCACTTATAGCTCTACCAGAAGTTCTTAGAGTATGATGGTGGTTTTGGTGCATGGAGTTTCACTCTCAAGAGTCATCCTTGTCCTAGGTGAGTTGTGATTCCATTTGAGGTGCAACACTTAGGGCACTAAGTTCTTAAAGGACAAAGTGTTTCAAGCAACACCAAAATACATCAAGACTTCAAGCCACATAAAAGGTATGTTACTTTAACTAGTATCTTGTATTTTTTATGACAAATTGCATGCTAATTATATTTTTAATACCTTGCAAACTCCTTTGCATGTATAACTAGTGAAAACATAGATCCAAGGTATTTAGGGTTGTATGTGCACCATAGGATGTTGTAGTATACTAAAACCCATCACTTAGCACCTCAAATGTGATGCCTCAAATAAGTCACAAAACACCAAGAACAAATGGAGGATTATGAGAGAGGTTTAGGAGGCAGGAAAATAATCTATACTCTTCTTAGAATACTTGTATCGATTTTAGGGGCTTAGGGGTTACATATTTAGTGTAGAATTTCAAAGGTCACTTGTAAACCCTAATCCATTCACTTAGGCTTTTGATCCAATAATTCATTTGGACTAACACTTCATGGACTCTTGCATAAGCTTAGTCCATCACTAATCAATCATGGATCATGTAACAGCCCGGAATTTCAGGTATTATTATAATTATGTTTTTGGGGTGTTTTTAGAGGGGACTCGGCGAGTTGGAGCCCAGACTCGCCGAGTAGGATCGCGGATCTGGTCGCGGGTTCTCGACTGGACTCGACGAGTACGGATATGGACTCGGCGAGTTTGCGCTATTTAGCGAAAACCCTAACCGTTCAGGTTTGGGACGTATATGAGGGACTTATTGGCCGTCATTGTTCACTCTAGCCTTCTGAGAGAAACCCTAATTCGATTGTGTGCATCTGGAGCAAGGTTGAAGACCATTGTTGATTTTGGAAGAGTTGTTGTGCAAGGAAAAGAAGGCTTGGTTAAGGGAACAACAAGAGAAGTCACGTTCTGAGGATTGGGGACACAAAGAGCACATTATTCAGGTAATAATTCGAGTTACATTCTTCTATGTTGATGTGTATATGGGTTTAGGGTTTATGGAACCCTTTTGTGGCTAGATTGAATGTTACCTTAGTCCCCCAAACGATTGGAACCCTGTATTGGGACCTTTGGAGGTCCAAAATGTCCCATGCCTGAGCATTTCGGGAATCAATGGAGGTTTTGGATTGGAATCCTTATGCCTTAGGTCAAAATGTAAATTATGAGTCATGGGGTGTATTATGAGCACCGAAATGAGGACATTACGTGATGAATCAGTCTAGGAAGGCCAGGCCTATGAATGGTCGGAGCAGTTCTGACGTTAGAAAGCAGTTTGAGCGGTTGCATGGCATGGACTCGCCGAGTCCGATGAACAGACTCGGCGAGTAGCTTGAAGATTAACTGGGACTCGTCGAGTTGTTCTTCAGACTCGGCGAGTTGAGTCGGGGTGGCCCCGCGATTCTTCCAGGAGGAACTCGTCGAGTCAAGGGGGATACTCGACGAGTAGAAAGGGAATCTTAGAGAATTGATGAGAACGTGTAGACTCGCCGAGTCGCCCTAGTACTCGCCGAGTCAGGTCAAGTTGACCGTTGACCGTTGACCAGAGTTGACCTATGTTTGACCCCTTAGGGATAGTCAAACTTAGAAGATAAAAGTGTTAATAAGAGATGTATGATGTTATAGGGAGATTGTAGCTCGGCGGATCGAGTACGAGTGACTTCGGGATTTACTAGCTTTTGACATTCACGAGGTGAGTCTTCTCACTATACTGTACCCGGAAGGGTTTGACTGTATGACCGGAAGGTCAGATATGATATGTGATATATGTGGTAAGCTATTTGTTATACGTGCTATGTATGTTATGGGCCGGAAGGCGATTATGTTACGGGCCGGAAGGCATTATGTTATGGGCCGGAAGGCGATTATGTTATGGGCCGGAAGGCGTTGTGTTATGGACCAGAAGGTCAGCGTGGGTAGGACCAGAAGGTTTACCCAGCAGGGACGGAAGTCCCCTGAGACACATGGACCGGAAGGTCAGGGCCTGGAAAGGCGTATGTGCGTAAGTTGTATATTGGGGAACTCACTAAGCATTTATGCTTACAGTTGTTATGTATGTGTTTCAGGTACTAGCGAGGACCGTGGGAAGGCGCCGGCGTGATCTGTACACACTGAAGGATGTCTTGTGATCTTGGGATTTAGATGATTTGTATTTTGACATGACACTTGAAATGTTTATGCCTTGTTTTGAATGAAAATATTATATTTTGAAATGAAAAATTTGTTTGAAAATTTACGGTGTTACAAATTGGTATCAGAGCCTTGGTTTGAGGGATTCGGGTGCACCTTCGGGCGTAACTGAACTCAAACCGAGGATTTGAGGAAGAATTTTAAAAATAAAGGCATAAACTTTTACAAATGATTTTGTGGTAAACAAGAAAGAAGCAGTGTGTACGATCAGTCAGCGCCCGAACGGTAAAGATCCCCAAAATACCTTACAATGTTATGTTATGAGATCAGTTATGATATGAATTGTTATGCAGACTAGGTATTCATGATAGGACTAGAGTGGCCTGATTTGTGATGCCTTAGTCTAGGGAGTTTGCCGATATGAGATGCTTGATAGCGTGCAGGTAGATAGTGCATATCAAAAGTAGAGTACTCAGTATCCGGGGTTTGGGGAGGAAGATTTGGGATGAATGTTGATGCGGTGTGGTCGGTAGTATTGGGCCCGTACTACCGAAGACACCGGGTCAGTGGGAGACCCAAGTAAGAATCCCTGGATATCGGAGACTGAGTAGGGTTGCGTTATCGAGTGCAATTATACTCGATGGAGTCTCTGATAGTTTTATGTTGTATTTCAGAGACAGCATGGTCAGACCACGCCACGGAGCAAGTACGAGCGGTGTGAGTGACGAGGAGATTCGTCAGATGATTCATGAGGAGGTGGCTGCAGCGATCCGGGCTGAGATCCCGGAGATGTTTGGGTCTATTAAGACCACCCTGATGGAGACGTTTGAGGAGCGGTACGCCGCATTGACTGAAGCTGCAGCCGCTGCAGCTACCGCAGCTGTGGCCACTGCCAGACCACAGGGGGGTGACTCGTTGCTGTTCCGGGAGTTCAGCAACACGAAGCCACCTGAGTTTGATGGGACGCAGGATCCGATTGCTGCGATGAGGTGGATCGCTGATATTGAGGGGTGCTTCTACACTTGTTCATGTCCAGAGCACCTGAGGGTACGGTTCGCTTTGAACTAGCTCCGTCTGGGAGCGAAGGATTGGTGGAAGTTCGTGACGGCGAACTTCACTTTGGCAGAGATTTCAGCAGTGACATGGGAGGGGTTTACTGCTATGTTCAGAGACGAGTACGTTCCCCCGGTGGAGAGGGAACGATTGGTTCAGGAGTTCTTGACCCTCAAGCAGGGTACTGATTCGGTTGCGGTGATCACGCGGAAGTTTCATGAGAGGGCGATGTTCTGCCCCGAGCTGGTGTCCACAGAGCAGGCTCGGATGAGCCGGTACTTGGGTGTTTTGAGGAGGGATATCCGGGAGTTTGTGTCAAACTCCACCTATCATACCTTTGTTGAGCTTCAGGCGAATGCCAGGAAGCGCGAGATCGAGTTGGAGACCCAGGCCAGGGAGGAGGCCGAGTCTCAGCGGGTGGACCGGCGGCCGGCTCAGTCTCAGCCGGCAGCCAAGCGGACCAAGTCCGCCGATTCGAGGACGGGAGGTCCGAAGGGCCGCACTTGCGGAAAGTGCAGCAAGGGTCATGATGGGGCGTGTCGATCTGGTGCTTGCTACAAGTGTGGCAAGGAGGGGCACATTGCTAGGGAGTGCCCCAAGGGGTTTACGGTTTGCTTTCATTGCAACCAGACAGGCCATCGGAAGGCCGAGTGCCCTCAGCTTCTTCAGGGATCTGCACCTACTGCCAGATCTACTGCGACTCGACCGGTGAAGGCCGAGGCCCCGAGGGCTCGTGGGAGAGCCTTTCAGCTGACTGCGGAGGAGGTCCGCGCTGCGCCCGATGTTGTGGCAGGTATGCTGTATTTCATGTATTTATTTTGATGACGAGATGTTATGCTTATGTTATGATATGCGTAGGTACTTTCCTTGTGAACTTTGTGCCTGCTTTAGTGTTATTTGACTCGGGTGCGAGTAGGTCCTTTGTATCTTTAGCTTTTAGTCGGCATATCAGCGTTAGTCGTGAGTCGTTGAGCCGGCCTCTGAGAGTTTCTATAGCTGACGAGAGAGTGATTTGTGCCACGGAGGTTCTCCGGGGATGTGTGTTAGAGATTTTCGGGGTTGAGTTTCCGATTGACCTGATTCCTATTGCGATGGGTGATGTCTGTGTCATTGTGGGCATGGACTGTTTGAGCCGATTCGGCGCCGTCATCGACTGTGAACGTTAGCTGGTGACTATACGAGACCCTAGTGGGGGAGTTCTTTCGATGTACGACGAGGGTACCCGTTCGGGATCAGCTTTTTGTTCGGCCGCTAGGGCGAGGCAGTGTCTACAGCAGGGCTGTAAGGGTTTTGTGGCGTACGTGATGGATACACGGGAGGTTTCCGAGAGACCGAGATCAGTTGAGGAGGTCCCAGTGGTGCGTGAGTTTCCAAATGTTTTCCCCGAGGAGCTGCCGGGAGTACCTCCTGTGAGGCAAGTAGAGTTCGGTATCGATCTGGTTCCGGGGGCCGTGCCTATTGCTAAGGTGCCTTATCGTCTTGCACCTCCAGAGATGCAAGAGTTGTCCTCGCAGCTTCAGGAGTTGCTGGGGAAGGGATTCATTCGGCCGAGCAGCTCGCCGTAGGGAGCGCCTATTCTGTTCGTCAAGAAGAAGGATGGTTCACACCGGATGTGCATTGATTACCGGGAGTTGAACAAGTTGACGGTCAAGAACCGTTACCCGTTACCGAGGATCGATGATTTATTCGATCAGTTGCAGGGAGCATCTTCGTTTTCCAAGATCGATCTGAGGTCAGGGTACCATCAGGTGAGAGTACGGGATGAGGACGTCCAGAAGACAGCGTTTAGGACGCGATATGGGCATTATGAGTTTGTGGTGATGCCTTTCGGACTCACCAATGCCCCGGCTGTGTTCATGGATCTCATGAACAGGGTATGCAGGCCGATGTTGGATCGGTCAGTGATTGTATTTATCGACGATATTCTAGTGTATTCGAGATCTAGAGAGCAGCATGAGGAGCATTTGAGGGAGGTCCTTGAGGTATTGAGATCGGAGAAGCTTTATGCAAAGTTCTCCAAATGTGACTTCTGGTTGCGGGAGGTCCAATTTGTAGGACATGTTGTTAATCAGGAAGGGATATTGGTCGATCCGGCCAAGGTTGAGGCGGTGATGAGTTGGGAGGTGCCGAAGTCACCCTCTGAGATCAGGAGCTTCCTTGGGTTGGCAGGGTACTATCGGAGATTTATTAAGGATTTCTCCAAGATCGCAGTGCCGCTCACCAGATTGACCCGGAAGGGTGTTGCATTCTCTTGGGGACCCAAGCAGCAGACCTCCTTTGAGACACTTCGCCAAAGGTTGTGCGAAGCCCCGGTATTATCTCTCCCGGAAGGGATGGAGGATTTTGTAGTATATTGCGATGCATCGATCTCGGGGCTGGATGCAGTGTTGATGCAGAGGGGTCATGTGATAGCTTATGCGTCGAGGCAGCTGAAGCCTCATGAGGCGAGATATCCCACGCATGATTTAGAGTTGGGGGCAGTAGTGTTTGCTCTCAAGATTTGGCGTCACTACTTGTATGGGGTTCGATGTACGATATACACAGACCATAAGAGCTTGAAGTATTTGATGGATCAGCCCAACCTAAATATGCGTCAGAGGAGGTGGTTGGATGTGGTCAAGGATTATGATTGTGAGATCCTGTACCACCCAGGCAAGGCTAATGTGGTAGCCGATGCATTGAGCCGCAGGGCGGAGAGCACTCCACTGCGAGATGTATGTTTGAGATTGACTGTGATAGCTCCAGTATTGGATGCTATTCGTGGGGCACAGGCCGAGGCTGTGCAACAAGAGATGCAGAAGAGAGAGCGGGTCGTTGGTTTGGTTTCAGAGTTCGTTACGAATGGACGAGGGCTTATGACGTTTCAGGGTCGGATTTGGGTACCGTTCGTGGGTGGTACGCATATTACTCTAATGGAAGAGGCTCATCGATCGAAATTCTCGATCCATCCCGGGGCTACGAAGATGTATTTGGATTTGAGGAAAGAGTATTGGTGGCCCTGTATGAAGAGAGACGTCGCATGGTTCGTTGAGAGGTGTTTGACCTGCCGTAGGGTTAAGGCCGAGCACCAGACACCGCATGGAAAGTTGCAGCCATTGGAGGTTCCCGAGTGGAAGTGGGAACAGATCACTATGGATTTCATCACCAAATTGCCGAGGACTGCCAGAGGAGTCGATGCTATTTGGGTGATTGTGGATAGGTTGACGAAGAGTGCACACTTCCTTGCCATCAGTGAGAGTTCTTCAGCGGAGAAGTTGGCGGAGATATATGTGAGAGAAGTGGTATCTCGGCATGGGGTGCCGATCTCGATTGTTTCAGACCATGATGTGTGCTTCACTTCCAGATTCTGGAAGAAATTCCATGAGGAGCTGGGTACTAAATTGCATTTTAGTACCGCATACCATCCCCAGACAGACGGCCAGAGTGAGCGAACGATTCAGACGCTGGAGGACATGCATCGAGCGTGTGTGTTAGATTTCGGGGGTAGCTGGGATGCGTATTTACCCTTGGCAGAGTTTTCCTACAACAACAGCCATCATTCGAGCATTGGTATGCCACCCTTTGAGCTGTTGTATGGTAGGAGGTGTCGAACCCCCATTTGCTGGGGAGAGGTGGGGCAGAGAGTGATGGGCAGTACAGAGATCGTGCTTCAGACGACAGAGCAGATTCAGCAGGTTAGACAGAGGCTATTGACCGCCCAGAGTCGACAGAAGAGTTATGCAGACAGACGCCGATCCGAGCTTGAGTTTCAAGTCGGCAACTTCGTTCTCCTGAAGGTCTCTCCTTGGAAAGGAGTGATTCGATTCAGGAAGAGGGGCAAGTTGGGACCCTGGTATATTGGACCATTTCGTGTGATTGCAAGGATAGGTCAGGTAGCCTATCGTTTGGAGTTGCCAGCAGAGTTGGGGCAGATCCACGACACTTTTCATGTGTCGCAATTGAGGAAGTGTATAGCCGATGAGTCGGCAGTGGTTCCATTAGAGGATATTCAGGTGGATGCAAGCCTGAATTATGTCGAAAGACCAGTGGCCGTCAGGGATCGGAAGATCAAGGTTCTGAGGAACAAGGAGGTACCTCTGGTGTTGGTTCAGTGGCAACACCGGAAGGGATCGGAAATGACTTGGGAGCCGGAACGTGAGCTACGGGAGCAGCATCCGGAGCTATTTTCAGAGTGAGACTTCGATGGCGAAGTCTAGTCCTAGTGGGGGAGAGTTGTAACAGCCCGGAATTTCAGGTATTATTATAATTATGTTTTTGGGGTGTTTTTAGAGGGGACTCGGCGAGTTGGAGCCCAGACTCGCCGAGTAGGATCGCGGATCTGGTCGCGGGTTCGCGACTGCACACGACGAGTCCGGATATGGACTCGGCGAGTCTGCGCTGTTTAGCGAAAACCCTAACCGTTCAGGTTTGGGACGTATATGAGGGACTTATTGGCCGTCATTGTTCACTCTAGCCTTCTGAGAGAAACCCTAATTCGATTGTGTGCATCTGGAGCAAGGTTGAAGACCATTGTTGATTTTGGAAGAGTTTTTGTGCAAGGAAAAGAAGGCTTGGTTAAGGGAACAACAAGAGAAGTCACGTTCTGAGGATTGGGGACACAGAGAGCACATTATTCAGGTAATAATTCGAGTTACATTCTTCTATGTTGATGTGTATATGGATTTAGGGTTTATGGAACCCTTTTGTGGCTAGATTGAATATTACCTTAGTCCCCCAAACGATTGGAACCCTGTATTGGGACCTTTGGAGGTCCAGAATGTCCCATGCCTGAGCATTTCGGGAATCAATGGAGGTTTTGGATTGGAATCCTTATGCCTTAGGTCAAAATGTAAATTATGAGTCATCGGGTGTATTATGAGCACCGAAATGAGGACATTACGTGATGAATCAGTCTAGGAAGGCCAGACCTATGAATGGTCGGAGCAGTTCTGACCTTAGAAAGCAGTTTGAGCGGTTGCATGGCATGGACTCGCCGAGTCCGATGAACAGACTCGGCGAGTAGCTTGAAGATTAACTGGGACTCGTCGAGTTGTTCTTCAGACTCGGCGAGTTGAGTCGGGGTGGCCCCGCGATTCTTCCAGGAGGAACTCGTCGAGTCAAGGGGGATACTCGACGAGTAGAAAGGGAATC
The DNA here is from genome assembly GCF_051521515.1 of Lactuca serriola. Lineage (NCBI taxonomy): Eukaryota > Viridiplantae > Streptophyta > Magnoliopsida > Asterales > Asteraceae > Lactuca > Lactuca serriola. The sequence continues at coordinate 236,562,065 of NC_136412.1, forward strand.
TTAGAGAATTGATGAGAACGTGTAGACTCGCCGAGTCGCCCTAGTACTCGCCGAGTCAGGTCAAGTTGACCGTTGACCGTTGACCAGAGTTGACCTATGTTTGACCCCTTAGGGATAGTCAAACTTAGAAGATAAAAGTGTTAATAAGAGATTTATGATGTTATAGGGAGATTGTAGCTCGGCGGATCGAGTACGAGTGACTTCGGGATTTACTAGCTTTCGACATTCACGAGGTGAGTCTTCTCACTATACTGTACCCGGAAGGGTTTGACTGTATGACCGGAAGGTCAGATATGATATGTGATATATGTAGTAAGCTATTTGTTATACGTGCTATGTATGTTATGGGCCAGAAGGCGATTATGTTACGGGCCGGAAGGCATTATGTTATGGGCCGGAAGGCGATTATGTTATGGGCTGGAAGGCGTTGTGTTATGGACCGGAAGGTCGGCGTGGGTAGGACCGGAAGGTTTACCCAGCAGGGACGGAAGTCCCCTGAGACACATGGACCGGAAGGTCAGGGCCTGGAAAGGCGTATATGCGTAAGTTGTATATTGGGGAACTCACTAAGCATTTATGCTTACAGTTGTTATGTATGTGTTTCAGGTACTAGCGAGGACCGTGGGAAGGCGCCGGCGTGATCTGTACACACTGAAGGATGTCTTGTGATCTTGGGATTTAGATGATTTGTATTTTGACATGACACTTGAAATGTTTATGCCTTGTTTTGAATGAAAATATTATATTTTGAAATGAAAAATTTGTTTGAAAATTTACGGTGTTACAGATCATTAGCCCAAACTCTATGTATCGATGATTTACATAATCAGCCCCTGTTAATTTAATCAGTCTCTTTTGATCACTAAATTAATTCCAAATTAATTCTTGATCAATACCAATTAAATAATATGATTTCTCAATTAATATATTATTCTTATAATATATTAATAAATCACTAATAACTTCTTTCTCAAATATCCTTCCTATCAAATTGCTCCGGTGAATGCAACCCAAATGGACCATGCTACTATCGGGTCAAGTACATATCAATTATAGTTATGGGCTTAAACACCTAATCCATCAGTCTCCCACTTGGATAAGTCTAATAACTATAAATGCAAGTACGACTTCAAAAACCGACTAGCAATCGTAGCTCTCAAAAGCCGTTGTCAACTCTGATCAATAACGCTTCCTTTAGATAAAGGATCATATAATCATCTGTTCTTCAAGGTATCGTGTGGACAAAGATATGGAATGAAGTCATACTCATTGTCCAACAATTTTTTTCCAGATTTCTGATTTGTTTGACATAGAACTTAATTGAACACATCAATTGAGTCCTGACCGGGCCTGACACATAAGTAAAAACCAAATCATCGAGGGGCCCAAGATATCGCTTTTATTCCTTTTAGGATAAAGGAATAGATAAACTTCGAATTATATACGTGTACTAATTACTTGTTAAATTTTACACAACAACACGTTTTATAACATCAAGTTACTGATGCATTTACGCACTATCAATATACAACCAACTCGTAATCAACAACTCATATATCTTGGTTTGAAGATTATATGATATTATCGTCTCACAATCACTCGTGATAAAAATCCATGAAGTGATTCATGTGAGTGTGGGTTTAATCCAATACTCAAATCTTATTTTAGAAGCAGTCATGAATGTTGTAGCAAACTTTTGCTATGTCTAAAGACCTTAGACAACCTATAAGCCAATTCATGACAGTCTAACCTCATAGCCTACTTCTAAAGTATGATCGACTGTGGATGGTTTGAGTAATCTTATTATTCTGGAAGTCAAAACATGCGAATTGAAACAATAGTAAACAATTGACACAAGATAGTAACTTTACTCATAAATAAAACTCCTTTTATTATATCATCAAATGTCAATTACATTTTATCTATTACAAGTATCTAAACAACTATCTAATCACTAAAATTAATATCATCCTTCAGCCCAATACTCCTAGCATGCTGCAAGTGCTTAACCCTACTCAATCCCTTCGTAAATGGATCTGATGGGTGATATGGGCATATTTAGTTATAAAATTCATGCATTATCTTAATACTTTATGTTGATTTTATCTCATTTAATGAACAAAAGATGCTTAATTAGTTTATAATTTCATTTTTCAGCAACAATTACATGCTTGGATGGAAAAGGAAGCGGAACTAGTAATTGGACGCTTGGATCTTGGATTTTGAAGAAAGAAGGATGTTGCTGGATAGTTTGACCCCTTTTCAGTGTTTTAGCCATATCTCATGAACCGTAACTCCGATTGACGAGACTCAAAATGTTCTGCAAACTAGACACAATTTCGGACGACTTTTGTGTTTTGAGAAAATGCTGATTCCAAACGGACGCGGCGAGTAGGCAATCAACTCGAAGAGTTGGTCAGAAGTTTCGCGATTCTTGACTTTGGCTTGCCGTACACGGGATTTTAAGTGATGAACTCGGCGAGTAGGTCACTGGACTCGCCGAGTAGACCTTGTTTTCAGAAAATATATATAGAAACACTTCTCATTCGAACCCTAACGAATGGGGGAAGTTTAGGACAATTTTTGGAGGCCAGAAGGGTTCTTAGAAGCTGTGGTTTTCGAGATTTCAACCTAGATATCAAATTGGAAGAAGATCAAAGGCAATAACACACTACTTTTATCTTAATCTTTTGCATAAACCATGTTTCAATCATTAAATAAGTTTTTTAGTTTGTTATTTGCTGTAGATATGAGCTAAAAACTCATAACTTCTGTTTAGGATAGATGATTTTGTGATTATGGTTTGATTTATGGTAGGATTGATTTAATATTGGTGATTTTGTTGATTATAGCTTGTTAAAGAACCTTATGTGTGAATGATAACTATTTTTCTGCTAATAGGAAGATAATTGAGCTGTATGAACATCTCTTAGTTGTTAACTTCATATGTTTATGTGACCACTTTATCATATGTCTAGGATTAATGAACATGAAACTAGAATTAATAAGAAAAATAGGTAAATTCATGTGTGAGCTTGTGTGATTACCATCAACAAGAGGTTAACTAAAGTACCAAATTAGTTAACCATTACAAGTCTAAATTAACCCGAATAAATAACCTAGTGAATTGAATTAAATTAGACAAGTGGCCACTGTTTGAGTTAGTTTGTTCTCTAAGGATTAGTGCAGCGAACGTGAATCTAATCACTTGAATCGATAACCAATAAAAGAATTAATCTATTCCATTATTACCATAATATCAACCATAGGATCAATTGAGTTGAACTAAACAGAAGTTCCCTTCGTTATTGAATTTAGTTGAATCTTTGTTTATCTAGTTCTTAGTTAATTGTTTAAGTTTCTAGTCTTGCAAAACTAGAGAAAACCCATTTTCTATTACGTGTTTTATTTAGATAATATTAGCATTTATTTTAATTGTTTACAGTTCCTTGTGTTTGATACCCTACTTGCTTGAACTATATTACTAATCGATAGGTACACTGCCTTTCGTGTGTTTATTTTGTGTCTAAGTTAGTAGGATTAAAACTAGTTTGTTTCACACACATCAAGTTTTTGGCGTCGTTGCCAGGGAACGGTTCAAATAGTTAATTTTATTCGCTAATTGTTATCGTTTTTATTTTATTGATTATTTTTATTATTTTTTTTTATTTTTATTTATTATGTATTTTCCAAATCTCGATGCTTTTGATGCTTTTCTTGAGGAAGTAGTGCAGGAAGATGAGGATTATGACTCGGATGAAGATTTGAAGAAATTTGATAGATGGTTAGATATCATCTTGTCTAACGATCAAGAACAATCTGAGTCGCAAGAGCTAAATTTACAAGATGATGAATTTAATCCAGAAAGAGACTTGCAGGAGCTGCAAAGGTTGCTAGCAGAGAGGTCAGACGAAGAACAAGAACAAGCTGAATTGCAGGAACCAATTTGTGGTTTGACCATTACCACGACATGGTCCCCTGTTCTCCCGATTTGTGTTTCAAAGCATGGGGTGACGATTCCAACTTTGGAGAAAGTTCTGAAGCGCGATCCATTTCTGATTAGTACCCGACCGGTCCCAACCCTTGTTAGAATTCTTGGGTTTTATGTATTAAAGCTCGTTTGGCCAATTTTAGAAGCAAAGAGTCAAATTTTACAAATTGGTCCACCAAATAAAATATTTAATGCAACGGATGGATTGGCAATGAGTTTATTGGAAGTTTATTAAGTTGGGAGTCCAGCTCAAGACTCGCACAAAAAGAAGCGCTTGCGGGAAGCAACCCGTCATTAGAGTTTTCTTTTCTTTTTCTTTCTAAACTTCTAGTGTTTAAGGATAATTTAGGATTTTTTTTTATTTTAATGTTTTTTTTATTACTTGGTTTTTGTTTTTGATCTTTTCAGTTTGAGTGTAAGGATGCATGTGAGGGTCTAGAGTCAAGGCTAACGAAGCGAGAAATCGAGTCTAGGCGAGAGAGGAAACGAAGTTTTGAGTCAAGCTATGAGTCCAATTGATAGAAGGGTTATAGAGTGTTTATTCACTGAAGAAAAATGAGGGAAATTATTGGTTTATATAACCCCCATACATCAGAAATGGACTTGGGTAGAATAATTTTTTTGTCACACAGCGGTCTACTCGTCGAGTGCATCTTATGGACTCGCCGAGTCCATGTGAAAATTCACGATTCTTCTGCCATTTACGCTTCAACTCGGCGAGTCTACATACTTACTCGACGAGTCGCTCATTCTTCTTACTTTTGAGCTGAAGATTTGATGACATTTGATATGGGCATTGGTTCTATTCTTTGAAGATCATTTTCCGAGCATTTCCAAGAGTTCTTCTCTTATAATTGGAGCTATACCACACGATATTTTGACACCCAAGACATGGATGAGTTGTTCCCATGTCTAAAATCAATTGAAGATGGAGCTTAAAGACGAAATATCAACTTCGCACTACTATCCCAGGGGAGTTTGTTCCAATTCTCTCTTTATTTTATTGTTCTTTATCATACGTAATATGCAATGGGGACATTGCATAAATTAAGTGTGGGGCAGGGGGTTGGTTAAATTAGTTAAAATTCTAGTTAAATTTCGAAAATCTTGAAATTTTAGTTAATTTTGAAATTTTTGCATTAAAATTGCTAGGGCTAATTTAGAAAATTTTGGTAAAGCAATTAGGGATCATGCGAGTATTATATTTGATGATTCTATGAAGACTCAAATGTTTAGTTGAGCCAATATACGTTCTAGTGCATTTGTGGCCTCCTTTATTCTAGTGAAATCATGGGACAAAAACACAATCTCGCTTAGTTTGAGGATCACAATATGTTTAGCATCGTGTACTTGAAATGTATCCAGGAAAACTTAAGTAGTCATTGCACGCTAGGCTAATGACTTTAACCAATAAAGGATGAAGTTAAATTCCCTTGCTTAAGCATATATTTTTCTAGGTTTTTAGTTTTGAATGGAAAAAGTGTGTTGAAAAAAAAAAGAGGGAAAAAAAGAAAAAAAAAAGTTGAAAAAAAAGAGTGATGAAATGTTTGAATAAATAATCTACAAAGCTATGAAGACAAAGAAGAATATCATGAAGAAAAGCTACAAAGTATAAAAGATTCAATCAAAAGTTGTATTTGTAATTTTCTTTTCTAGGTTATTTTATCGTATGTATGCTTGGGGATTTAACCAAAAATGACTTGAGGTTAAGAAAGTTTTCTGGGGATGGATTCGGAGAGATGCATAAAATGAGCGTTGTTCAAAAGAAGTGGGCAAGTGTTTATGAGGATTGTAAGTATTCAGAATTGAGGGGGTCCTTAGGAAAAATTTTAGACACAAATGCATGCGTTGCGGTCTTGGCATAATGGCTGGGTTCGATTGGGATTGTCTTATGTAATATTAGTGTACTAAAATTTAGTTTTGCTTAGCGGCAAGCAAAAGTCAAGTGTAGGGTATTTTGATATGGGCATATTTAGTTATAAAATTCATGCATTATCTTAATACTTTATGTTGATTTTATCTCATTTAATGAACAAAAGGTGCTTAATTAGTTTATAATTTCATTTTTCAGCAACAATTACATGCTCGGATGGAAAAGGAATCGGAACTAGTAATTGGACGCTTGGATCTTGGATTTTGAAGAAAGAAGGATGTTGCTGGATAGTTTGACCCCTTTTCAGTGTTTTAGCCATATCTCATGAACCGTAACTCCGATTGACGAGACTCAAAATGTTCTGCAAACTAGACACAATTTCGGACGAGTTGGTCAGAAGTTTCACGATTCTTGACTTTGCCTTGCCGTACACGGGATTTTAAGTGATGAACTCGGCAAGTAGGTCACCGGACTCGCCGAGTAGCCCCTGTTTTCAGAAAATATATATAGAAACGCTTCTCATTCGAACCCTAACGAATGGGGGAAGTTTAGGACGATTTTTGGAGGCCAGAAGGGTTCTTAGAAGTTGTGGTTTTCGAGATTTCAACCTAGATATCAAATTGGAAGAAGATCAAAGGCAATAACACACTAATTTTATCTTAATATTTTGCATAAACCATGTTTCAATCATTAGATTATGTTTTTAGTTTGTTATTTGCTGTAGATATGAGCTAAAAACTCATAACTTCTGTTTAGGATAGATGATTTTGTGATTATGTGTAACAGCCCGGATTTCCAGGTATCTTTTTATGCTTATGTTTTTGATGTTTTGTGAGGGGACTCGGCGAGTTGGAGCTCGGACTCGGCGAGTTGGAGCTCAGACTCGCCGAGTGGGATCGCGGTTCTGGACGCGGGTTCGCGCCTGGACTCGGCGAGTCCAAGGTATGGACTCGGCGAGTCCTCGCTGTTTAATGAAACCCTAATTTCCCGATCCTCAGCCCTATTTAAAGGACCTTATGGCCCTTCATTGCGGCTACCTGGATCTTGAGAGCACCAAAGCGGCTGAGGGATTCGTGTGAGTGAGAAAGAGGCCATTGTTCACCAAATTTGTGTGTTTTTGCAAGAAAGGAAGAGGAAAGGCAAGCTAGAAGAGTTGGGGAGCTTGGATCTTCTTTCATTTCATCAGAGGAGGCTTCTTGAGGTATCTTTCAGAGCTTATTTTATGTATTTTGTTGATATGATCAAATCTAGGGTTTCTTCTTGCCTTATTTGCTTTGTATTGGAAGTGTGAGAGGTCCCATGGGGATATGGTGCTTAGATTTGGACCTTAGTAGGTCCAGAGAGTCCCTAATGTCATGCTTTATGTCCTCCCTTTTGGGTTGGAGGCTAGGGTTGCCATTCTAGAGGTCATTTCTCCAAAAAGAGCCTTGTAGGTGTTGTATGGTAACCAAGATATGAACTTTACGTGATGAATAAGCTTAGGAGGGCCAGCTCTATGAGTGGATGGTGCGGATCTGACCTCAGAATCTAGTTTGAGTTGATGCATGGCATGGACTCGCCGAGTCTGAAGAACAGACTCAGCGAGTAGCATGAAGATTGTCCTTAACCACTCAGCGAGTGGTCTTGCCGAGATAAGGGTCGACTCAGTGAGTCAGGGAGAGTTAGAGAGGGTTGACAGTTGCACTGAGTCGAGCTGGGACTCGACGAGTTGAGTCGTGGTGGCCCCGCGATTCATGCCAGGTGGAACCCGTCGAGTCAGGGGAGTACTCGACGTGTCAAAAGAGAATCCTAGAGAGTTGGTGAATACGTATAGACTCGCCGAGTCGCCATAGTGCACTCGCCGAGTCCGGTCAAAGTTGACCGTTGACCGTTGACCGTTGACCAGAGTTGACTTGATAAGGGTAGTCGACCTTAGTGGTAAAAGTGTTAATTAGAGATGTATGATGTTATAGGGGGATTATAGCTCGGAGGATCGAGCACGAGTGATTTCCAGGATTCGCGAGTTATCGAGATACACGAGGTGAGTCTTCTCACTATACTTTGCCTTGAGTAGGTAACCAGAGTTATGTGATCAGAGTATTTGTATGCTATATGTATGTGATGTGTTGTACTGCATGATTTCTATGTGATTTATGTTGTGCATGTTTTAGAGTTGGAACCGGAAGGTTCACAGAGTTAGAACCTGAGGGTTCACAGAGTTTGGGTGCACGGACCCATAGAGTTATAGCCTCGAGTGGCTAATATGTGTTATGTGTGTGGTATTTTTGGGAACTCACTAAGCTTTGTGCTTATAGTGTTAGTGTTGTTGTTTCAGGTACTAGCGATGACCGTGGGAAGGCGCCGGCTTGATCTGTACACACGCATGGGATTTTGATATATATATGATCTTGGGATTTTGTATGATGTGAATTGGGATTTAAACTTAATGTTTTTATGAAAATTAAATGAGAAATGTTTTTATAATTTGCGAAAAATTATTTTGAAATTCACGGTGTTACATTATGGTTTGATTTATGGTAGGATTGATTTAATATTGGTGATTTTGTTGATTATAGCTTGTTAAAGAACCTTATGTGTGAATGATAACTATTTTTCTGCTAATAGGAAGATAATTGAGTTGTATGAACATCTCTTAGTTGTTAACCTCATATGTTTATGTGACCACTTTATCATATGTCTAGGATTAATGAACATGAAACTAGAATTAATAAGAAAAATAGGTAAATTCATGTGTGAGCTTGTGTGATGACCATCAACAAGAGGTTAACTAAAGTACCAAATTAGTTAACCATTACAAGTCTAAATTAACCCGAATAAATAACCTAGTGAATTGAATTAAATTAGACAAGTGGCCACTGTTTGAGTTAGTTTGTTCTCTAAGGATTAGTGCAGCGAACGTGAATCTAATCACTTGAATTGATAGCCAATAAAAGAATTAATCTATTCCACTATTACCATAATATCAACCATAGGATCAATTGAGTTGAACTAAACAGAAGTTCCCTTCGTTATTGAATTTAGTTGAATCTTTGTTTATCTAGTTCTTAGTTAATTGTTTAAGTTTCTAGTCTTGCAAAACTAGAGAAAACCCATTTTCTATTACTTGTTTTATTTAGATAATATTAGCATTTATTTTAATTGTTTACCGTTCCCTGTGTTTGATACCCTACTTGCTTGAACTATATTACTAATCGATAGGTACACTGCCTTTCGTGTGTTTATTTTGTGTCTAAGTTAGTAGGATTAAAACTAGTTTGTTTCACGCACATCAATGGGTTCTCTTTTGACGATACCCTCTTTACTACGAGGAGTCCTTCTTCTATCTGATGTCTTATGAAGTGATATATTCTGTCGATGTGCCTGGATCTGCCATGGTCCCTTGGTTCCTTGGTTAAGGTGACCGCACTCTCGCTATCACATAAAATCTCCATAGGCTCCTTTACAGGTGGTACAACTCCAAGGTCTCTAATGATGTTCTTTAGCCATATCGCCTCCTTCGACGCTTCACTTGTTGTTATGTACTCTGATTCTCACATTGAATCAGCTACAGTCTCCTGTTTGGAACTTTTCCAAGTTACTGCTCCTCCATTTTAGGTAAATACCCAGCCCGACTAAGAGCGGAAATTATCTATGTTGGTCTGAAAGTTGGCGCCACTCTCAAGTCATTACTCCCACCGAGGGTAAGGAACCAGTCCTTTGTCCTTCGGAGGTACTTGAGAATGTTCTTTACCACAGTCTAGTGAGCTATAGTAGGATTCCCTTGATATCTGCTGACCATGCTCAAAGAAAAGCCCACATTAGGGCGAGTACATGTTATAGCATACATGATCGAGCCAACTACAGAAACATATGGTACTCGGCTCATCTCTGCTATCTCAGCATCGGTACTCGGGATTTGAGTCTTACTCAATTTCGTATTGCTCTGGATAGGTAATTCTCCTTTCTTGGAGTTCTCCATGTTGAAACGTTTCAACACCTTGTCCAAGTAGGTACTTTGACTAAGTCCTATTAGTCTTTTACTCCTTTTTCTCAATGTCATTATCCCTATAATGTAAGCATCTTATCCAAGATCCTTCATAGCAAAACACTTTCCAAGCCAGGACTTAACCTCCTGCAAGGTTGGAATGTCGTTTCCTATGAGAAGTATGTCGTCTACATACAATACCATAAAGCTAACTATACTCCCACTAGCTTTGACATATACACAGGACTTATCCTCGCTTTTCGAAAAGCCAAATTCTTTCACTTTCTCATCGAAACAAATATTCCATCTGCGAGATGCTTGTTTCAATCCATAAATGGATTTCTCAAGCTTACACACTCTATTAGGGTACTTCGCATCGACAAAACCCTCTATCTGACTCATGTGAACATATTCATCCAACTTCACATTTAGGAAAGCGGTTTTGACGTCCATTTTCCATATTTCATAATCATGAAATGCAGTTATGGCTAGCATGACCCATATAGACTTGATTTTGGCCACTGGTGAGAAGGTCTCGTCATAGTCAACTCCAGGAGTTTGAGTAAATCCCTACACAACCAATCGCGCCTTATATGTGTGTACTATCCTATCCATGTCGGTCTTCTTCTTGAAGATCCATTTGCACCCGACCATCTTACGACCAGGTACATTGTCAACCAAGTTCCAAACTTGATTCTCATACATGGAATGAATCTCGCTGTCTATAGCCTCTATCCATTTTGCGGACTCGGGCCCACCATGTCTTCCTTGTAGTTATTAGGCTCATCCAAATTTACTAGTGTACTATCACTGATAAACGTATCACCATCTGTAGTAATATGGAAACTATAAAACTCAGGTGCCATTCTAACTCTATTGGAACGTCTCAGAGGTAAGGACTCGTCAACAAGTTCAACATGAGTTTCCTCCTCTGGTTGAGTGCTAGTGTTTGAGGTTCCTTCATCACTTAACTCTTGAAGCTCTTCAAGGTTAATTTGCCTCCCAGTGTCCTCTTGCCATATGAGTTATCTTTCGCGGAAAATCCCTCTCCTTGCAACGAAGACAACATTATCACTCAGTCTATAGAAGAGATATCCAAGGGATTTCTGTGGGTAGCCGATGAAAATACAATGCTCACTACGAGGTTCGAGCTTGTCGTGAGTCTCTCGTCTTACGAAAGTCTCGCAACCACAAACCTTGATATGTGCCAACGAGGGAACCTTCCCTGTCCAAATTTCGTGAGGTGTTTTGGAAACCTTCTTAGTTGGGACTAGATTAAGGATATGGGCAGTAGTCTCTAAGGCATACCCCCAGAATGAGATAGGTAACAAAGATCGACTCATCATGGAACGAAACATGTCCAAAAAGGTTCAATTGCGCCTCTCAACCACACTATTAAGATGTGGTGTCCTAGGTGGCGTCAATTGTGAAACAATTCCACATTCCTTAAGATAGTCGTGGAACTCAATACAAATATACTCACCACCTTGATCGGATCAGAGCATCTTTATCTTCCTGCCCAGCTGATTCTCCACTTCTTGTCTAAACTCCTTGAACTTTTCAAAGGTTTCTGACGTATGCTTGATTAAGTAGATATACCCATATCTGCTATAATCATTGGTAAAAGTCACATAAAAGCAGTTAGCATCCCTTATGGCAGATCTGAAGGGCCCACACACATTGGTGTATATGAGATCCAACAAACCCTCACCTCTTTCACAAGTACTAGTGAAAGGTTACTTGGTCATCTTTCCAAGTAAACAAGATTCGCATGTGTCATCCGACTTTAAGTCAAATGAATCCAACACTCCATCCTTTTGGAGTTGGGCTATGCGCTTCTTGTTGACATGTCTAAGACGACAATGCCACAAGCGTGCCTTGTCCAAACCATTGGACGAATCAATATGCAATACATTATTTTCTAAGTTGTCTACAACCATCACAGTTTCATATACACCATTACAAGGTAATGCTAAATAAAACTTCCCATTATAAAAATCATTAATAGAACCAATTTCATTATTAAATGAAAATCTAAAACCTTCTTTATACAAACCATGAAAATAAATAATGTTTCTCGCCATATCTGACGAGTAGCAACAATTATTCAAATCTAAATCTAACCCATTACTAAGCAATAAAGAATAAAATCCAATTGTAACGCCGAAAATTTCAAAACAATTTTTCATTTAAAAATATTCGTTTAATTCTTAAAATACTTTGCTTAAAATCTCATTCATAATCGAATTATAAAACATAACTCCATTTTCACTTGCATACTAAACCAGGATCCTCAAAACATGACTCTTTCTCTGGTGTGTACAATCGAGCTGGTGCCGTCCCGTGATCCTGAGAGATACCTGAAACACATAACACAAAACACTGTAAGCACGAAGCTTAGTGAGTTCCCCAAAATACCACACATAACACATATTAGCCACTCGAGGCTATAACTCTGTGGGTCCGTGGACCCCACTCTATGAACCCTCTGGTTCTAACTCTGTGAACCTTCCGGTTCTAACTCTGCAAAACATGCACAACATAAATCACATAGAAATAATGCAGTACAACACATAGCATACAAATACTCTGTCACATAACTCTGGTTACCTACTCCAGGTAAAGTATAGTGAGAAGACTCACCTCGCATATCTCAATAACTTGCAAATCCCGGAAATCACTCGCACTCGATCCTCCGAGCTATAATCCTCCTATAACACAATATATCTCTAATTAACACTTTCACAACTAAGGTTGACTACCCCTATCAAGTCAACACTGGTCAACTCTAGTCAACGGTCAACTTTGACCGGACTCGGCGAGTGCACTAGAGCGACTCGGCGAGTCTACACGTGTTCACTGACTCCCTAGGATCCTCTCTTGACATGTCGAGTACTTCCCTGACTCGACGAGTTCCACCTGACATGAATCGCGGGGCCACCACGACTCAACTCGCCGAGTCTCAAGAAAAACTCGGCGAGTTCCAGCTTGACTCAGTCCACCTATCAACCCTCTCTGGCTCTCCCTGAATCACTGAGTCAACCCTTAACTCGGTAAGACCACTCGTTGAGTGGTTATGGACAATCTTCATGCTACTCGCCGATTCTGTTCTTCGGACTCGGCAAGTCTAAGCCATGCATGAACTCAAACTCACTCCTGAGGTCAGATCCGTTCCAGTAACTCATAGATCCAGTCCTTCCAAGCACATTTATCATGTAAAGTTACAATCTTGGTGCTCATGCAAAGGTCCAAAGGCCTTATTTGATGATATGGTCTCTAGGATGGTATTCTAAGCTCATGGCCTCCATTAACACTCATAAAGCTCGAGGGAAAAGAGTCTCTGGACCTCTTTGGGTCCAGATCTAAAGCATCAACACAAAAGGAGGCCAATTACTCCATGAATCATTCCACAAAGAAGCCCTAACTCTAAGATTTACACCAAGGGCTGAGAAAGGGGCGAATGGTTACCTCAAATGAAGTCTCTGGAATCAGGAATCACTGGATTAGCACCTCCTTTGGTCTCCTCTTGCCTTGATCCTCTTCTATATGCAAAATCACCCACAAATAATCAAGGATCTTCCTCTTTTCTCTCACAAAACGCTCAAGGACTATTTTAGGGTTCTCTCTGGGGTTGGTGGCCGCAAATGACGGCCATAAGCCCCTTTAAATAGGTCTCATACCCTGAAATTTAGGGTTTCATTAAACAGCGTGGACTCGCCGAGTCCACCTTTTGGACTCGCCGTGTCCGGACGCGAACCATTTTCTCAAACCGCGATCATACTCGGCGAGTTTGAGCTCCAACTCGCCGAGTCTCCTCACAAAACACCAAAATTAAGAAGATTAAATACCATCTGGGAATCCGGGCTGTTACAATTCTCCCCCACTAGAACTAGACTTCGCCCTCGAAGTCTCGCTCTGCAAATAACTCTGGATGCTGCTCACGCATCTCAAGCTCCGGCTCCCAAGTCATCTCGGACCCCTAACGATGCCGCCACTGAACCAAAACCAAGGGTATCTCCTTTTTCCTCAGAACCTTGATTTTCCGATCTCTGATTGCCACTGGTCTCTCAGCATAATTCAAGCTCCCATTCACCTGAATATCCTCTAATGGAACCACTGCCGACTTATCGGCTATACATTTCCTCAGTTGCGACACATGAAAGGTGTCGTGAATCTGCCCCAACTCTGCTGGCAAATCCAAACGATAGGCTACCCGGCCTACCCTCGCGATCACTCGGGATGGACCAATATATCGGGGCCCCAACTTGCCCCTCTTCCTGAATCGAATCACTCCTTTCCAAGGAGAGACCTTTAGGAGTACAATGTCACCGACCAAAAATTCGAGCTCGGACCGGCGCCTGTCCGCATAAATCTTCTTGCGACTCTGAGCGGTCAACAACCTCTGCCTGACCTGCTGTATCTGCTCGGACGTCTGAAGCACGATCTTTGTACTTCCCATCACACGTTTCTCTACCTCTCACCCGCAAATGGGGTCCGATACCCCCTTCCCTACAACAGCTCAAAGGGTGGCATACTGATGCACTAATGATGGCTGTTGTTGTAGGAAAACTCTGCCAAGGGCAAATACGGGCCACAATTTCCCCCTGAAATCTAATACACATGCCCGAAACATATCCTCGAGCATCCGAATCGTTCGCTCGCTCTGAAGTGTCCGCATACATCACCATGGTAAACTCTAGCTCATTTCTCGTATTCATCTTCGATACCGAGCACCAGGTCAGCTTTTGGCCCCACAGCTGAACCCCCAAAGGTCACACATAACATGAACCAAAACATCTCACTAACTTCCTCCCCGTGACCACTGTCACAGCCCAATGACATGCAAGTCACGAAATTCCCTTTTCCTCATAAAAAATACAATCCAATCGAAGATCGACTCAACTCTAACCTCTGGCGTCTGTTGCACATATTTTCCCGCGCGCCTCGCTGACCCTCCCGACAGAGACGGAGACCCCAGTCTCGCCTCGGTTTAACCACTAGGCTCCAAAAACTCAACACTAAGGCTACTCAAGCCTAAAACTCTTCTGCATCATGCACTTATCGGAGAACACTCCATCATCACACTCTCTTGCCGTCTAGTGGGTACTATGGCTTCCCGCAACATTACGACAGCCTCTGACTAGTGAGTACTATGGCTCCCCGTAGTATCATAACGCCAACTAACTAGTGAGTACTACGGCTCCCCGTAGTACCAGGACTCCCTCCCTCTGACTTGTGAGTACTATGGCTCCCCGTAGCATCATAACACCCTCTGACTGGAAAATACTACGGCTCCCCGTAGCATCACGACGCTCTCTCTCTCTCTCTCTCTGACTTGTGAGTACTACAGCTCCCCGTAGCATCACAACACCCTCTGACTGGCAAATACTACGGCTCCCCGTAGCATCACAACTCTCTCTCTCTCTCTCTGACTTGTGAGTACTACGACTCCCCGTAGCATCACAACACCCTCTGACTGGTGAATACTACGGCTCCCTGTAGCTTCACCCTATACTCTCATTCTCATTACAACGCCACACTATGTTCACTAACTCATGCACCGAAGACTATCATAGATAGTTAGACACACACTTGCCCCGATATGCATTACAGACTCTGGCGGCAACTGCCATAACACAGAACCTACCTCTACGGAGATCCACTTCCTTAAATAATCCCTCTTGATGACAATACACGAAGGGCTCCCACTGAAACCGTGGATACATGATACATCACTAGTCATCTTAAACCCAAAACTCTAAATAACTCTGAAATCGGGACGCTATACGCGGAAACCACAGAACACCCTATCAGAGAATCACAATGTCCTGCCTCTAACACTGATTCCCTTACTCCCAGCACCATTCACATACAACAATACATTTCCTCTGAATCCCATAATAATTTCTTATATCACTCGATGCGCAACTTCAGTGCATCCAAACACTCAATTGGAATACAAGGAAGGCGCTAACCCTTCAGAACACACTGATGATCTTCCGAAACCCTTTCCACTACTGCTCAAAATCCAAGCGAGAATACACATCCTAGCCCGGGAGTTGGCTACTCGACAATCTTCTACCCATATTTCAACCCAGAAGTTCTCAACTGCCCATACCATCATTACGAGTCTTCTACTTGAGACGACTCTGACCACCACCAGATTCCTGACCATTGACCACCCGTAGTGGAGACACCCATCCTTCTTTCAGACATATACCACATGCATTATCTCGCCCTACACCTTTCCTTGATCACCAATGACCCTGATCTCATGAATTCAAGCCGCAGGTTTCTGCATCCAACCCCTAACCTCTCTTGCACAAATCTCCGGTTCTCTCAATAAACCACCCGGTTCTCCCCCACTTAGGGTTCGAACCATCACTATCTGACACATCAACAACCTCACGAACTATTTTCACCAGCAATAACGCACCTTCCCCTGGAAAGTGCTACGCAACGCCCGATAATCCCCTTTAAGGAAATCAATCAATCTCATAACTCTGAACCTCAGATGGAATCCTCAAGAACTTCTCGTCACGACTGCCTCTAGTCGTTCCAAGTCTCGTACCAATCCAATACCAAACAACTCAACTGTCCAATAACATCACTGACTCATAGACTGGACCACGAAATCATCATATTCCCCCACCTCGACTCATCAACCGACGTTCCAACACATGGATCATCCCAAGAACAGGGATCCACTTCCATATTCAATACCCAACTGATTAACTCGACTGGACTCCCCATTGATACCTCTACAATACGCCCTACTATACTCAAATAGGTGTAACGTGGTCCTCGACTATCTCAGTCCCAACTGACTATCTGCTCATGGTAAATCACTGTCTCGCAGCACACATGCTACCTGATACCCTGATGGAAAATCATCATCAATGACAACCTGCAGGGTTTTATCCCCAAACCCGAAACATAAACATCAGGCCTCTCATGTTCCGCACACGAACATAAATAGCACCAATCAGGTCATAGAAGGTGACATCTCCTCTATCGACTAATTGCTCAACTCAGACCGAAATTCTCCCCTCCCTCTAACTCCTTACCAAAATACTCTGATATGCTCTCGACCTCCCTCTCAAGGGACGCCTCTGCGAACTCAACCATGGCCCATAGGCCTAAAACCCATAGCGTCCAATCTCTACCTCATCAATCGTGACCGGATAACCGGAGAACCACAAGCATCATTCACTACGAACCATGGTACTCATCCCATGACATCTCTTCTCAATATGCTCCGATGTATGGTACCCGAACCATAGCATCACTCCTCCATCTGCTCCGATGTATGGTACTCGAACCATAACATCATTCCTTCGTCCGCTCCGATTTATGGTACTCGAACCATAACTTCACTCCTCGATCCGCTCCGATGTATGGTACTCGAACCATAACATCACTTCTCAATCCGCTCCAATGTATGCTACTCGAACCATAACATCACTCCTCAATCCGCTCCGATGTATGGTACTCGAACCATAACATCACTCCTCAATCTGCTCCGATGTATGGTACTCGAACCATAACATCACTCCTCAATCTACTCCGATGTATGGTACTCGAACCATAACATCACTCCTCGATCTGCTCCGATGTATGGTACTCGAACCATAACATCACTTCTCAATCTGCTCTGATGTATGGTACTCGAACCATAACATCACTCCTCAATCTGCTCCTTAGAACCTTCAGAATACTTTCTGTATCAAGTATGGGTCCTCTGCTTTCAGTAGTACGGGCCCATACTACCTGCCACATCTACCCATACTTTCCACACGAACTATCCCGGAGCTCCTAAGTAGCTGCTCGATCTCCTCGTTTACCAATTCCGTCGCGCGCTCGCTCCCCAGCGAAATTCTCTACCCTGCCAGCGCACTCATCTAGCTAAGGTTACTCCCTAGGCTCTTCCTAGATTCCCACACTTCGCTGCCATCAGCTGCTGAAGAGCTCCTAATGATGCCAGCCATCTACCTCTTGAATATCGTCATATTCGCTTGGTAGCTGACTCCCATCATCGAGAGTTCCACAAAGCACGAAGCAAGCAGCATTTGAGCATCGAAGAATATATATGACTCACTCTGGGTGATAACTCCGCTTGCTCTGCTCATCCTCGAAAGTACCACCGAACTCTGCAACTCTTCCCCTCGCGGGTTCTAACTATTCTTTCTCTAAGTACCACGGTACTTATCTAGGTATCTCCCCTAGATTACTCCTCTACTCAAATCCCCCTAAAGGATTTCAACTAAATATTCTCACTCATCACATACTCAAAAGCACATCGCATATAACAGCAATCCCTAGGCTAAGGCATCACAAATCAGGCCATTCTAGTCCTAAGATATGAATTACCTAGCATGCCTCTAACATGCAATAATATCTCATAAGGTGCATCATAAATATCTCATGACACAAAAGTAAGGGTATTTTGGGAAATCACCGTTCGGGCTCTGGCTGATTGTACACACTGCTCTTTCTCGCTTTCTCTTTAAACTCTTATTTGCTTTAGAAAATTATTTCTTTTAAAACTTTTCTTACTTCCTCAGTTTGAGTCCAGATTTACCCGAAGGCGCATCCGAATCCCTCAAACCAAGGCTCTGATACCAACTTGTAACGCCGAAAATTTCAAAACAATTTTTCATTTAAAAATATTCATTTAATTCTTAAAATACTTTGCTTAAAATCTCATTCATAATCGAATTATAAAACATAACTCCATTTTCACTTGCATACTAAACCAGGATCCTTAAAACATGACTCTTTCTCTGGTGTGTACAATCGAGCCAGAGTCGTCCCGTGATCCTGAGAGAAACCTGAAACACATAACACAAAACACTGTAAGCACGAAGCTTAGTGAGTTCCCTAACATACCACACATAACACATATTAGCCACTCGAGGCTATAACTCTGTGGGTCCGTGGACCCTACTCTATGAACCCTCTGGTTCTAACTCTGTGAACCTTCTGGTTCTAACTCTGCAAACATGCAGAGCATAAATCACATAGAAATAATGCAGTACAACACATAACATACAAATACTCTGTCACATAACTCTGGTTACCTACTCCAGGTAAAATATAGTGAGAAGACTCACCTCGCGTATCTCGATAACTCGCAAATCCCGGAAATCACTCGCGCTCGATCCTCCGAGCTATAATCCTCCTATAACACAATATATCTCTAATTAACACTTTCACAACTAAGGTTGACTACCCCTATCAAGCCAACACTGGTCAACTCTGGTCAACGGTCAACTTTGACCGGACTCGGCGAGTGCACTAGAGCGACTCGGCGAGTCTACACATGTTCACTGACTCCCTAGGATCCTCTCTTGACACGTCAAGTACTTCCCTGACTCGACGAGTTCCACCAGGCATGAATCGCGGGGCCACCACGACTCAACTCGCCGAGTCTCAAGAACAACTTGGCGAGTTCCAGCTTGACTCAGTCCACCTGTCAACCCTCTCTGGCTCTCCCTGAATCACTGAGTCAACCCTTAACTCGGTAAGACCACTCGCTGAGTGGTTATGGACAATCTTCATGCTACTCGCCGAGTCTGTTCTTCGGACTCGGCGAGTCTAAGCCATGCATGAACTCAAACTCACTCCTGAGGTCAAATCCGTTCCAGTAACTCATAGATCCAGTCCTTCCAAGCACATTTATCATGTAAAGTTACAATCTTGGTGCTCATGCAAAGGTCCAAAGGCCTTATTTGATGATATGGTCTCTAGGATGCTATTCTAAGCTCATGGCCTCCATTAACACTCATAAAGCTTGAGGGAAAAGAGTCTCTGGACCTCTTTGGGTCCAGATCTAAAGTATCAACACAAAAGGAGGCCAATTACTCCATGAATCATTCCACAAAGAAGCCCTAACTCTAAGATTTACACCAAGGGCTGAGAAAGGGGCGAATGGTTACCTCAAATGAAGTCTCTGGAATCAGGAATCACTGGATTAGCACCTCCTTTGGTCTCCTCTTGCCTTGATCCTCTTCTATATGCAAAATCACCCACAAATAATCAAGGATCTTCCTCTTTTCTCTCACAAAACGCTCAAGGACTCTTTTAGGGTTCTCTCTGGGGTTGGCGGCCGCAAATGACGGCCATCAGCCCCTTTAAATAGGTCTCATACCTTGAAATTTAGGGTTTCATTAAACAGCGTGGACTCGCCGAGTCCACCTTTTGGACTCGCCGAGTCCACCTTTTGGACTCGCCGAGTCTGGACACGAACCATTTCCCAAACCGCGATCATACTCGGCGAGTTTGAGCTCCAACTCGCCGAGTCTCCTCACAAAACACCAAAATTAAGAAGAATAAATACCATCTGGGAATCCGGGTTGTTACACCAATCTTGGTGACAGGCGATGCTTTCCTATTCCCCATGATCAAGTTCATCTTCCCGTGCTCCACATCACTACTTCTTTTTAGACCCTGCAAATTAGAACAAATGTGAAAACTACATCCTGTATCAAGGACCCAAGAATTAGCATGTGATAAGTTATTAGAATGAATAGTATAAATACCTGCGAATGTGGGCTTTATACTTCCATCCTTAATGTCCTGTAATTACGTAGGGCAGATTCGTTTCCAGTGCCATTTTTCATGACGATGGAATCACTCTGCTTCCTTTGGATTGGAAGAGGGAGCAGTAGAACCACTTTTGGACCCACTAGAAGAGGCTCCATCGCGAGACTTTCCCTTGTGATTCTTTGTAGGAGCTTTCCTTTTCTTCCCTTTACCATGTCCAATTTCCAGGACTGGGGCAGCAGCAGTAGGAGTACATACAACAGATTTTCCTTTCAAACTACTTTCATCAGTTCTGGGAAGGCCTTGAAGCTTACTTAGAGTGACTTCCTCCTTGTTCAAATGATAAATCATTCTGAACTGATTATAACAAGAAGGTAAATAGTGTAGGATAATGTCGATAGCCAACTCTTCATCAAAATTGACATTCAACTTCAGCAAGCGGTCCACATATCCTTACATCTTCTGTAAGTGGGCCGTGATGGACTCTCCATCCTTCATTTTAGTTGTTTTCATGGAGGAAATGATTTCATACCTTTCCTGTTGAGCACTTTGATGGTACCTTTCCATCAATTCTTGGTGCATCTTGAAAGGATAGTAGTCCTCATAGGACTTTTGGAGTTCAGCTGTCATAGTGGCAAGCATGACGCTCGACACCTTTGTCGTGTCCTTCTCATGAGCCCTCTGTTCAACAAGTTCTTCAGGTGTAACAGTCACTTCATCAACCTCCTTGAGCTCTTTAACGAGGACATATTCCTTATCCTCGTAACGAGTTACCATCCGTATGTTTCGAATCCAGTCATTGAAATTCGACCCATCGAAAATCCCTCCCACATAAGTTCATGAAGGAGAAAGAGCCAGGAGAGTTGGAGCTAGCAACATTTGGGGTAGACATCTGAAAAGAAAGACAAAGTTTAGTTTAGATAAGAATCCTTAATATAACACCCAAATGAAACATTAAGGTTAGGACCCAACACAATATTTCACAATTCGGAAGAGGGATGCCGTAATCCAATTGCAAAATATTTGAAGGTAGGTAAATGACAATTTACCAATTTTCACCATGAAAAACGAAATTTATGATTAACTTTTAAATGAATTGAAATTCCCAGATCTTTGAGATTCATTGAACATTTTCAATGGCATGTTTAAATCTCGATTATGCCCTTCAAGTTTCTGACTGGGATACCGAGGATCACAAACAAGGTGTGAATAACCATGCAAATGTGCTTGGTACTCTTGATGTCATTTATCACCTAATCAATGTGCCGGTTAACCACACACGCTCCATTGATCTATGACAAATATCAAGCTACCCTTTTCTACCCTTGCTAGTTCAAGTTAGTGTGCCGATTAACCACACATGCTCCACTAACAACTTGGCGAGGTGCAAAGTGCAGTTTCATGGAATAGCATAAATTTCTCATTTTTCGTAAAGTAACTAAGATCAGGAGTTTATAAAAACATTTAGTTACTTTTATAATTAACATTATACCTTTTAACGAGTATTAATGTCCTATCCTACCCATTCAGATAACGACCCTTCACTAGTCAAGGAAGTGGTGGGTGAGAGTGGATACCCATTTAATCACCATTTTATAGGCAATTTCCATATAACCCCTTATAGACCAGCTTTATGAATAAGACATGCAAATAGTAAGGCTGACTTGTCATATATATATATATATATATATATATATATATATATATATATATATATATATATAGTAATAATCCTTTAATATTATAATAGTATAAGGGTTGAGTTTTAACATTTTAAAATTCTAGGGTTTAGAATTTAATGTTTCAAAAATGAGACTTTTCAAATTCCAAAACTTGAGGGCAAGTTTTGAAACTCTTCAAAAGCTCTTTAATTTTAGAATTTAATGTTTCATAAATGAGACTTTTTAAATTCCAAAACTTGAGGGCAAGTTTTGGAACTCTTCAAAACCTTTTGGATTCTAAAACTTGATGACAAGTTTTGTAAGTCTTCAAGACCTTTTGAATTCCAAAACTTGATGGCAAGTTTTGTAACTCTTCAATGCCATTTAGATTAAATTTTAAAGACAAAACTTCAAAAATGGTCCCTGTGGTTTTCGAAAATATCAATTTTAGTCCTTAATTTAAAAAACCTCACAGATGGTCCCTATGGTTTCAAAACTTTTAACAAATGGTCCTTTTCGCTAACATCGTTAGCTTTTGGCAGTTAAGTGAAGGGCATTTTTGTCTTTTCACTACCACAGGGACCATTTATGAAGTTTTGACTTTATTTAAAAAAAATATAATTATTTAATATTAAAGGTCTCTCTCTCTCTCTCTCTCTCTCTCTCTCTCTCTCTCTCTCTCTCTCTCGCGCGCGCGCGCGCGCGTTCAACCCCTGAATACTCTTTCAAGACTCCTCCGACTCAATTTCCAATCAAATTTGTTGTTTCAGGTTACAAATTTCCAATGTTATTTTGTTAGTATATGATCTGAAGAAGTTGGAATTTATTGTTTTCAAATTTGTTCTTTCAAGCATTACTAAAGAGAAGCAAAACAAATACAAGATTCATTTTCCCCAAATCGAAACTGTAGGAGATAAAAAAAATTACATAAATCATTGAAAATCAAGAAAAACACCATGGGGGATCGGACCAATATTTGAAGGTCAAGAACAAACTGAGGGAATCTGAATCTATCAAAATGCCTCAATAATTGTCAATTTATGGGTTTAGATGCACATTTCTCTCATGGCTTCTCGACCAACTTCTAAAGCTCTG
Source organism: Lactuca serriola (assembly GCF_051521515.1). NCBI lineage: Eukaryota > Viridiplantae > Streptophyta > Magnoliopsida > Asterales > Asteraceae > Lactuca > Lactuca serriola. The sequence continues at coordinate 236,585,194 of NC_136412.1, forward strand.
CCCAGTTACCAGATCCAAAGAATCTTTGTGCTCAAAGAAAGATTCAAACCCACCAAGAACAACCCTAAAGGACTCTCCGGTCTACTTGGGATTAATATCTTCGTTTCAATTGCAAATGTAGAGAAAGACCACCTCTCGTCACTGCAAACACCATCCTTTCAATTTTAGCAGTTGATTATCTGGTTGATAAGGGCGCCTGTTGCAAGCATCTGGTTCTATTTTCTAGCGAATTGCGCTTTATGGTTTTAGCACACCTCGTGCCACTGAACATCATGGATGGTTCGGTGGGAAGAAGATCAAGTTTTCATTGAGAAGAATGAAGAAGAAAAAATTCGATAGCGATGTTGTGATGATCTTGCCGATTGTAGATAATCGGAACAATGAAGAAGATGATGAACTCAAACTGGCCTTGATTCCAGAGCGATTCATAGATTCCACCTATTTGATCGACTCGATTGTTGTTGCTAAATTTGAAGGAAGATTGATTCATGAATTAAGAGGAAAAGGCGGCAATTGTAGACCTTCAGGGTCTCTTGCAATCGAACGCAAACCTATTGATCGAGCAGCCATTGGAGAAGCGATTAAGGTTGTGACCTGTTTCTATGAATGGAATGGGGTAAACGATTCGGGTAGATGTACGACTCAATTTTGAGAGAGAGAGAGAGAGAGAGAGAGAGATGGGGCCCTTTAATATTAAATAATTATATATATATATATATATATATATATATATATATATATATATATATTTAAAATGAGGCGAAACTTTATAAATGGTCCCTGTGGTGGTGAAATGACTGAAATGTCCTTCACTTAACGGTCAAATGTTAACGATGTTAGCGAAAATGACCATTTGTTAAAAGTTTTAAAACCACAAGTACCATCTGTGATGTTTTTTGAACATAGGGACTAAACTTGATATTTTTGAAAACCACAGGGACCATTTTTGAAGTTTTGTCAATTTTAAACTGGTAAAATAATCACATATTTTTATCATTTATGAATTTAATCTAATTCAACTCTATAGCAAGATAATTTCAAATCAAATAATACAAATAATTAACTTATCATATAATCTAGTAATTATCTTAAAATTTGACAATTATCCTCTTAATTGGATGAGGATAATCACTACCATATCAGAAAAATGGATTTTATGATACAAAACAGTTTGTGGTAATGATCCTAATCCAATTCAGGCCAAAAACCTTGAAAATCTGCCAACAGTGGTCTCTGCCCTCGAGTCTGAGACATAAGCCAAAAACCCAAAACACCCCTGCTGAAGAAGTCTCCTAGCCCTCGCAGCCGAACAGTGAGTTGGACCATACGAGGCTCTTTCACCATAAATAACCAGTTCTCGCCCACTTGGGGTTTGAACTCTCACCCGCTGCCGCTCACAATCAATTACGGCCCCAACCAGTCGATCCCGATGATTAATTTCAATCGCCTCAAAGGAATCGGTACCAAATTGATAAGAAATCTCTCGATGAACATATTCAGAATACTCCTCCGAAATACCCTTGCAACGCTTATGGTACGGTCATCCGCAATCTCAACCTGGAGAGGGGGATCCAAAGTCCCCGGAGCATCTCGAAACTTCTTGCTGAGCGCAAGAGATACAAAGGATCTCGAAACTTTTTGCTAAGAGCAAGAGATACACCTATGTATCCTAGCATTCGTAGGGACCCCTTTTCCAAAGAAAAATCATTCTAAGGGAAAGAAAAGTAATTACCTGAATTCCGACCGTTACACATGGAAGGAAACTGAGGTCCAAGATTACATTTTTATGGTTCCTAATATCTCCATAATGGATAAAGTTTCCAACTTTATCCATTAGAATGGTCCAAACAACCAAGATCTAGTCTTTAAATCTCAAAAGAACCGAAAGTGCATCTTTTTCAACTTAATCCATTAAGTCCAAGTGTAAAACCTTTGGATCTAAATCAATATGATGTTTAGAAGGATACATTTTCCAACTTTATCCATTACAAGGTGACAAAATTTCAAGATCTTAACTTTATGCACTAAAGTGACCAAAAGCTCATAACACCCAAGACTAGGTAGATCTATCAAATGCATCATCAAGATTTAAACTTTATACCTCTAAAAGCTAGATAAAGATGAACAAGGACTGGATCTACAAGCTCCAAGACAACCAACACTTCTCCAAGGTGTTCTTCTTCTTCTTCCCAATGCACCTAAAATCCAGCAAAATCACTCCAAGGCTCAAAATATTTTCAAATGGGGGCTAGGGTTTCGAATTTAGGGTTAGAGGGAATGTAGGCTGAAGATAAGGAGGGTTTGATAGGAGTTAAGGTCATTAAATAGGGTCCACTACCCTAAATTAGGGTTATCACCTGGTGGTCGTATGCCCAACGTACCAGGTTAAACACTCGCAATCATCTAGTCCAGTATGCCCAGTGTACACCAGGTACGCCCAACGTACTAGACTAACCCATAATCCTCCTAACTTATAAAGTTCATAACTTCTTCATTCCAACTCCATTTTCGATGATCTTTATATCCACAGAAAGGTATTGAGGAGCTTTACAACCATATCTAATTACTTTTAACTTAAAACACATCAAACTAAAATACTTAATCAAGTTAAAAGGTATGAAGCATCACTTTTAGCATTATGCCCTTGGGCTCCAAGGCACAAACCAAACTTTTGGATCACATAATCTGCATTACCCACTTCTAATTGGGTCTAAACCTCTCTTTCCTGAAAGCCCGAAGCCTTATGATACTCAATGTTCGGGTCACAGCCTCGAACTATGAAACGGCTCGGAACAGGGTGTTACAAATTATCTTTTATTTAAACTAAAAGCATCAAAATTAGAACCCCCCAACATATAAAAAATGCCTCAATTAAAAAGAAAAAAATAAAAGTTGTTGATTTATTTTTACCAAAATCTAGAAATATACATTATCAAGTTAGCATTGCAAAAACAAAACCTAAATTAGATTTCAATAAAAATAATTGATAAAAGCACACAAAATCATCATGGTATATATAGACATCGGATAAATATGAAAAGCATGTATACTTGAACCATGTATTGAACCAGGTAATCTTTGATGCGATTGCTGCAATAACAAGACTGCTCTAGTTAGACAAGGATTTATTTATTCTCCAATGTTTTCCCATTTCTTGCTTCAACGACTATGTTGCCATCATCAACCTAATACCATAAATACATCCATGCAAAGATTTTGTAAAACATAAACCAACGAAAATTTTTGAAAATCACAAGATGTAAGACTTTATAATACATGATAGATTGACCGATTGATGCTTGGAAAAAACCTCCATCTAACTTTGAGAAAAGATACCAACAACAACCACCTTTATATGATATATCTCACATTAAGCCGAAAATACAACCAAAACTCAATAAGATGGTAGGTAACACTTAAAATAAGGCTTCACAATAAACTAACTTGACAATCATGTAAGACGGTAACCAACTTTGAGAACATATATAGAAATAACAATAAACTTTAACCTATTTGAGTAACATATTTTAAAACAAATACTCCTCTTGATCGTTTAAGATTTATATAAATAAAACACAAGAAAGAAAAGTATAAGAAATCATAATAAACATTAGGAATTTTAAAAATAGAACATGACATACTTATACTAAACATGGTACATACATATCTTTGAGCAATAGCAAATATTGGTTATACAATGAAATAAAAAATTAAAAGGATTAACAAAAAAATACAATCAGTAGCAAATATTAACTAGTAATATAGTAATGATGTAACATACAAATGAATGAAATAAATACATAAAATTTTAGAGTAATTTAAGTCATAACAACTTTGTTTAAAGCCATTTGCAAGTAATCCATCTTTTAACATACAAGGAACCAAAATAAATGCATAAAAATGTAGAGTAATTATAGCCAAAAACACTATGCTTGAAGTCGTTAATAAGTAATCCTTCGTTAAACATGATTTCTTGAATATAATACAAAAGGAAACGTTGTATGATACTTATGGATAAAGATAATTAAACTTAATAACTTTGTAATTTTTTCAGTTCTGGAGAACGTCGTCTCATATAAAATAAAATGTTTTTAAATCAAAACAGAGTGAGATTTATATTGATAATATTCTTAAAAGTAAAAAAGAAAGACCAAATTTATTAATTAGCATTGAATTGTAACAGTGATAGTAATTCAAATTGAAATGAATGTTAACAAATTTATCATCATCACATGATAAAGAGATTTAATGTCTCAAAATTAATTAAAAAATATCTAAATAGTCTAACAATGTTGCAATCCTTGATGCTGCATTGGTCTATAAATCAATCAACATAACATTAATTGTTACCACAAACTATAATGGTTATGTTTGTGGAAAAAACATAATGGATGTTGCTAATTTTGTTTTTGCCACAAACATAGCCACTCACACCACTTTGGACAATATACATTATGTTTTACCCTACAGATAGCAACTACAGATAGCAACTTGCATTTGTTTTTTTAAAAGACTACGAATTTTTTTATAGATTAGAACTATAAAACATTGTTTGTTTTAGACAAAACTGTACAAATGGTCCCTATGGTTTGCTGAAAATTGTCACTTTGGTCCAAAAAGTTTTGGACTAGCACCACATGTCCAAACTTTTCGTTTTGTTGCGAGTTTGGTCCACTTTACTTTAAAAAACTTTGTAATGAAGATTTTACCATTCTTTTTTGTTTTTTTTTTTCAGTTTATTTATTTATTTAAATATTTTCATAACTAAAAGAAAAGAAAAAAGAAAATAACTCTCTCTCTCTCTCTCTCTCTCTCTCTCTTTTTTCTTCTCCGATTGGATGCCAAAGAAACCTCGAGAGTGGTTGCTGATTCCGGCGAGGTCAAAAGGGAGCAACAAACCTTGCTTTCTGTAACACCGTAATTTTCAAAACTAAAATTTTCATTTAAATTCACTTGATTCGTAAAACACTTTTTGTAAAAATCTCATTTTTGTTTAAATTACAAAACTTAACTCCATAATCAAATAAACAATAATTCAGGATCCTCTAAAACATAACTCTTCCTCTGATGTGTACAATCGAGTCGGTGTCATCTCGTGATCCCGAGAGAAACCTGCAACACATAACACGGTAAGCACGAAGCTTAGTGAGTTCCCCAAAATACCACATACAACACATATTAGCCACTCGAGGCTATAACTTTGTTGATCCTCTGGTCAATGTGTCTCAGTGGGACCCTCCAGTCCCATAACTCTATGGACCCTCTGGTCCTAAGCTTGTTGGACCCTCCGGTTCGGTCTGCTTGAGCCTTCCGGCCTCATGAATCGTTGGACCCTCCGGTCTGGTCTATAAACTCCGCATAGCATAAATCACAAAGACATAATGCATAGCATGTCACATACAACAAGATAACATAATACTCAATGTAAGCACATAAGACCTTCCGGTCACACATAACTACCACTCAAGGTAAAGTATAGTGAGAAGACTCACCTGAAAGCAGAAAGCAGTTATCCTTACACTTGAATCTCGAACTCGCCACCGCCTAACACATAAGGTAAATATCTCTAATTAAACCGACAATTTCTCTTTCCCTCTCTAATCGGGTAGTGGGTAAAAGACCATTTTACCCCTCTATGATCTCTATTACTTATGTTGACCAAAACCCCAAAGTCAACAGAAGTCAACTCAAGTCAACGGTCAACTATGACCAAACTCGTAGAGTGCACAAGAGTGACTCGGCGAGTCCATGCGTGTCTTTTGACTCCTCCAAGGCCTCACTCGACTCGTCGAGTGAACCTTCCACTCGACGGGTCTCCACTGGATTCGAATCGCGGGGCAACCCGACTCGACTCGTCGAGTCTTCCCATGGACTCGGCGAGTTTCCTCCATGACTATGCTCATTCGACCTTCTGAGGCCAGATCTGCTTTACTAACTAGTAGATCTAGCCTTCTAGCACTCAAAAGTCATGTAAAGGTTCAAACTTTACGTTCATGCAACCCACATATAGCCATAAATTGAGAAATAACCCTTACAATGATCACCTAAGCTCCAAACTCATAAAGGACTGCATAAAGCTGGGGAATAGGGACTTTCTGGACCTCTCAAGGTCTAGATCTGAAGATATATACACAAGGGGACATCACATACTCTAGATCTCTTACCAAAAGAAGAGAAGAAACCCTAGATTCATGAAATCTATCACACAAACGAAGATGGACATGAATCCTTACCTCTCACAGCAGCTCTGAACGAAATGATGGAAGATTTGAGTCCCACAAGACAGCCTAACACGAAATCCATCCTTCCTTTTGCTAAAACACACCAAAATATGAAGAATTGGCCCTCCCATTGCACCACAAGCTTTCTCTCTGCTCTCTAGGGTTTCTCAGGGTGTAGTAGCCGCAAGTGAAGGCCATAAGGACCTTTAAATAGGTCCCAAACCTGAGAAATTAGGGTTTCTCTGCCCAGCACCTACTCGACGAGTCCCTCCTCTGACTCGTCGAGTCCACTCATTAAATCCGCATGAGAAACCTGACTCGACTCGGCGAGTTGGATCCTCAACTCGTCGAGTCTCTCATTTAATCAAAAGATTAACGTACACAATAATAACCCTGAAAATCTGGATGTTACACTTTCATCTTCTTCCTATGTTGACTAGAGCTGCTAAACATACATGGGGTTATCGAGAAACGCAACCCAATAACCCCAAAACATTTTCTTCCCTTGTTATCCTTCTTCAATCGACAAAGATACCGGTGAGGAAAAACTCCATCGACTTCCACTATTGTTGTTTGCTCTCTTCCATCGGACCTCCGATTTTTCCCCTCCTCCAGTCGAAAAGCATCACCCAAACACTCCCTCGTCACTGCTATACTCGATCTCCAACCATTTCTCTCGTGTAGACCTCTAGCAAAGAATAAGAAGCAAGATCTAGTTAAGACAACCTCCCCCATCTCTTCTTTGTTTACTGAGCAAAACCTGTGAGTATTCGACCAACCCACGAGCCTCCCCACCTACACCGATTTTTCATTGCTCAACCTCCCTTTCATCTCCAACTCGTCTATCTCCCTCGTTTCTCACTTCTCCGGTAGAGAGAGCCACCACAGTTGACTTGGCAGCTCCTCCGCCTCCCCCTGTTGCGACCCACAACCATCCAACATCCCAAATCCAAATCCATAATGGGTGTTGTTCATTCTTGATTTTGGATCTAAAATAAAACCCAAATCCAAAAGTTGAAGGTAGGTATGTTCTTGGCTCCAAATTTGAAACGAAGATGGAGAAGGGTAGATCTGAAACAAAATCCACACACAAAACCTTACCTGAAACGAAAACCAACCATCGATTCGAAGAGAAAGGAAAACCCACCATTGATTTTGGATCTGAAATAAATCACTACACTTGTTGCATCCTGTTTTTCTTTCCTACCGGCAAAGAGGTGGTGAGGTCATGTACGGTGGAGTTTATGGTGGTCGTGGTGGTGCGGTGCTGTGACAGGCGAAGAGGTGGTGGATGTTCACGGTGGTCACCACAGCAACACCATCGGTGTCAAAACCATTGGTGCTCCATTCTTTGTTTGTGAAATAGGGACGAAAGGAAGAAAGGAGATGAATCAATAGAGAGGGAGTTGTGTGTGTGTGTGTCAGAGAGAGAGAGAGAGAGAGAGAGTTATTTTCTTTTTTATTTTCTTTTAATTATGAAAATATTTAAATAAATAAAAAAACTGAAAAAAAAACAAAAAAGAAGGGTAAAATCGTCATTACAAAATTTTTTAAGTAAAGTGCACCAAACTCGCAACAAAACAAAAAGTTTGGACCCGTGATGCTAGTCCAAAACTTTTTGGACCAAAGTGGCAATTTTCAGCAAACCACATGGACTATTTATGCAGTTTTGTCTTTGTTTTATAAACATAGTTATACAAACTCAATTAATTTAGAGTAAATTACGGGAATCGTCCCTAATTTTTTTTTTCACTCGGATCATCCCTGTGGTTTGATTTTGTTGCGTTTTTCGTCCCTTACGTACATAAAGTTAGGGACCAAACGTGCAATTTTGACCAAATCATAGGGTTGAAAAACGCAACAAAATCAAACCACAGGGACGATCCGAGTGCAAAAAAAACGTTAGGAACCAAACATGCAATTTTTACCAAACCATAGGGACGATTTCAGTAATTTACTCATTAATTTAATTAGAAAATAATGGAATCTATGCTTGTTTATATCAAACATACATGAGATGAGAAAGAATGAATACCTGTACATGACATTTGTAAAAACAATCAATACGAATTTGCAATCAACGTGTTCTACTAACTGGTTCAAGTGCTTTAATTGTCTGTACACTGTTTGAGCATTCTTATAACTTGCCAAAAGAAGAGGGAAAAATATATGAAGGCTAGTCTAAACTCGATTGATATTTTGTGTAGTCTTAACTTATTTCAAAGGCGAATCAGGTACTACAATTGATGTTGATAAAAATGGTGGTGGTAATGGAGTTGAAACTAATGGTATGCATGTCATCGACGAGGTCCTCCATCCATGGTGTTTCAATTGTAGGAAATAAACTGGAGTGACAAAGAGAGAGGGGTGAAAGAGGTGAGAAAAAGTGTTATTTTCAAGTGGGTAGAGGTGAGAGATGTTTATTTTGTAGCTTTGAGGAGTAGAGATGGAGATCGAAGAAAAAGCATCGGAGAAGGAGATGATATCAAGAGGAGCATTAAAATTTTAAAAAATTTAAAGGGATCACGGGATATCCTTCCTAATAAATAAAGAACTTTTTGCCACATGTCACACTCTCATTGATTTGGCCACATGTCATTTTGTGGTTATTTTCAATTAATTTTTTTTCACATGGCATTTTGTGGTTTTTTTTTTCATTTTATTAATTTTCACATAATATTTAAATGTAATAATTACAATAAATATAATAATAAATGTATATCAATTTGATTAATTGATTCCTTCTAATTTTAAATTTTCGAAATTAAAGTATAATTAGTTTCCTTTGTTTATTTATCAAAATTATTTGTTTAATTTAAAAAAAAAACAAACAATTTGATTTTAATAATTTAATATTTTTTTATTTTTTTCTTATAAATTCAAATTTCTCAAATGTTTAGAATTTTATATTTTTTTTCTTTAAAATGAACACATGTAATATATGAGTATTATACCTAATGTTTTTAATAGTGATGTTAAAATGCTAACTGAATTGATGATAACAGAAACTACTGATTTTTTTGGATACAATCAAAATCGGTAATTGAGGATTTCAGAAATGTTATGCTGATTTTTTGGATACATTCTATCCTCAATAAAAAAACACAACAAATGCCTAAAAATCTAAGACGTGACAATGCCTCAACATGTGACAAAGTAAAATTATTCTATGTAGGGAAGATTTGACTTTTATAATTTTATATTTGAATCGTATTATAATGAGCATATATATCAGAATACATAATTATGTTATTTAAAATTTTATTAATTTTTGTGTTTTAAGTTTTAACCGTAGGTTACTTCACTTGATTTATGTATATAAACAAAAATACGTAAATTTTTAAATTTTAATTTGACATTCAAAAAATAGCAATATATACAATATTATTGTCATTTATTTTATTCTAATAAATTAAGTTTGTTTTGCAATTTCGTAAAAAAGAGATATATATTAGTTGATACTATTGCTATATGGAAATGTTAATTTTATTTTTATTTTCAATGTGTTTTGTTCATCCAACTCAACTAAAGGTGATCAAATGAAAACGAGAATGAAAGCAAATACTTCATCGGTCGGTGACACACTTGTGTTTGTGATATAAACATATTTTTTGTTGTAGAAAGATAATATACTTCGATATCTTAAGGAGAATTTTGTATATAGCTTTATTAAACGTCTAAATATCGTATTTGTCCGACCTAAACTTTAAATATCATATCTGTCCTTCTTAATGTTTTAAAATATCAAATTTGCCAAAATCTAATTTTTAAACAGTTTTTATTATTTATTAATCATTTTTTACAACATAAAATCATTAAAATTGAAAAAAAAAATAATTAATTGGACAATACTACCCTTACCTTCTATATCGCATATCGCATGAATCCTTTTACCTGCTGCCATGGCAGATTTAGTCGATTATTATACCCTGCATCGACCTTTTTTTCTGTCTTCTCACCTCTTCCCTATTATAATCAACTATAATTATCATGTAAATTTCTGGCTTTCTGCCATCTCAATCCCTCTCCTTAAGAATCATCTTCGACACATGCCGTTTAAGAATTGATCTCTCTCCAATAACATGAGCCTCTTCGCCATCTCAGCCCCTGGCCGTCATCCTCGTTGTTGGACGAATGGGTTGAGACCATGGGCTGAATATCGCGGGTCGACCCACCAGCGTCTTGGAGCGTAGTCAAAGCCCAAGTCGTATTCAATTAGGAATCATCCCGATAATGCTAGGGAACAGATATTCACATGTTTAGGTGTCCTAGTTGTTCTACAATTCATTGTCTATATAAACGCGATACCGAAATTTGTATAAGCATCGATTCATAGAGTTTGGCGAACCCGATTTCTCTATTTTAATCAAAGAGATAGTTTGATTATTTGTTTTGTGTGTGGTAACTGTTTTCTGTTTCAATTCTTCAATTGGTATCAGAGATTGCAATTCCAATCATGCAGCAGGAAGAACGATTACTTCCTAGCAATCATTTCTCTGTGTAGCACCTATTTAATAATTGGTGTGGTGTTTTCTGTGTTTGGAGGTCTGTAGCACAATCAATGCAACACAAATTGATCAGGAGCATTGGTCCAATAGTAGCAATCATTGGGTCCAATTAAATCAATCTTTGATTTTTTATTCTATACGTTGATCAAGGAGGGAATTAATATTGAAGGATTATGAAACACGTTGTTTTTCTTACAACTCATTGTTGTTTCCAATCTGTGAAGAGACTGAAGCGAAATCGGATCATCTTCTTGCTACTGATTTCTGCAGTCAAGCATGAGAGGAAGAGAATCATCAAACCTACCAGCAAGGGAATCACCGACGATGACGTTCCATTTCCCGAAGTTAACATCAATTAATTATACCATATGGTGAATGCACTCTTCTCAGTGTACATGGAGTGTGGGATGTGATCGATCCAGGTTCAACCGATGCTAAACGAAACAACATTGTGAAAGGATTGTTGTTTCAAGTGATGGGTTTTGAGCATAACAACAATCCTATGGTGCACATGCAAACCCTAAAACTTTGGATCTAGGTTTCTCTATTGTACATGCAAATTATCCAAAGCTTACTGTAACACCCAAAATCAGGAAGGCAAAGAAAGGAAAGGAAACCCTAAGTTAAAGGGCCGACTCGTCGAGTCCAAGGAGGAACTCAGCGAGTCCGAGCGGGATCCGAGTCAAGAAGTAAGTGACCGACTCGGCGAGTCGGCTAAGGGGACTCGACGAGTCTGGTCTGAACAAGGAAAACCCTAATCCCAGGAGTTGTATCCTATATAAAGGGTGTTATGTCCCTTCCTCAGCCTCCATATCATCCTAGAGAGCCTAAAAACCCTAGATTTCGTGTGATCTTCCATCATTTGAGAGAAATAGCTTTGGAGGAAGGAACATTTGAAAGGAACTTGAAGATCAAGAGGGTTGCTTCAAAGGAGAGGTGTAGATCCGAGATCTACTTCAGTTTGTGTTCATCTTGGAGGTAATAAGCTACTATCTTCCCACCTTTGCATCTAGATCTATTTTTGTTATGAGATTTGGGGGTTTTATGGTTGCTTGAGACCCAATTCGGGTTTGGGGCTTAGATATGTGGTTGCCACTTCAGATCTAGTGTTGGGATGGTCCAATATGTCGTAAAGCATCAGATATTGAGTAGTTGGTGAAGCCCTTTTGTCCTAAAACCTAGCCCTAGTGTGTTTTGAGCCTAGATCTCTTTAGCTATACGTAAAGTTTGCAACTTTATGTAAGGATTGAGCTTTGGAAGTATGGATCTACAGTTTGGAGCCCCTGCATGGCTCGAAAAGCCACTGAATGGATTAAGAACTGGAACGACTCGGCGAGTCACATGGGTGGACTCGGCGAGTTGGATGAAGTTGGGCAGGAACTCGGCGAGTTGGAAGAACAACTCGGCGAGTCTGTTGAAGATTGCCTTGGACTCGGCGAGTCAAGTCGCGCAACCCCAAAAACCTTCAAGTTAAGACTCGGATCATTGAGTTGAGTGGGGACTCAGTGAGTTGGACACGTCAGGACTCGAAAATCGGTAGACTCGGCGAGTCAGGGGCTGACTTGGCAAGTCGAGTCGCGAATGGAAGGACTCTGAGCGTGTGAACTCGGCGAGTAGGGTTGACCTGGAAGGTTGACCTTGACCAGGACTTTGACTTTGACCTGAGTTGACTTAGTTGACTTTCGAAGGACAATTAGACTAAGTGTTGCATTGATATTGGTAGCTCGGGGAGCTAGTGGAGCAGGAGTTCAGAGAGTTGTCGGGCAACAGCTAGAGGGGTTATCAGCAAGTTCAGCAAGTGCAGGTGAGTTTCCCTTTGTGTGAATGGGTCTAAGGCCATAATGCCAGCCCATGTAGTTATGAGTAGAAAACCCGGGGGTTAGCCCTAGGCACAGTATGCTAGTATGATATTTAGGACGAGGTCCAATGATAGCGGGAGGGTGCCCAAAGAATGATTTATATGATAGTTTATACTTGTTGTCTGTGTGATACATGTATGTGCCTGGTAGGGAGGTGAGTGTGGGCGAGGTCCCGTACCTCACCAATAGCAGAGTGTAGATGGTGTTCCACATCTCATTAGCAGCAGAATAGGGGCGAGGCCCAAGTTAGGGAAGGAGTGAGTGTGGGCTGGGCCCATAACTCACTATCAGTAGGAGCGTGGACGGGGTTCCATGACTCATCAGTAGCAGGACAAGGGCGAGGCCCAGGATAGGCGAGGCCTTAGGATAGGATCTGTTAGCATATGTTTAGCTTATGTGTTGTGATATGTTTATGTGCTATTATATGTTAGCGGGCGAGGCCCAGTGACAGGCGAGGCCTAAGTGAAACAGATCTGTATCTAAGCGGGGCTTGAAGCCAGGCGGGGCCTGGAGCGGCGGGGCCGTTGTAGCGGGCGAGGCCCGAGGCAGGGGCGAGGCCCAGGATAGCGGGCGTGGCCCAGTATGTGCAGTATGTGGTTATGCATGGTATGTGGTAGGTTGGGGAACTCACTAAGATTCGTGCTTACGGTTTTCAGTTTTGGTTTCAGGTACTTCAGGTAGCAGAGGGAAGAGCTCAAGGTGATCGCATGACACACACCATAGACTAGACAGTCTGGGAATGTTTTACTCTGATAACGAACATGTGTTTTGAAAATTAATACTTTGATTATGTTTTGGATTGATGATTTTGCTTTAAGTAATGTTTTATTAAAAGAAATTTTTAGTCTTGAATTTTGGGACGTTACACTTACAAACCCTAGATCTAGCATATCAAAATCAAAATAACATATAAAATAGGTTTAGATGATTACCTTTTGATTGTTGCAAGAATCTTCAAGCTTTAAGAGCCTAGTATCACAAATGTAATACCTCTAATCGATCACAAACACCAAGGCAAGAAGGATAATCTTGAAGAGAGGATATGGAGGCACAAAATCGGCTCTAAGGACTCTAGGGTTCTTCTGGTAGCCTATTTTGGATGCCCTAGGGTTCCTTATATAGCTGAGCTGCTAGGGTTTCAGTCAAAACCCTAATCGGATAACTTAGGCCTTAAGCAGTCCAATGGAACATTCTGGAATGAGGCTTGGATGATTTCAGGGTGGGCTTCCACCCTAATTTCGTCCACCCCCTTAATCCACAAGATCCACAACCGAAAATCCAATTATCTTATAATTGTAATTCCAGTCCCCTAAGTTCAATTAGTCTCTTTTGATCATAGAATTAATTTCTAAATTAATTCTTGACCAATATTAATTAACTAATATGATTTCTCCATTAATATATTATTCTTATAATATATTAATAAACCATAATAACCTCTTTCTCAACTAATTATCCAGCCCAGTTGCTTTGGTGAAGGCAACCCAAAAGGACCATGCTACAACTGGGTCAAGTACATACCAAATATAGTTATTGACTTAGACACTAATCCAACATCAAGCAGTCGCGTAGGACGTCATATTACAAATCGGAAACCTTGCGAAGGGAAAAGAGACGTGGGATGCAATAAAATCCCGTAACCTAAGGGGCGATCATGTGAGGGAAACACGTCCACAAACCTTAACTTTTGAATTCGAAAGTCTAAAGATGATGGACAACGACACTATTGATGAGTTCACATCAAAACTTTCGGGCATTGTATTTGTTTCGGAAACTCTTGCAGAAGCAATACCGCAACAGAAGTTGGTGTAAAAGTTCCTCACAAGCCTACCTAGACAATTCATTCACATTGTTGCTGCGCTCGAACAAGTTCTGGATCTAAAATCAATCACCTTTGAAGATGTTGTTGGAATCCTGAAAGCATACGAAGAACGTATAATAGATTCATATAAAGCAACCGATTTGAATGAAAAGTTACTTTAATCCAGAACCGAAAGTTCAAAAAAAAACCAAGACTTAAACCGTGGAAGAGGACGAGGATTGAACCGAGGCGGGCGGGGCCGAGGACATTGTCGTGGTTAGAATAACACTCAAAACCACGATCAAAGGGACTCGTCAAAGAACTGTGATGATCAAATACGAAAGGCAAAACCCATGAACAAGGAGACCTATCAAATATTCAGTGTTACCGGTGTGATAAGTACGGACAATTTGTTTCGCGATTCCCGGAACGTAACAGGAAACATGAAGCAAATCTCAACGATGCCCGAGAGGAGGTCGATCATGAAGAAGGAACGTTTATTATGATGCAAGAGGAGACAGTCTTCCTAAATGAAGAAAAATACATTCCACCCAAAGTAGAGGCGAATCAAGAAGACAATGATATGTGGTACCTCGACAATGGGGCAAGTAATCACATGGCTGAGAAGTAATCGTATTTTTCGGAGTTGAATGAACGGACAAACGGAAGAGTAAGATTCGGAGATGGTTCGTGTGTTCGAAATGAAGGAAAAGGGTCAATTTTGTTTGAAGGTAAAAATGGTGAGCAAAAAGTTATGAAAGATATTTATTACATTCCCTCTCTTCGTAGAAATGCCATTAGTCTTGGCCAAACAACATTATTTGGTTGTGACATTAGAATACATGGTGATTACTTAATAATGAAAGATCGATATGGGAGGTTGCTAATAAAGTTTCCGCGTAGTGAAAATCGTCTTTATAAAACACGACTTAAAGTCGGAAAACCCCAATGTTTGCAATCAAAGACTGATGACGAATCTTGGTTATGGCATACACGACTAGGCCCATATCAACTTTGGTGCGGTGAATATGATGCACAAGTTGACTAGTGGAGTTCCGGTTTTGAAAAACCAAAAAGAAGTTTGTGAAGTTTCCGTGATAGGCAAACAAAATAAGCACACGTTCCCAAAGAAAGCTAATTATAAGTCTAAAAATATTCTCGAGATGTTACACGGAGATATTTATGGACCGATAGATCCTCCTACCCGGTAATATTTATATTTTGATTTTAATTGATGACTTTTCAAGATACATGTGGTCCTTTTTGTTGAAGCATAAAAATGACGCGGCGGATGTAATCAATAGATTTAAAAATTCAATCGAAACCGAATCGGGAAAGAGATAAAAACATTCCACACGGACAGAGGCGAAGAGTTTACTTCAAACAATTTTAATCTTTTTTGGAGCGAAGAAGGTCTTGCAAGAATGTTAATGGCTCCGTACTCACGCCAACAAAACGGCATAGTAGAACGATGAAACCAGATGCTAATCGAGATGACGCAATGTCTTATGAAAGCAAAAGAAGTTCCAAATCAGTTTTGGGGTGAAGCCATTCGACATGAAACTTATATTATAAATTGTACCCCTACATGAGCATTAGTATGAGCCATGCCTTACGAAAAACTCTATGGTAAAAAACCGAATCTTGAAGATCTAAAGGTGTTCGGATGCGTTACGTATGAAAGAGTTATTTCGAAACATCTAAAGAAACTTGACGATAGATCGAGACCAATGGTTTATTTTGGTAAGGAACCAGGCTCGGGAGGTGCTCGTTTATTTAATTCGTACGAAAATAAAATTATTATAAGCAACAATGTAATATATGATGAAAAGCTATCATGGAAATGGAAAACGGCACAAGAACAATAGCAGCGGAAAAAAGAAAATGACTCTCGTACTTTCAAAATTGCTTGGGCCACTTGGATAAATTAGTCGCATAATGAGCCTCACCAACCCAATACCAATGATACCCTATCTTCGCAGCATTTAAATGAAAGCCCACCAGCAACATCAATCCCAGTAGCAGACACCCCAATCTCGACAAAACCTGATACGGACAACATCGATCACAAGTCCAATGATAATAACGAGTTCGAAAATAACCTGGTACGTCGTACTAGTTGTGTCTCCGTTTTTCCGATTCTCCTCAACGATTATAAATTTAACATGAATGAATTGATCTTATCGTTTGACGAGGAACCAAAAAATGTTAAAGAATCCATTATGAAACCTGAATGGCGTAAGGCAATAAAAGACGAGATCAAGTCAATAGAGAAGAATAACACTTGGATCCTAGTACCTCTACCCAAGCATGCCAAAGTAATTGGTTTGAAGTAGTATACAAAATCAAGAGAAATGCGGATGGAAAGATCTCAAGGTACAAAGCGCGACTTGTTGCAAAAGGCTATGTACAAGAATATGGCATTGATTTTGATGAAGTTTTAGCACCGGTACCCCGAATCGAGACAATTCATTTATTGATTGCTCTCGCGACCGGGAAGGGATGGAAAATTTACCACTTGGATGTAAAGACGACCTTCTTGCATGGTGAATTGAAAGAAGAAGTGTATGTACGACAACCCGAAGGTTTTGAGAAAAAAGGAGAAGAAGGAAAAGTGTACAAGATCGTGAAAGCTTAATATGGCCTAAGACAAGCACCAAGGGCGTGGAACATTAAACTTGATGGCATTTTATGCGGAATGGGATTTATACGATGTTTATAAGAAAATACAGTGTAAAAAAAGGTGGAAAAAGGAAAATACATCATAACCGGGATATGCGAGGAAATTACAAACCAATTCAATAGTATGATGTCCGTGAAGTTTGAAATGTCGGACCTTGGATTATTAACTTATTATTTGGGGATTGGAGTTTCTCAACAAAAGGGGTGCGTGAAAATCAAACGAGAGGGCTATGCAACGAAAGTTTTAAAAGAAGCCGGGATGGAAGAATGCAATGCCACTCAATGTCCAATGGAACCGAGACTAAAATTGTCAAAGGCCAAGAATGAACCGGAAGTTGAAGCCACTCATTACCTTCTACACACTCGTCCAAACTTATCTTATTCTGTGGGAGTTATAAGTAGATAGATGCAAAGTCTGAGGGAATCTCATGCGCATGCAATCAAGAAAATTCTTTGTTACCTTTGTGGTACAATTTTGCTTGGAATTAAATATGAGAAGTGTGACGAGTTGAAACTTTTGGGTTATAGTGATAGTAGTCATAATGTAGACAAGGATGATGGTCGGAGTACTATTGGTCACATTTTCTTTCTTGGTAAATCCCCTAGTACTTGGTGCTCGTAAATGCAAGAAACTATTGCTTTATCCACGTGTGAAGCCGAATTCATGGTAGCTACTTCAACAGCATGTCAAGCAATTTGGCTAAGGGAGTTGCTCGTGGAGGTGACTGGATTAGAGTAGCAAAAGGTGTTGATTCGTATAGACAAGAAGTCAACGATCGCATTGTCTAAAAATCTGGTGTTTCACGGGAGGAGAAAACACATTCATACTCATTTCCACTTCATTCGAGAACATGTGGAAAACAAGCAAGTTGAATTCGAACACGTGGCAGGAAAAGAACAAATGGCAGATCCCCTAACAAAGGCCTTAGCGCGAGTAAGGTTCGGTGAAATGAGATCGTTGCTCGGTGTGTGCGAGTTGCCTTCTCAACCATTCAGAGGGTGCTTGTTGGGCGAATGGGCTTAGACCATGGGCTTAATGTTGCGGGTAGACCCACCAGTGTCTTGGAGCGTAGTCCAATCCCAAGTCGTATTCAATTAGGAATCGTCCCGATTATGCTAGGGAACGGATATTCACATGTTTAGGATTCCTAGTTGTTCTACAAGTAATTGTCTATAAAAATGTGATACTATAATTTGTACAGGCACCGATTCATAGAGTTTAGCGAAACCGATTTCTCTATTTTAATAAAAGAGTTAGTTTGATTATTTGTTTTGTGTTCGGTAACTATTTTCTATTTCAATTCTTCACTCGTCCTCCCAGACTTTGACCGCCGTCTTCCATCTCCGGTGATGTCGCCCTCCTCACATTAGCTTGAATTTATCATTATCTAGAAACAGAAGGTCTCTCTGGTTTGCTTTCTATTTTTTGGTTTTTCTGATTTAATCCTACACATTTAGGGTGATTGGAAATTATGATATGAAACATATCCATCTTGTAATATTTTTTTTTTTGCTTGGTGGATAACCAATTTTTGTGGATTAACACCAATTGTTTGGGTAGTACTCGGTGTGCTTCATTCTTTGTTGTGTGTATAAGTGTTGATCGAGTGTGAAATGGCGGTTCAGGTTTTTGACAAAATTAGACGATGGTGTGGTATTAATTTCGTCAATCTTCTTTTTGTTCGAGATGTACCTGATTTATTGAGTTCTCTACATATTGACAGCAAAGAAATTGGTTTCGGGAGTTATAGTTGTCATGGCTTGGTGGTCCTTATGGAAGTTCAGAAATAATTGCATTTATGACACGATAAAACCGAGAAAAGATAGATTATTTGATGATATTGTTTTGTTTGCTTTTAACTATGTTGCTCATAGGAAGCATAAGTTTCAGGTTAATCGGAATGATTGGCTTCAGAACCCTTTATTAAACTCCCTGATGTAATCGTTTGGTTTTTGTTAGAGCTTTCTTTTTATAATATTTCAGTTGTTCAAAAAAACCTATTTTTATAACCTTCTAAAACTTGATTCTTGATTCCCTTTTCATAGATAGAGGTGGGATAACAGCGAAGGAATCGGAGGCGGTGAGGATATGCTCTAATATTCGATGAAGAGGTGTGTGGTATTCTAATCGGGGGTGAGAAAGAAAGTAGATGAAATAGAGAAGATGTTCGCTTCTACAATGATAAAGAGAAGATAAATTGACGACAAAGAAGATAAAATGTCTCATGTGAGAGGATAAACCCTACTAAATAACATATATGCAAAAAAAATATATAAAAAACTTCTGATTATAACACACCTACAAATGATTTAGGATAAAACCGAATTTTAAAAGTAAAAAATTAAGAATTTTTATATAATTTTCCGGTTACTACGTTAAAAAGATGATGCTAAATTAACCCATTAAAAAGTCAAACGCAAGGTCAAACATCACATCCTGTTGAGCTCTCTCCATACGGTTACAGGAACGCAGAAGCCCTAAAAGAAGAATTTGGGTTCAAGATCAATTTCTAATAGCTGCAACTTGAAAGTTGTCAAATTAGGGTTCGTCTTTGAATTTCCAATATTTCCATCCTCTTGTTCTGAAAGAGGTACGGTTTTGAGGTTTTCTATCACTCAAATTCTAATTTGTTTAATCAGATACATATAATTCCGGCATTAATGAAGATAATTAAGGTTTTCATCATAAGTCGCAGATCAATGGAGCGAAAACGAGCTTTTGCTTCGTTAGATGGTAGAAAGAGACAACGAATGTTGGAATTAGAGAAGATTACAATCGACTTTCAGAGAGAATTGGAGCAGCAGAAGAAGCAGAAACTTGAGAAGCTGCAAGCTCAGATTTCAAAAATAACGCTTACAGATAATCAAGAAAGACATTGATTTTATGCAGAATGTAAGCATATAATCTGGCATTCATCTTCAATTCTTTTTCCTTTTTGCTTCATTGAGTTTCTGCTTAAGATAATTTCGTTTTTCAGACATAATCAAATCATAATCGTATACTAATTTCATAAATCGTGAATACAATTGAATCATAAGTTTAATCTGGATCTGGGAAAAGCTCATCTTTAAGCGAAGGAGCGATCCATTGAATCTGAATATAAGTGATTTCCCACAAATCATTCCCTTCTTGAGGTACCAATATTTCCTTTTCTTGCATAGTCTGGATCATCTTCTTCAATAAACCAGGAACAAGTTCTCGCATCTTCGATTCTCCATAAACCCCAAGATCCGCTTTCATAACACTATCCATTCTTCTCAACATACTCAACCAAAACGTCTTGAATCCAGGGCTCTCCACCAGCACCTTCAAGAATTGCAGATAAACATCCACAAAAAACTCCATAGCCAATTTCAATGTCCCTTCCATGCTCCTCGTTTCCCTCTCTGCGTTCTCTCTCGTGGAATATTCCAACATCTTCTCGTGCACATCATCCACCAGTGCAAAAATCACCAAATTGAAACATTGCATGATGTTGTTTGGAGTGAAGTAAAGCTCATCGGCGTTTATGAAGCTTTTATGGAGGGAGGTAACCGCGTAGTTTCTTACCTCTTCTCGTCTCGCTAAACTCGTCTTCCTCAAAACTTCTCCAACCTTCACGAACAGATTCATTGACATGTTCATGGTTCCGAGAGCTTTCGTGTTATCATCAATGGACGCCGAACTGTTTATGCTCGAATTACTCCCCGGATCCGAGTAACCGTTTCTCGACCATTCGACTATCAATTTCACCGAATCCGCCATTAAATCCATCAGCTTCATGTTCTTATCCACCGGACTGTTTCTCAACGCGACAAATCCAAACGCACAATCGATACAAGATGGGTAATTTGTAACTGAAATCCCCGAACCATCTGCCATTAGGTTTATTAGCGCTTTGACACCACGTTCATAACTCTCCGGATGTCGACCTGTGATTGACAACAAATGAAGAACAGTTTTCCACCCTAATTGAGACAATAAATTCCCTGAATACTTGTTTAAAATCTTCGTAACCGATTGGATTATGAAATCGTTACACGTATCGAGAATCTCCCGTTCCAATTTCCACATCATGTTTATCGATTTGAAAATAAGTTCTTCAGCAACCTTTTCATTCGACTTAGACGCAAGAAGCTTCAAGCAGATTCTTATCAGCGCAACAATGGCTTTTTCTGCAAACGGAATCGGTGAAAAAGTCGGCAATTGAACGACAGTGAGAAGATACTCATTATAAGTCGGCCAGAATTGTGTAAGCCGGTGAACATTACAAGACGCCATCGCTTGAATCAAATCCCAACAAAACTGAACCGTTTCCTCTTCTTCCACCGGAGTACTAAACTTCTGCCCTTTTCCGGCCGCCGCAAAAATCAACGACCGGCCAAGGTTTAGCAACGGATCGAGCGGTAATGTCGAACTCTTACTAAAAATACTTCCGATTTGACATTGTTGAATAACTTTCAAATTCTGTTCGAATTCACTTATCCCAAGGTTTAACGACTCTTCTAGATTCTCCATTGATAAACAATGAGATATCGCCGCCATTAAATTAGAGGTGTTGATCTTTCCCGTTTGATCTTTGCTAATCACCGATTCCGATTCCCCCCGTCTATGCAGGCGGCCATTGGCGGTAGAACTCCCGACATCGACCACCGATTGTGGCAACAGTTTAAGTTTTTTTAATTTCAATAAACAATCAATAATACTCCTCCATCCTCCCCTAATTGAATTCTTGAAATTATTAGCGACAGTGAAAACTGCAAGTGTCGCCATTCGTGGCTTCAAATCATGCCCAAATGAAAACAAAGTTTCTTCAGCTGAAGCATACGGATTCAACAAAGTTGTAAATTTACAAAACGAGGATATAAGTTCATCTAAAGTATCTTCAAGTCCATATTGACAAATCCTCGCAATTGCAAATAATCCTTCAATGCATTCATGAATAATTTCTTCATCTTCAGCATGTTCAAAAATAGCGGAAAGTGTCGCTACAGATGGGCCCGCAATCACCGCAAACATATCTCTCCCGATCCTCCGATCGAATCCACACTTGACATACGGTAGGATTAAGTTCGATTTGTTTATGAGTTGGATCCAACGGCTAGGATTCATCTCGATCGGGGAACCGGTTTGACCAAAGATCGTGATTGCTTTACTCGCAATCGATTGGAAAAGATCCGATAGGTATTCGCGCGGGAGATCGTTGCCTCCGTTTATCGCGCGATTATTTCTTATAAATTCCTCTTCGGTCATTTTCTTTTTGACTTGCGGGTTATGTTGATCAGTGTTTAACATGATGACCGAATAACATAATATGAAAACCGCGTCTTTACTCACAAAAATTTCCGATGATTGTTGATTGTAAAAACGTTCGGAAAATGCTTCTAGAATTCTATGGATCTTTTGCGATTCCCCTGGGAGGCGGAATGTTTCTAGATATGTTCGTAAAGCAGTGTCGAGTACCAACCCGGTTAACTCGAATGACTCGGTGAATTCTTTGAGGACTTTGAGATTAAACTCACCCGGGTCACCAAGAAAGTCACCGATTTTGACTTTATCGAGGCCCGGAGTGTACCGAAAAAACATTGCGTAGCCTCTCGGGTCAGGGGAATCGGAAATTAGCTTTGATATTTTCAAATAATCCAACCCTTTTTTATCATCGCGATTGAAATGACTTCCTGCGATCATTATCTTTCTCTTTTGCGCCTTTCTGAGTCGTATCGAGTCAATCCAAGTTTCTGACTCGGTACCTTCCACCGGGGTTTCCTCCCAAAACGGTTTATAATCGGTAATCTCAACCGGGTATGGGCCTGTACCCGAGTCGGTTTGTTTATCGACAAAATCAGCGATATTATGGATTAAAACCATAAGCCCTTCGAAAGATTGAAATTGTAAGCTCGTGGGAGCGGTTCCACCCGATAAAAATGCGTGTTTGCAAAGAGTTTTTCCGATTTCTTCGAAAATATTGTTAAACATCGGATCACAATCGTAATTTATGTAGGCTTCGATTATGAAAGTTGGTTGTCTGCAAAAGTTTATAATCCCTTCGATTGCAAGTTCTTGGAGTTGAATTGAGTAACCTTGGTTTGCGGTTTTGAATAAAACGAATAGAAAGAATGCCTCGAGCTGTAAACGGATCGATTTCCGATGGAAATAATAGATGTTGAAAACCGTACTGCAAATCATCGAGAACACAAGCGGGCTTGAAGATGTTCCGTAATGGATTAAATGATGGAAAAGATCATCTTTAACCATTCGTAATAGCTTCTTGTGTTTTCCGATTCCGTCCCCGCTCAATTCCAACGCCGAGTTGATTAACACAAGCGCGAAAACTTGCACATCTTCGTCCGCAGTTAACGACGGAGACCCGTCGGAATCAACGATTCCTACGACGTTAAGTAGCGAACAAAGGAAGTGAAATATGTCAACCGCACACCGAATTCCATACCCGGTTTCATCCGTCGCGTCTTCGGTATCTGACTCTGAATTCTCCCAATCCCCGACTTCAATCTCCAAGAGCCGCGAAAATATAATTTGTATCAAATCATGCATCGTATGGCGGGCGGTTCTTTGTAAGAGATCACCTTGGTTGGCTGCCTGCTGAACAACTTGAAAACACGTGTTGACGATCGTGCACACTGCATGATCATTAAGGAGGACGGAGGCAACATGGCGCATCACCGCCACTAAAACCTGCAAAATCCTCATCATCACGGCGGCTTCCGTCACCGGATGTGTCTTTTCGAGGCGGCATCCGGTGACCGCCATGACAACGTTTGACACTGCTTCACGAGCTCCCGGTGTTTTCTTGTCAAACATATCGAGTTTTAGCATCTTTAAAATGGAGGAGAGGGCAACTGCGGTGGCGGCGGCGGGTACATCGTCAGAGGAGATGACGTCGAGAAACGGGGAGAGGTAGATTGACGGATCGACCACCCGCCATGATTGGCGGGGATTGAAGATTAGTGATCTTAGTGATTTTAAAGAACTCAATATATTTGAATCCAAGGCGTCGTCTAGGTAAATATATGAGGATGGGTCAGATCTGCGGCGGATTACTGCTAGAACTGCCCCGACCTCTGTATTTAACATACATGAGATTCCCAGCTCTTTTGATTTTCTGATTTTGATTGTTTTGTCATCTTCCTCGTCCTCGTCATCTTCCTCATCCTCATCATCATCTTCGTCATCGTCTTCCTCCTCTTCCTCCACCTCCTCTTCTTCTTCGTTTTGTTTCCCCATTTAATTCACCGATTTGAATAGTGACGGAATCTCTTTTGCAATGAGAGCATATGAAATTACCATTTTTTTTGTAAAGATTTACTCTGTTGAAGTGAGGATAATGTGTGAAGGACAGGGGTAATTTGGGAATTTAGTATGTGAAACTAGGTGTAAAAGGAAGAAAGAAAGATGGGTATGGTGGTGTGAGGTAAAACAAGAGGATGAACCGAATGGTAGTACCTAAAATTACTCTTTATATTTTGGTTTTCAGTGGCTATAATTCAGTTTTTGAATATTTCTACCTCTAATCTCTCACTTCTAAAATTATAGTTTTTATTTATTTATTTATTTTTTTATTATTATTTTTTTAAATCCTTTTAACCAACATATAAAGCAATTTTATTTGTTAATATCATTAAACCAAAAACAACCAAGGGCATGTTATTCGATGATATCAAATTATTGAATACCAAAATATGAACAAATTATTCTCATAATACATTACTTGACAATAATGATGAAGATCATTTTTTGATCAAATAATGGTAAATTTATATGTAAAATTTATCATTATTTGATCAATTATTTGATCAATAGGCTATTTTGGGAAAGCCTAGAGCCACGGGGAATCATATATGGGCGTGGCCACGGTTTTAACGTGAAGATAATGATCAAGACCCTCAATTCCCGATTCTTTTCCAAACCCACTCATTTTATACCCTCCATGAGGGGCATCTTTGTCAAGTGCTAGAAAACAATTGACCCACACCGCACCAGCTCGAATCGATCTCGACACTGTGTTTGCAATGTCAATATTCTTTGTCATTACGCCTGCTGCAAGCCCGTATTTTGTGGCATTTGCTCTCTTGATCACCTCATCAATAGTCCTGTATTATTCATCATTAAGATATATGTTGTAAGTAAACCTAGGTTTAATAACCGTTAATCTTTATATTGTAGGGTGTAAATATGTAAAAGTGGAAAGTTTGGTGGTTGAAATAAGAGAAATGGAACTTTAAGGTGAATGTATCCTATCTATCTAGAAAAAAAAAAAAAAAAAAAAAAAAAAAAAAAACTTACTTGAACTTGAGAACGGAGATAACGGGGCCGAATATTTCTTCCTTCGCTATGATCATATCATCCTTCAAAACCAAACACCAAATCGTAAACGAAATTAATAACCGTAAGAGATGTATAAGATTTTGTTTGATGTGTTAGATGAAAAAACTAAGCTTTTAGTTTAATATGAGTTATTTTATTAATAAATTATCTCAAATAGCTTATCAATAGGCTAGCTTATAAGCTATGAATTATGATAAACTATTTTTTTTGGTTTAATCAAACACTAAATTACAATAAGCTAGTTTATGCGCGTCAAACAGACTCATATTATATCTATATACCGTAACATCTGTGAATATAGTTGGCTCGATATAATATCCTTTCTTTCCAAAAGGTCGACCCCCGATCAACAAAGTTGCACCTTCCTTCTTGCCATGCTCAATCAATGAAAGTACTTTCTCATATTGTTGTTTATTGCTCTACACAAGGCTCAAGTTAACATTGTATAAATCAATGTGACATATGAAAGCTATGAATAATTAAGTTTGAAATCCATAATTTTGTTATACCTGAGGTCCATGACGAGTGGTCGGATCAAATAGGTCTCCAATCGTCCAATCTTTCGTCTTTTCTGCCAACTTATTAACAAACGCATCATGAATTCCTTCTTGAACAAAAACACGAGATCCTGCCACACATATTTCTCCCTGTATGTAAAACGAGTTATTTGTTGCCTTTTAGTATATAACTTCTTACAAACATGGCGTAATTTAATTACTTTTTTTTCCCTCAAACTTTGTGATTTTCTATAATATTTTAAAACAAAATTTATTATTGAAACAAAAAGAAACATGGCCTTAGGATATACCAATAAAGAAGGTTGAATTATATATATACTTTGTTAATGAAATTTCCATAAATAGCAAGATCAATGGCTTTATCAAAATCTGCATCATCGAACACTATGAACGGCGATTTCCCTCCCAGTTCAAGCAACACAGGCTTTAGATTGCTTGTCGCAGCAGCTTGCATTACTAGACGCCCAACTTCCATGGACCCTGTAAAACTAACCTGGATTCATCACATCACAAAAAAGAGAGATCCGTTAACAAAATACTCAATTTTAAACGTTCTCTTTTGTATATTACCCCATAATTTTTCTTTTTGGTTGTTTGTTTAACTATTAATGTTTTATTGTTAGTATCATTTTTGTCCAATGATTTAAGGTTTGTAAATTATATTAGAAGTGTTATTTTTACCTCCATTTGGAAAAAAATTCGGTCTTTACATATAAGTATTACGAGTAAAAAAAATAAAAAAGAGATAGGAATAACCGTATCAATGTCCATATGGGAGCTTATAGCAGCACCAGCGGTTTCTCCAAAACCATTGACAATGTTAATCACACCATCAGGAATACCCGCCTACATCAAGAAAATAAATCAAAGACATGAAAACATAAATGAATCAAAATAAATCGCCAAACTAACTTCCATTTTAAGTAATTTATAAACCAATTCAATCATTTTTGTTGGTTCTAGTAAACAAAAAGACTTAACTAACCAATTTAGACAAGTGAGCGTAAAAGAGAGCCGAAAGAGGTGTTTGTTCAGACGGCTTGACCACCATGGTGCACCCCACGGCTAAAGCCGGTGCAACCTTCATGGCAAACCCTTGAGAAGGGAAGTTCCAAGGAATGATGTGTCCCACAACCCCAATGGGTTCACGCAATGTGTAAGCATGAATACTTGTACTCATTTTAAGCGTTGTTCCATGGATTTTATCTGCTGCACCTGCATAGTAGCGAAATAGCTCTACAACAGTTGGGATTTCTAAATACCTAGACAAACTTATGGGTTTTCCACCATCGATCACATCTAAGGTTGCTAATTCTTCAACATTTTCTTCGATCAAGTCTGCGAATTTCAACAATATCTTTCGTCGTGCCTGATCATAGGAAAAAAATAAAATAAATAACAGTTGTATGATACAATTTATTGCTTGATTGTTTAATTAGTTGTTACTGATACACATTAATCGAATTTAGAGTGAAATGGAGAAATATGATGGAACAAAAACAAATTTGGTTTGCTCAAGAATAATGATTTATCATTCCGAAACCAAATTAAGTATAATAGAATGAATTACCAGTCCTTTACATAAGTAGCCGAGTCAAATTCGAATGATAAATATGATTGATTGACAGTTAAGTCAAATTCAAAAACTACATGTTTGTCATCCACGCTAGAAAGGTTACCAAGAGAGGCACTATTTTCACATTGATTGGCATAAGGTTTTCATCATGGGAGGAACTCTTTCAATATAATGAGCATCTTCCATTGGTTATCATTTATGACCTTTGTTGGGTTGTCTGATATATCAGATAGTAACAATCCAATTATGGTTTTCTTAGTGCATCTAATTCCATTATAACAATTGTAGGAGTTCTTGACAAAGATCCACCCATTGATATCGCAAAGATATAACTGACCTTCGTAGCATAATAGATCAAAACAACACACCACTTGTCCAAATGCAATTTGATTCTCATTTAGAATAACCAACACATAATACCTCTTGTTAGTGATTAGGGTTTAGGCCCAATACATTTAGGGTTTAGGTTAAGCCATTTTTATATCTCTATTTATATTATATGACCCTCACAATTAATAAACAATCTATTTTATAACCTCTTTTATTCCCCATAACCGTTATGAACTTATTCTGCATAACGGATATTACATAACTTGAAATCATGACATTACAAGCAAGTGAAGCAACTATATCTATGTGACATTTCATGGAACACCTTGTTGGATATCTCAAATCTTTAGTCTTTTTTCATATGACTATGGATAATCATCCCATTCCTTGGATAAAAAAATCTCTCCGGTTATTCTCTTTCTATAAGCGAGGTGGAGGAGAACAATAGCGAAGCGGAAGAGAACAGTAGCAAGCAGAAGTGGGAAGAATCTTGGGAATAGTATTAGACAAACATTTTTGGATGAGAATCATATCGATTTTGGTGTAGAATTGAGCAAACGGTTATGTAGGCAAGGAGAAAAGCAGCCACGAACAACGCAAATAGAAACAATATAGAGAAATTTGTTTGTGGCGACGGAGAATGGAAGAATGACGATCATGAAGGATAACCCCAAAATCTTTGAGGTGGATGTCAAAAGAAGAACATCACGAAAACTACATAGAGACCAAAATCGAATTTGATGAAGGAATGACCATGGGTTTGCCGGTGGTCTACTTTAGCCAAAACAACAATGTTTTAGAGGTTCTATACCTATGTTAGAATACATAGTAGCCATATATTCTCTAACCCCGTATATGTTACGAACTTACTTGGTAATAGATTTTAGATTATAATTTATTTCCATGTATAAAAGATACCTTTGTCTTTATTAGCATATATAATTTCTTCTTTCTATTTATGTATGGCTTTTAATTCTTAAAACCTAACACAACATAATAATCAACTATAAAAGCTAATTTTGTTGTTTTGTCTATTATACATTTTATTTTATTTCATTTCATCATAATTAAAGTAGAAAAATATTGATATCTGTCACCATATCATAATACCATCTTACAATATACATGTATGCACAACATACCTCGCCAGACAAACGAGGCCAGGGTCCATGGTCGAAAGCGTTACGGGCGGCTTTGACAGCCAAATCAACATCTTCCTTTGTTCCTTCAGCCACTCTAGTTATTATTTCTTCAGTCGTTGGATTTGTTGTCTCAAATGTTTTTCCTGTATGTATGTAGTTTCAACTGAGGTTACATGAAAAATCGTTTAAACATGTCTAAGCATGATTGCATACCTAAAAGGGAATCAACAAATTGGCCATTGATGAAAAGCTTAGTGAACTTGATCTCATTGGTGGCTCCATTGCTTTTGGAACTCATTTCTCTCCCTTTTTTGTTCTTTCAAAATTTGACTTGATATGAGCTTATATATAGGCCTTCGTTAGTTATATCATTACCGACGAGTAGCACAATTGCACAAATATTTTCTAGATTCATTTAAAAGGGCATAAATTTATTTGCAAGTTTTTTCGATTGTTGGTTTAGAACATAAATAGTAATGATAAATATATGTAAATATCAACGTTATTAGATAACTGTTAATTTATTTATATAAAAAAACATGTTAATATGGATTTTTAAACGGTCAAATATTTCCCATAACTTTTTTTTTTTTTTTAAATACCTATAACTATTAGGCTGTAGCAAAAAGGACACTTTTCTATAAGTCAAAATGTGTATACGTTCTTTTTGTTGTAATTAATTTTGTTGTAATAGTTTTACTATTAACACCCACGGCATTGAATGTGTGTTATACTGATATCAGGCTACTATAGTTAACTAGCTAGCTGAGACGATTTGTGGTGGGTTGTATTAGGATGATTATATATTTATAGACATTGTGCAACTCGTATTTGACAATTTTTTAAAAATTTTCTAGAAGGTATCTTATCACATGTAAAATACGTTTATTGAGTATGGTTGGAGACAAATTACATACATATAAAACATAAAAATGACTTATATTATTATCACTGTCTTCAAGGAATTATTGCCCTTTGATAGCTTGTAGCGTCTGGAGCCATGAATTTGGTCATGGAGGTATACACGTATAGTATACACATATTCGAAATTCAAAATAGTGTTTATAAAAAGTTGTGAAATATTTAAAATTGTCTATCCTAAAAACATGATATAAAAAAATTGACAACAGGATCCACCGAATCTTTATTTGTTGAAATAGGTGGATTATGTGTTACCGAAAATATGTAAAAATGCGTCATACTCCATGAAAATAGACAAACAATAGTTTATAATTTGATTATACATGCTGCCCTGCAAACTTATTTTTGATACATTATTCTGGAAAAGAAAAAAAAACAATTATTAAAAATTAAAACTAAGCATAGCTGTACCTTAAAAAGTTGGGCAATTACAAGGATAAATAACAAGACTTATGGTCATTAACTCATTATAAGAATTAAGGATAAACATACCTCAAGAGTTATTTTGGTCCAAATAATAATATTTTTTGAATAAAGAGATTATTGTATAGAAATGAAATTCGAAGGAATTATAATACGAGGAAAGGAATCTGAAATGTTTATGGTTAGACATGAATGACATGCTTGGTTATGTTTTTTTGTTTGGTTTTCAAATCGGTTGATCATAGATTAAAATATTAAAGAGTTTTGAGTTAATTGGCCATTAAAATTCCACGAATGTTATAATTTAGCCATTTAAGTTCTAATTACGCTAATTAAATCATATTGAACATTTACTTTTGTTTACATTTCCCTCTTATGAAATGGTTACTTCAAATTTGTTTGACTTAAGTGATCATTCAAATTATAAAAACGTCAAAATTTAGTTATCTAAGTTCATCCGAACTTTTTAATTTTTTAAAAATCTATTTATAAATTTTTTACAACTTTTTTATACTTACTTAAAAAATAGTTATAAACTTGTTTTATATTTTTTTAAAACTTGAACTACAAACATATAAAAAATACACTTTTATACAACTTCTTTTGAATGAAAATGTATTTAATATTTAAATTTTTTAATAATCTTTTTGAATTTTTTATAGGGTTTTATACGGAAAAATCTCACTATTTTGGGAAATTTTTTAATAAAATCCTAAAACTTTTTTTTAACAGAAAAGTCTTTATTTTGAAAAATTACATAATCTGTCATTTGTTGTTCAAATATATAAAAAAAAATTTTCGTTAATTTGGACAAAATATAAAATAATCAGGACTTTTCTGTTAAAAAAAACTTTTAGAAATTTATTAAAAAAATTCCAAAATAATGAGATTTTTTCGCATTAACTTTAATAAGACTATTTTGCAACTTTCATATAATCATTTTTAGAATTTTTTATAGAAATGTCAAAATTTTGTCATCTAACTCAAATCGTGATAATTAAGTCATTGAAAAAAACAAATTCTATTTTTTTAAAATTTTTTATACACTCTTTACAACTTTTTTATATTTTTTTAACGACAGTTTGACTGGTTAGAAGTTAATATTAATATTCCAATTCATGTTATTACCAATTGAGCTATTCCCAATTGACACAACTTTTTTATATTTTGTTTCAAAATAGTAATAAACTTGCTTTAATATTATCATTTCTTTTAACTTGGACTACAAACTTATAAAAATAAATTACACTTTTGTGCAATTAAACAAATAAAATTTTTGAAAATTTATAATCTTTGAGTATTTTATGCTTTCGTACAACTTTTATTGTAACTTTCATATAATCATGTCTAAAATTCTTTTACAATATATTTTTACAACATTTCCTAGTATATTTATGAATTTTTTATACTTATTAACAAAAAAAGTGATAAAATTATATTTTATATATATATATATATATATATATATATATATATATATATATATATATATATATATATATATATATATATATATATATATATGGAAAATCCCAGAAAAACCATATGTTATACCCCAATGCTTAAAAGAATCCCTCTATTATTTTTTTGTACCATTTATCCTTTATTATTTTCCAAATCGTGTGATGTTTCTAGTTTATACGGTAACCCCAGGTTACCCGTGATACATGCTCCCACTATTCCATTTTGATTAATTTAATATGTAGAACTGTAACTGTTCATCGTCATCTTCGTCTAGACCTGCAACTAACCAAAACAAAAGAAAGAAAAATAAACAAGTAAACTTATTTCTGCTGCCTTCTTCGTTTCAATCCAACCCAAGATCTTCACCTGCTGCTTCGTCTTCACAGCCAAGACCCGAGACCTGTTCCATCTTTACCAATCGAGCTTGCCATCACCATTAAAACTGTACCCACCTCACCACCAGTTCACCACCATCGAACCCACATACTGCTGCCATCAACGCCACCATCTCTACCACCTTCTGCCATCTAAAACAAACCACCACCACCTTAATCGAGAATCATGAAAAAGAGAACAAGAAAAATTCAAACTGTGTTTTTTCTTTGAGGCTGTCGATAAACACACATTTTTAGTGAGGGAAGTAGAGACAAAACCTTGAAGGAAAAAAATCGAAATTCAAACTGTGTTTTTTCATTGTGATTTATGGGGACCCTCTCATATTGCTTCAAACGACAACTATAGATATTATATCATATTTGTTGATAACCATTCTCGCTTTACTTGGTTGTACCCACTAAAGGCAAAATATGAATTTTCATGTGTGTTAGTGGGTTTCATCCAAATGGTCCAAACCTAATTTTCCAGGAAAGTAAAAAAATTTCAAAGTGACGGAGGCACTGAATTTTTTAATAACCAAGTCAAGTCGATTTTTGAAGAAAATGACACCCTACATCGATCCTCGTGCTCATATACTCCGCAGCAAAACGGACGTGCCGAAAGAAAACATCGTCACATAGTTGAAACGGGTTTGGCAATGATGTTTAATGCCCATCTCCCCTCCGCTTATTGGATTGATGCCTTTTCATCGGTCATCTACATAATCAATGGGTTACCCTCAAAAGTTCTTGATGGGAAATCTCCCTTTGAGATAGTGCATTCCAAACCGCCAAATTACTCAACATTTAGAGCATTTGGGTGTCGGGTCTTTCCTTACCTATGTGACTACTCGGAAAATAAACTTGAACCACGTAGTATACCGTGTGTTTTCATTGGATATAGTCCTATGTACAAAGGCTACCGGTGCCTTGATCCTCTCATATCGCGGATATATGTTTCCCGACATGCAAGATTTGATGAAAATGTCTTCCCATTATGGATAATACACAACCTAGCTCTCTCACCAGTCTTGACATTAGCACATTCCTTGACCACTTACATACATTCATGTCCAAACCTTGTGCCTTTATCACTCCCATACCATCTGCAAATACCAAAAACTCCTCTCCATGAAAACTGTGCTCAAAAAACACCATTCCAAACCCCCATCCAAGCCCATCCCAAAGCCCAACATCGATTCACTCCTCTAGCCCAACAAATGATTCCTCCTCTAGCCCAACTGATTCACTCCTCTTGAGACACAAACGCTTGATAGCTTGGGTGGAGGACATAGAGACCATTCTCACAGCTTCCGCTGGCAAGGACCTGTTTAGTGTGACAATCTTGGATGGAAAAGGAAGGATAAGAGAGTAAGACATCTACCGAGTTATCTTTAGTTAGTTTACTGATAGATAAGAGGTTGTGAGTGAGATTTGGTACAACCAAGATGTCATTCAAACGTATATGGTTATTGAGGATTGAGTGCCCTTTGTGAGTGACAAGGAGGGACTTACCATTACCAAATGTAACAGATTTGTTACCTATGGCAGAGGAAGCCCCAAAGACCGACTGAGTGGTGGAATTCATGTAATCCGTTGCACCTGAGTCAACGAACCAATCAGGGAGTGGAGACGTGACATGACATTGAGATAAGAAAGCCGAGGCTAAGTCATTATCCTTCACATCAATCCCGACAGCAAACTTCTTTAGATTGGGACACACATTAGCATAATGCCCATTGGTGCGACACAATTGGCAGTGGGGACTGCGTCTACCACCCCGATTGCCACGACCACTATGAGACCCACCATTGTTTCCACCACGATAAGGTCCATGACCCCCACAATTTCCAGAAGCATTCACAGGTGGTCCAGAATTAGCATTGAAGGCGACAGCAGGTGTGGCGAAGTGATGAAGGGCCCTGATGAATAACTTGTGGCTTTCAGCCATAGCGAGCAAGTCAGCGAAGGATGGGGCATGCCTGGTGGAATGAACGGTAGTGGAGAAGGTCTCAAAGACTAGTCCGAGGCCGCATAAGAACCAGTGTAATTGGTCGTCTTCATCAACGGGAAACCCTATCGCAGCCAACTGATCACACAGGGATTTGAAGGCACGACCAAATTCTGCAACAAATTTGGTTCCCTTCTGAATCAAAAAAAGTTGATCACGGAGGTTATGAACCCTCCCAATTGATGAGTTACCATAAGCTTTTTCAAGGGCAGCCCATATTTGATGCGCGGTAGTCATACCCACGATAACGGTGATAGCTTCTTCCGATAACGAAGCTTGCAGAATGATGATGCATCGTTGATCGGTACTGACCCAAGACATGAATTCAGGGTTCACGAAAACTTTGTTTTCAACAGTGATGGTGTTGGGTGGGCACGGGAGGGATCCATCAACATGCGAGATCAAGTCTTGATAGGTTAAGATAGGGTTCATTTGATTCTTCCACAACAAGTAATTTGTGGAATTGAGTTTAACTGTTATCATGTGCAACAAAGTATTTAACGGGATTGAAGCTTTAGAGGTGCTGGCCATGGAAAGAGGAGGGAAGAACTAAGGAAGAAGAAAGGACAGAAGCGAGAGGGGCAAGGAGAGAAAGCAGGAGATGAAGTGGGAGGGCTTTAAGTCTCTGATATCATGACAGTAAGATGAATGGAATGAATTGCATAACATCAAAAGGTATCTATAAATAGATACAAAAGATACAATAAAGGAATGAAGAAATAAGAGAAATAAAACAATAGACCCTACACATATTAATTACTAGAAGGTGATGAGTTGTTACTCCTGCATGAAGAAAATATAACACCTAGTACTATTCACCGTCTTCCTCATAAACCTCACCACCTTATACCTCCATTTTACCCACCTTATATCAACCTCGTTTACTGCCTCTAAACAAACGTGAACTAACCACGATTTACCACCTTTTATTTCATAGTAAACTGCCAGTCAACATTTATATCACCATCACCGTAACCTTCATCGGTCCTCCAAACATCCACCATAAACATTTACCTGTTATAGGTACCTCATACACCACCATAGTATACAGTGACTCCAAGGTTACCAGTAGCTTTAGGCTAACCGGTCACAAAGCATGAAAATAATCAAAGTTAGAAAGCATATGTAACGACCCAATTCTCAAGTTCAAAAATTTCATTTTTAATTAACTGACTTGTAAAAACATTTATAAGAAAACACCATGTAATCATAACTTTTCATAAAACCACAACCCATGTTTGAAAACCATTCACAAAAATAAGAATAATGTCAGAGTACAATCCCAAGAAACTTTAGTGTGGAAAACCAACATGTGTGTGTATAATGTGCCGTTATCGCGCCAGCTCCTTCCCCTTTGCTGAAGAAGTACCTGAAACCAAAACTGTAAACTGTAAGCACGAAGCTTAGTGAGTTCCCCCATCATACCACATACCATACAATCACATAGCATACATACTGGTGGGCAAGTCTGGGGTGCCCGACCTACCCGGTACGGCCATTCTGGGGTGCCGACCTACCCGTGCGGCCATTCTGGGGTGTCGTCCTATCCGTGTCAAACCATTCTGGGGTGCTGACCTACTCATGTCAAGCCATTCTGGGGTGTTGACCTACCCGTCGTTCCTAACAACCAACCCTCGGGGACTATTCCACCCCCTACTGCACATATCATAACATAACATACTATCAGACATAACTGGGATGTCCGAACTACCCTTCGGTCCTAACAACCGAGCTTAGGGACTGTTCCCCTCCAACTACCACTATCACATATAAAGTATCATGCTAGCATATAAACATATCATCACATACTGTCAGACATATCTTGGGTGTCTGATCTACCATTCGGTCCTAACAACCGAACTCTACTACTATCACATATAACATATCATGCCAGCATATAACATATCAGGTAGTAGCAAACCTAGATGATATCACAAAGACAATCATCTAATCATACAACTCCTACTGGTGGGTCGGCATTGTGGCCGTAGACCCACCGCTCGTAGAAGGTAACTCACCTGGAACAAGTAGCTGCTGATAATTTGTGTGGGAAATCTCTGTCTGCTGCTGCTGCTCCGGAAATCCTCCGGCTACAATCCCCACAAAAACACTTAGTCAGAAACTGATATCCACTCTTTGGGTAAAATGACTATTTTACCCTCAACCAAGTCCAAGTCAAAGTCAACTTCAAGTTGACCCGACTCGTCGAGTTGGACCGTCAACTCGTCGAGTCCCCAACCCTTTACTCATCCTTATCCACGACCCGACTCGTCGAGTTTGGCAACAGCTCGACGAGTTCCTCTTGGATATGAACATCGAATGAACCTTCATCCGACTCGCCGAGTTGTATGAATAACTCGTCGAGTTCACCTTCATCTGATGAACAAGTTCTGACCTTGACCCGCCGAGTTGTATGAACAACTCGTCGAGTTCATCTTCATCCATAAGGAGATTGACTTGGACTCGCCGAGTCTATTCTAGCACTCGTCGAGTCCCATGAACTCCAGGTCTAAGGCTAAGTCCAACACGTTGGGTCACTCCTTCGGACCTTCTACAACCCTTCTAACACCCAACTGAGTTCTTTTGACCCTCAACAGATAAAGGACCCTATGCATTGGACTCGTCGAGTCCCAAGAACAGACTCGCCGAGTTGATAACGTCCATGCTCTATTTCCTCTATTTCTGATGTACAACCTTTGACCAAAAGATAGATCCAAGCCCCTAAGCTCGATCTAGCACGTAAAGTTTCGAACTTTACGTGCATGCATGGGACTTTTGAGCCAAAAAGGCTCTAAAATGGCTATTATGTTGCATGGGACCTTCCTTGGGTGCAAAAGCAACCCAAATCTGCCTTGTGACTCCTTCCAAGACTTAGATCC
This sequence comes from Lactuca serriola, assembly GCF_051521515.1. Classification (NCBI taxonomy): domain Eukaryota; kingdom Viridiplantae; phylum Streptophyta; class Magnoliopsida; order Asterales; family Asteraceae; genus Lactuca; species Lactuca serriola. The sequence goes on from NC_136412.1 coordinate 236,622,226, forward strand.
GAAGTCTTGACCCCCAACCATGTTTGCAATCATGGTTGGCCACCTCACATGGTTTAAAAAGCCCTAAATCTTCCCCAAAAAGGGATCTAACAAATGAACAAGCAAGGTACAGACTTTATACCTTTCAAGGACTGAAAATGATGCACAAAACTCGAATCCTTCAGTCTCCTATTGGTCCTTCTATACTCTTCCTTCTTTCTTGAGGTCAAAACCCACAAAAATCACTCAAAAGCCTTAGATCTTGCACCAAAACACTTATGGGTTACTAGGGAGGGTTTCTGGGAGCATTAGGGACGAGTGGTGGCTGAATGAGATGATTAAATAGGGTGCAAACCCTCATATTAGGGTTTTTGTCCAGTCAGAGCCTACTCGTCGAGTCCGGGACCCGACTCGACAAGTCCATCAATTAAATCTCGCGTTCCATCCCGCTTCTACTCGGCAAGTTGGTCCTTCAACTCTCCGAGTCCAAGGCTAAAAATGCAAAATACTTAAATAAATTACATACCAAGAACCAGGTGCTACAAATCTCCTCCACTTATTTTAGACTTCGTCCTCGAAGTCTGCTGCTCGTTCCTGAAACAGCTCTGGGTAATGCTCCATCATATCGCCCACCGGCTCCCAAGTCCATTCCGAGCCCTTCCGGTGCTGCCATTGCACCTTCACGAGCTCCACCCTCTTTTTCCTCAGATCCTTCGACTTCCGGTCGAGGATTGCCACTGCCCGCTCGATGTAGTTCAGGTTGTCATCAACCTGAATGTCCTCCAAGGGCACTACTGCTAAGTCGTCCACCAGGCACTTTCGCAGCTGGGAAACGTGGAAAGTGTTGTGGATCTAACTGAGTTCGGCTGGCAGATCCAGCCTATACGCCACCTTGCCCACCCGGGCTATAACCCTAAACGGTCCAATGTACCTGGGGCCTAACTTTCCTCGCTTCCTGAATTGGATGACGCCCTTCCATAGTGACACCTTCAGGAGAACCATATCCCCGACCTGGAACTCCAAGTCTGATCGGCGCTTATTAGCATAACTTTTTTGCCGACTCTGAGCAGTCTGAAGCCTGCTCCGGACCTTCTGAATCCTCTCTGTCGTCTTGAGCACTACTTCGGTGCTCCCCATTACCCTCTGTCCAGCCTCGCCCTAACATATCGGGGTCCTGCACCTCCTCCCATACATCATCTCGAAGGGAGGGCGGTCAATGCTCTCGTGATAACTGTTGTTATATGAGAACTCTGCCAATAGAAGATAGGTATCCCAACTACCCCCGAAGTCTAACACGCATGCTCGCAGCATATCCTCCAGAGTCTGGATGATCCGCTCGCTCTGACCATCCGTCTGCGGGTGAAAGGCGATGCTAAAACGCAGACGAGTACCCAACTCATCATGAAACTTCTTCCAAAACCTAGAAGTGAACCGCACATCCGTGTTTGATATCACCAACACTGGCACCCCGTGCCGCGCCACTACCTCCCTGATATAGATATCGGCCAACCTTTCGGCCGAAATACTCTCCTGAATTGGAATAAAATGGGTGCTCTTGGTTAGTCGATCGACGATGACCCATATCAAATCCACTCCCCACGCGGTCCTGGGAAGCTTTGTGATAAAATTCATCGTAATGTCTTCCCATTTCCACAGCGGGATGTCCAACGACTGCATCTTGTCGTGAGGTCTCTGGTGCTCGGCCTTGACCTTCCTGCAGGTCAAGCATTGCTCCACGTACCATGCCACATCCCGCTTCATGCAGGGCCACCAATAGTCCAGACGAAGATCCATATACATCTTCGTCGCCCAGGGATGAATGGAGAGTCGAGATTTGTGCGCCTCCTCCATCAGAACCTGGAGCACACCCCTGTGGTATGGCACCCACACCCTACGGTGTAGTGTCAGTAATCCTCGGCTGTCAGAGTCGAAGGAGGAAACATACCCCACAATCCGCTCGCTCTTCCGATGTTCCTCCTTCATGGCCTCTTGCTGGGCCTCCCGAATCTGCTCCAACAGCGGAGTCATCACTATCATCCTCTGACAAGTATCCCTGATCGGCGCTGCCTTGCGGCTAAGCACGTCGGCCACCACATTGGCCTTCCCCGGGTGGTAAAGGATCTCGCAATCGTAATCCTTCACCACGTCCAACCACCAACACTGCCTCATGTTTAGATTCAACAGACCCCATAGAGGTAATGACACCAAATCTTGAGGGCGAACACAACAGCCCCCAGCTCCAAATCATGCGTCGGGTAGTTCGCCTCATGAGGCTTCAGTTGCCTCGAAGCATAAGCAATAACATGTCCCCTCTGCATCAATACCGCTCCCAAACCCGAGATAGACGCATCACAGTATACAACAAAATCCTCCATGCCCTCCGGCAGAGCTAAGATCGGTGCCTCACACAATCTTTGTCTCAATGTCTCGAATGCGGCCTGCTGCTCAGGCCCCCAACGAAAGACCACGACTTTTCTCGTTAGCCTGGTCAGGGGTACGACTATCTTGGAGAAATCTTTGATGAATCTCTGATAGTATCCGGCTAATCCTAGGAAACTCCGAATCTCGGATGGAGACCTCGGAACCTCCCATCTCATCACGGCCTCCAATTTGGCCAGGTCCACCGATATCCCATTCTGGTTGACAAGGTGTCCGAGAAACGGCACCTCGCGCAACCAGAACTCACACTTGGAGAACTTAACATACAAGTTCTCCCTTCTCAAAGTCTCTAGAACCTCTCGCAGATGCTCCTCGTGCTCCTCTTGTGTCTTGGAGTAAACCAAGATATCATCGATGAAAACTATCATGGACCGATCCAACATCGGTCTGCACACGCGGTTCATGAGATCCATGAATTCGGTAGGAGCATTGGTGAGCCCAAAAGGCATCACCATGGGCTCATAGTGGCCATAGTGCGTCCGGAACGTTGTCTTGTGTAAATCCCCCTCTCTGACCCTCATCTGATAATACCCTAAATGCAGATCAATCTTGGAGAACCAAGATGCTCCTTGTAGCTATTCAAAGAGGTCATCAATCCTCGGGAGTGGGTAACAGTTCTTCACCGTTACCTTATTCAGCTCCCGATAATCTATACACATCCGATGCGAACCGTCCTTATTATTCACAAATAGAATCGGGGCTCCCTAGGGAGAGCTACTCGGTTTAATGAATCCCTTGTCTAACAGTTCCTACAGCTGTGTAGACAACTCCTGCATCTCAGGAGGAGCCAACCGATACGGTGCCTTGGCTATCGGAGCCGCACTAGGAACTAGGTCGATCTTGAACTCCACCTGTCGCTCTGGAGGTATCCCAGGCAACTCCTCGGGGAATACATCCCGCAAACTCTCGTACCACGAGCACATCGCCCACTGTCGCCTTTCCCGCCTCCCGGGTGTCCATGACATAAGCGATATATCCTGCGCAACCCTGCTGAAGGTAACGCCTTGACCTCGCTGCCGAACATAAGGTTGGCCCTTGCTGTGGCCTCTCGCCTTGAATCACTAACTCTCCCCCTCCTGAGGTCCTGACTTGCACCAACTGTTATGCGTAATCTATCACCGCCCCATTAGGGCTCAACCAATCTATGCCGATAATAACCTTGTTCCCCCGCAAGGGTATGGGAACCAAGTCTACCAGGTAACCCTCCTCGAACAATCTCAAAACAAAATTTCGGAAGACCTCTGATGCTCGCATCGACCGGTCGTCCGCAATCTCGACCTCTAAAGGGAAATCCAACATGCCCGAAGACTCAGGAAACTTCTTGCTAAGCACAAGAGAGAAAAATGATCGGGTAGCACCCAAATCAAACAATACCTTAACTGGGATACCGTTCACATGGAACGATCCTAAACAGAGCACATACATAACATATCAAAATCACAACAACATATCATAATAGCATAAATAAGGAGTCATACCCGTCACCACATCGGGTGCAGCGCATGCCTCCTCGGTAGTCAACTGGAAGGCCCGTCTCCTCACCACTGGAGCCTCAGCCTTGGCTTGCCGGCCATCAGTAATCTGCAGGGTCGCCAGAGCTAGCGCCTTCACTGGCGCTGCTGTTGCTGTTAACTGGGGGCAGTTGGCCTTCTTGTGGCCCCTCTGGTTGTAGTAGAAACACAGCAACTCAAACGTCTGAATAACCGGTGCAGGGGCAGAACAATCCCTGTTGAAATGCCCCATTTTGCCGCACTTGTAGCAGCCTGACGATCCTAACCTACACGCCCCTCATGTGACCTGCCGCATTTCCTGCAGCGGCCTGGTTCTGACTGACCTTTCAGCCTACCATCTGATCCCTTGGGCTTCTTCCCCGAAGCCCCAGTCGTCTGCCCCTCCTCTACCTTCCTCTTCCGGACATGCTCCAGATCAATCTCCCTCTCCCTTGCCCTGGCAATCATGGAATCCAGTGTAGGGCAAACTGAAAAACTAACATGCTCCCGAATGTCGGCTCGCAGCATGTCATGATAGCGGGTCCTCCTCATATCCTCATCTCCCGCATACTGGGGCACCAACAATGCCCTCTCCTGGAACTTGGCGATGACCTCCGCCATAGTCTCCATAGTCTATCTCATGTCCAAAAACTCTCTGGCCAGCTACTGAAGCTCTACAGCTGGCGCGGACTCCGCCCTGAATCTGGTCACAAAGTCTGACCAAGTCATAGCCTCAACAGCCGAGGCTCCCAAGGAGTCACCAACAGACTCCCACCAATCTCTAGCTCTGTCTCTCAAACACCCTGCTGCATATCTCACCTTTGACCCCTCGGGGCAGAAGCTGGTCAGCTGTGCAGACTCAATGTCCGCAATCCATCATCTGGCAGCAATGGGGTCCTTCGCCCTGTGGAAGTCCGGCGCGCCACTGCCCCTGAAGTCCTTAAAGGACAGTGTGCGAGATCCTAACTGGTTAGTCGTCATGTCACTCCTGAACGCCCTAAACATCTGTAGTTGGGCCCTTTATTTGCACACTCATCGGCATAATTAAACAATTGCATTTTTCCTTTCACAAAAAATACTTATTTATTAGTTAAACAATAAAGAGTAATGGTAAATGAACGTAGACAGAAGCATTAGATGATTACTTATTTGATGAAAATTATATATACTATATGCTTTTTAAAGATCTAAATAATGTCTCATATGAATTTTAGTTCTCACTATTAGGTCGGCAGAAAACCTTTATATATATATATATATATATATATATATATATATATATATATATATATATATATATATATATATATATATATATAGGTTCAAATGTTTTTCATATCTATTGTGTGCTAGAATGCACCAATAAGAATTTAGTATTAATTATATGTATATTAAATGTTATCCATACTTATAACTCACTTTTATGGAAACTAATTAAATTCGTCATTAATGTCAACAATAATATTCTTTGAGAATGAATTCATATCTAGAAGAATGAGAGTGTATTCCAGCAGAATGAGAGTATATTCTAGTAGAATACACTCTTGTTCTTCATATTCCATGCAACTTTATTGTAGTTTAAGTGAGTGAGTTCTGAAACAAAATACGAACTCATATATAAACACCTAGATGCGAATTCATTCTGAAAGAATGTTATTGTCGAGATTAATAACGGATTTAATTAGTTTTCATAAAAAGAAAATTATAATTATGGATATCATTTAATATACATATAATTATGGAAATCATTTAATATCTATATTTATTTAATTAAATAATTATTTAATTTACTAAATTTCTATTGGTACATTCTAGCACACAATAAATATAAGAAACAAACTAACCTAGCCCTATATATATATATATATATATATATATATATATATATATATATATATATATATATATATATATATATATATATATATATATATATATATATATATATATATGACAAACTTTTCTTTCTTAATGATATAATAAATTATCACACAATATGTAGTTAGTTAGACTAAATTGTAAAAACTTATTTATGTGGTTTCTTATTTTATGTGACTAAGGTCTAAATATTTGAAATGTTGTAGATTTGGTCATTTTTAACAAATTTTGTTGTGATTTTGGTTTCTCTTCTGTTAACTTAAACAACTTCACTGTTAACTTTTTTAAAATGACTATTTTACCCTTAGAGACCATTTCTACAACCAAACTACAATGACCATTTCTACATATATTCTTTATATTTTTATTAAATTATTATATATTAATAAATGTTGTTTTTATTAGATTATTAATTTCTTTTAATTAATTTTTTTTAATTTATTTGTTATCGGATATTTAAATTGGATTATTATATAGAGAAATTGTTAGAAAAGTCCCAATATTTTCGGAAAATATTACACTTTAGTCCCAAAACTTATTTTTTGAACATAAAAGTCCCAATTATTTGATTTTACACGATAATATGTCATTTTCTGTTAAAAAAATGGTTAATGTCATAAAAACCATCAAATTCTCAGAGTTTTGTCGATTTTGCCCAAAGTTGAAATTTATGTCCGTTTTTACCCAAACATTTTCGAAATTTTTTTCAGTTTTACCCCTTTACCGGTGATAATAGGTTTTCCAGGTTACCATTATATTAAATTCGCAAAAAAAAAACCTTAAGTTTACCATTTTTTTTTGCGTTTTTACCTTTAAGTTTATAATTTTTTTTACACTTTTACCCTAAGTATATTTTTTTTTTCATAATATACATATTCATATGATTTTTCTGCTTGAACACGTATAATATGAGAAAAAAAATACATAGGGTAAAAGTGTAAAAAAAAATTATAAACTTAAGGGTAAAAACGTAAATAAAAACTGTAAACTTAAGGGTTTTTTACGAAGGTAATATAATGGTAACCTGTTATCACCGGTAAAAGGGTAAAACCGAACATTTTTTTTGGAAAATTTTAGGGTAAAAACGGACATAAAATTCAACTTTGGACAAAATCAACAAAACCCTGAAAGCTTGAAGGTTTTTATGACATTAGCCCAAGAAAAAATGACTTTTTTTTTGTTAATTTGAGCCAAAATAAAGTAATCGGGACTTTTATGTTCAAAAAATAAAATTTGGGAATAAAGTATATATTTTCTGAAAATATTTGGATTTTTCTGACAATTTTCCTATTATATATGAATAAATATTATTTTTAATATGTAATATTTATATATTAATAAATATTATTAAATTGGGTAATTAATTTATTTTAGTTAATTTAGTTTATTGGAGTAATTTTTTTATTGGATTATTATATATTAATAACTATTGTTGGATTAATTTTTTACATTATCAGATTATTAATTTTTTTAGTTAATTTTTTTCATTCCTTTTAGTTGGATTAATTCTTTTTATTGAAATATTATTTTTAATTTATTGTTTTTTATATAATATATATTATTTATTATATTATTTATTGTTTTTATTGTATAATATTAATTCTTTTTAATTTTATTAGTTCCACCACCAAGTTGTTGAAATACGCAAAAGCGCCGCCTTTCATCAATGAAAATCGTCGGGATCACCGCCAAACACCTTTATTAGAGGTCCGACGTAAACCTTACTAACTTTTTCCACCCAACATCACCGGTAGCCACATGCGATAATCTCTTAACAATCCGCTAGAATCCTCCATATCACACACAATGTGCAACAAACTCTTATAAACGTTAAAAGTGGTGGCGATGATTGGATGATGGTAGTCGTGTTATTGTAGGTGAAAACCACCATCCTTATAGTTCCATTGGAGGTCAGACAGAAACGCACAAACCTTTTCCAACCAATGATGCCGGTAGTCACATGCGATAACACCACTACCATCACCCTATCACCATCACCACCACTTTTAATGTTTATAGAAGTTTGTTATGCATTATGTAGGATATGGAAGATTCAATGAATTATGAAGATGTTGTCGCAGGTGGCTACCAATAACTTTGGGTGGAAAAAGTTAGTAGGGTTTACGCTGGACCTCCAATGAAGGTGTTTGACGATGATCCCGAAGATTTTCGTTGATGAGAGGCAGCGTTTTTGCGTATTCCAACAACATTGTGGTGGAATTAATAAAATTAAAAAGAATTAATATTATACGAACAAAAAATATAATAAATAATATTTATTATATAAATAAAATAATGAATTAAAAGTAATATTCCAATAAAAAAGAAAAAAATAGGAATTAAAAAAATTAACTAAAGGAAAATATTAATATGATAATGTAATATTTATTAGGATATAAACATTATAAATTAAATATAATATTTATTAATATATAATAATCCAATAAAAAGTATTATTCCAATAAACAAAACTAACTAAAATAAATTAATAATCAAATATAATAATATTTATTACTTTATATATAAGTATTATATATTAAAAATAATATTTATTCATATATAATAGTCCAACTAAAATATCCGATAACAAAGAAATTAAAAAAATTTAATTAAAAGAAATTAATAATCTAATAAAACAATATTTATTAATATATAAATAGTATATATTAAAAATAATATTTATTAATATATAATAATTCAATAAAAAAAAGATATGTGGAAATGGTCCTTGTAGTTTTGTTGCAGAAATAGTTTCTGAGGAAAAAATAATTATTTTAAAAAATAATTAACAGCTAAGCTGTTAAATTTAATGGAAGAAGGACAAAAACCATTAAAAAAACTTGTTGAAAATGCAAAATCTATAACTTTTTAAAGGTTTGGACCTTAGTCATGTAAACTAAAAAAACACAAGAACAATTGTTGCAGTTTTATCGGGTAGCTAGTTAGTAGAAACCACATGTTGATGGAGTTAGCTTAGAATGGTTACAACCATTGGGCAACTCATAATTGATGTGATTTCATTCCTATTCTAAAAGGTAATGATATTATGGCGTGTGAAACAAAACTAGCTGGAGACCAGTAGTTGGAAACTGGTAAAATATAAAAGTTAGGAGCTAGAAGCTAGAAGCTTGAAGATGGAAGTTGTAACTTTAATTTATATATAATAAACATGTAAAATTACGTAAAAAAAACTTATCTAAAATGCATCATTGATTTTTAAAGTGTAATTAAACAAATTTAGAAAATATAATATAGTTTTTTTCTGTTAAACCTACTTGAATTAGAATTTGGATTTGAACCTTTTTTTTTTATTTTTGCTTAAAAGTAGAAATTTATATTGTCGAACAAATTTTTTTCTTAAAACTAAGGGGTGTTTGACATTCATTTTAAAACAATTTTTGTACTTTTAACTTTTCCAAAAAGTTAAAAAAAAAAAAAAAAAAAAACAAAAGATATTTGGTAAAGCAAGAAAAGTTTTTTTAAAACAACTTTTTGCCATGAAAAAAATAAGTTTTTTTTAAAGTCATAAAAAGTTTTAAAAGTCAAGTAAAACATATTTTAAAGACATTATTTTAGAAAAAGTTCTTATATAAAAAGCTATATTTATAAAAAAACATTTAAATTAAAAAAGAAATCCAAAACACACCCTACAACTAATCTGATGTATAAAAACATGAGATTCGCTAAAAAGAAATCTTATTTTACCATATAAACAATCTAATTAAATTTTAAAATATTTTTATTAATTAAAATTACAGGGTTTTTTGAAAAAGTTAACTATAATTAGTTATTTATAGCTAGGTTTTTATAAAAGTATGTGTTTAAATGATGTCTTATTAGCATCGCTCAAAAACATATAGATAACTTTGCGTTGCTGTTGCCACCGTCTTTTAAGTTATTATTGCCTCTACTTGTTAACTATGAGAAACAAGAATAAATATGGGTATTTTGCCCCATAAATTGCAGCCACACTTAATGCAATACCAGCTACCCTTTATCCAACTTTAAACCAGCTACCCTTTATCCAACTTTAAACCTTGAACTTAACATTAATTTTAACCCCATTCATCACTATATAACCAAACTTTCAATGAACTTTTCACTCATCTTCCTATTTTAAGTTTTAACCTCCAATCTTATTTGACTTCTGACCTTTGACTTCGACTGCTAAAAAACTGCAATCTTCTTCTGCAATGGCAACCATAGGGAAGCTTGATGTTGAAGTGAAGGTGCAATCTAAAGCAGATAAATTCTTTAATAGCATTATGAACTCTGCGACCATCTTTCCTAAAGTTTGCTCTGGTCTCTACAAAAGTGTTGAAGTTCTTGAAGGCGATGGACAAAGCGTGGGATCTATCCGTGTGGTTCACTTTGCTGAAGGTATGAACAATATAATTTCCTTTTTGGTGTTCATATCTAACATATTCAATTACTACAAAATATATAGGGTCGCCAATGAAAACAGTGAAAGAGAGGATAGAAGAAGTTGATGAACCAAATATGAAAGTGGTATACAGTGTGATTGATGGAGATATGATGCAATCCTACAAGACTTTCAAGGCTATTATTGTGGTGATTCCTGAGGGAGAAGGAAGCCTTGTGAAATGGTTTTGCGAGTATGAGAAAGCAAATGATGAGGTTCCAGATCCTAGCATGATTACAGATCTTGTTGCTAAGAATTTCCAGGCGGTTGATGCTTATCTTCTTCAAGCATAAGATGCATGTATTTGATCAACTTATGTTTGCTATAATAAAATACATACAATAACATTCGTATTTACGTAATTTGAGTTTTAAAACATCTACTCCTAGACAACATCTTGTAAGAGAGATGCCCCTTCATTATGCAACTTTGACATACCTCCATTGTTAAGAACCACAGCTTGCAGCACTTTCTTATTCTTGCTTTTGCTCACATTATAGTGAAAACCCCAATAACTACATGATATTATCATAACAAATTGCACAAATCATATATTAGCCACGGGGGATCGATGTTGGTGTTGATCCAAACCAGGTCAAAGTCACATGTTTTACTCAGGGCATTTTAGTCTTTTTATTAGGAGTAGGACCGAGTAAATAGCCAGTTTTTAGTTGGTAAAAGTTGCACTCTTTTTAGGATAAGTAGTTGAGATTATGTTATTTAAGTTAGCTGTAATCGTTGTTTTTGGAGGTGAAAAACATAGAAAATTGTCCCATAAAGCTTCTTTCTTCTTCTGTTCTTATTCCCTGAAAATCACACAACAAAAGCATTGGAATATCCTGTTGTTTGTTGCTGCAGTGAAGTGAGTGCCAAGGCCTGATTTACTAAAAAGCACCTAACGACATACTTATGACAAAAAAAACCCTAATTTAGTGACAGAATACTGATGAAAACGACGGATTATAATGTCGTCGAAAAGTATTGACACATATTTAAAAAAAAAATATTTTTTATATTTTTTTACCTGTTGTTAGTATTCTGTAGGTAATTACCCAAATATTTCTTGTAACAAAGTTAAGATGTTTCGAATAATTAGAAAAGAAATTTTAAAAGGTAAGATATATTTTCATATATGTTGGCATTTTGTAACCTTTAAAAATTTACTTATAATCATAGCACATGAAAAAATATATAGGGCGTGTTTGGCACGGAGCTTTTGGAAGCGTTTGGGAGCTTTTAGCTTTTGATGAAACACTCTAGTTTAAACAAAAAGCTTCGTTTGGCAGTAAGAGCGTTTAGCTTTTAGTTTTAACAAAACGCTCCGATTCTAAAAGCTACTTCATGTAGCGTTTAACAAAACGCTCCTGAGCTTTTGAAATCAATTTCCATAATTACCCTTAAAAATATATTTATATATTTATTTATTTTTAATCAATTGTCCTTTTATGTAATTTTATATATTTCAAAATCTTCCAGCTACTTTTGCCAAACATACATACAACAAATAAAAGCTATATCTTCCCACTACCAGCTACCTGATATACGCTACCAGCTACCCGCTACCAGCTAACCGCTACTCGCTTCCAGCTAACAGCTACTTTTGCCAAACACACCCATAGGGGAAACATGACACATCTCATTCATTTATAGGGGTTGATGTGGACTTAGAATGATAAATATAAAGTGTTGGGAACATGGGTAGTAACTAGTAAATTGATAGGAAAATATCGATCTTTTGAAACTTTAATCCGTTAAAAATCGAAAAATGTCATAAAAAAGCAAAATGAAAAATATTTTGATATCTAAACATTTGTAGTGTCTTAGATCGGATGGAGCAGGTGCGAGAAGGAGGGGCAGGGCGTTTCCCGCCCCGATGAACACCACACCGGGGGTGCGGGAAGTGCTGCGCGGGGAGGAGGTGGGGGGAGGGTTTGTCGCGTTCTCGCTTCTAAGGATATTGGATAGATTTTTTTTTCTTTTTTTTTCAATGGTTATATCATTTAAAATGTAACTCTTTTACCCTCTACAACCTCTATAAATACCCATACTCATTTACCTTCAATCAAACCCCAACCTCTATTTTCTTTAAAAAAAAATGAATCCCGACAATCAAACCCCAACCTCCGATAGAAGAAAAAAAAACTCATGTTTCGAGTTTAAGCACCCCTACTCAAAACATTTTTGCTATTGATTCATCATTACACGAAGTTTATCGTCCCCAACTCAATGCTCCCATTCAATATCCACTAAAATTTCAATACCAAAATGTTAGACAATATTACCTGGTCCAAGTTCCAAATATTACTCCGCAAATGTTTTCAAACTTTGTTGTTTTTCCCGATTAACATTTGCCAAATCAACCCAATCCCAAACCCAAACCCAAAAACAGTTCCAACTTGTCGATGAGTTGAATGACTCGGAAGAAGAAGAGACGGTTCGCAAAACTCAACTCACACCACCCCCACAACGACGCAAAGGAAAACAACAAGTGGGCGAGGGTGTCGCATAACCGCGAAGACAAAGGTCGATACCATGGCTTCCATAAGAAGAGCTAGTTTTGGTAAAAGCCTGGGTCGACATTTATGCGGATTCGAAGACGGGAAATGCACAACCGGGAGATCATTTTTGGCTTCACATTTTAGAACGATTTCGGGAGGAGCTAGGAAAAGGTGGCAACCACCGTACGAAACTCCAAATGAATTCGAAGTTTCGAGAAATAGAAAGGGGGTTTAAAAAAATAAACGGGTTGTACAACAACCTAAAAACTCAACGAAGAAGCGGCCAAGGCGACGCAGAAATACTTCAAGAAGCTTTGCAAGTTTACCTTGAGGAAGTCGGAAAACCATTCAAGTGACACGATTGTTGGATATTATTGGTTAAAAGTCCTAGGTGGAAAAATATGAGCAAGAATTTATTTTTGAAGTATAACAATCAAAGCGAACGAAAACTGGCACTAGTGGTTACACAACTTCCTCCGATGTTCGGGTCGGTCTAAATTTAAATCAGGAGGACAAACTCGAGCTAGAAGAAATTGTCCGACTGATGGGTAGGGACAAAGCAAAGAGGAAGGGAAAAGGGACTTCTTCGGGTGCATCGGATTTCAACATGGAACTTATCGAAATGCGGAAAATAACAATGTTGTTTAGTAAATATAATCTTAATTTCGCTGAACGTTTTGCGTTCGACAAAGAAAAAAAAAGAAGCAAAGAAGAAGGAGTGCGCAGAGAGATTAGAAATAGAGGATATGAAGTTCTTGATGGAAAACACCGACCATCTCTTGGGACCGGCTCTCGAGCTCGTGATGAAGAAGAGATAAAAAATTAGGAAAAAACATAGGTTGTTGTTGATTTGTTTGATATTTTATTTGTGTTTTTTTTAATATTCTACTTTTTTAAATCTTAGGTTTATTGTAATTTTTATTTTAATTAATGAAATGCATTTTCTTTTTAATTAAAATTTATGATTATTATTAATTTAAAAATTATAAATCATAAAAATGAATTAATTTTAGTTAAAAAAATAAAAAAAACAAATAGTGAGGGAAGCTTCCCGCCCATTTCTTGGGTTTAGGTGAAGGAAAGAAAAGTAAAAGATAGGATGTTGTGGCTTACAAAAAATGTGGGAGTTTTCCACTCACACCCTCCGGTCTTATAAACATGTTAGGACCAGAAGTTAAAAAAAAACAAAAAAAAATAGATGTTAAGGTCAACACTGCTTACTATGCTCTAAACAAAATGTAAGTACCTATGCTTTAATCTAAATTTGTTTGATCCTTTCAAAAATAAGACTGAGAGAGGTAACTGAAATTATGACTTTTTTTATATAAATCTTATTTGTGTAAGGTATTTACTGACTAATATATATATATATATATATATATATATATATATATATATATATATATATATATATATATATATATATATATTTTTTTTTTTTTTTTGAGGAACAGTTTCGACAAAACTGGTCCTTTGTTTATGAATATGTGTTTTCTGATGGTTTGTTGCTGCGGATTTTTGTGTGGGACATTTTATGTCATTTTTTTATTTATTTATATGTTTTTAAATGTGTATTAGTTGATGTGGACTAAGTAGTTATTTGTGCTACTAGAGTTGTACGAGTTGGGCCAAAGAATGAGACTGATGTGTGTTGTATTGATTCTGTATCTTTTAAACTTTGATAATTGTATATCTTTGTAACTTTAAATTACATATATATTCTTTGTAAACTTTCATGTGAGACCATTATATTTTGTGAGACAAAGAGATGCAATCTTAGCCATTTATTTTGTATATATAAAAAAGCATTTTTAAAATGCAAAATAATTGAAAATTTTCGAATTTTTTTAAATATTATTCTCATCAATTTTTTTTATAAAAAATAAATAAATAAATAAAATTATTGTTTTTTTAAAATATATGTTAAATATTTTAGTAGAATATTAGATTATTTTACATATCTGACAAATCTACTAGAATACTCGAATATTTTAACATTCTAAAAATCACATTGGAATATTTATAGTGTAATATTCTATTAGAGTATTTCACATGTTTTTCAAAAAAAAAAATACAGTAGCTTTTTTTATTTTTAATTATTTTAGGTAAAGAAAATGGCAAAATATTAATTAGAAAAAGAATTTTTGGATTTTTTTCCTTCTATTTTTCATTTTAAAATTATTTTTAGATTGCGTCTCACGGTCTCACAAAATTAATATGGTCTCAAATGAGCCTAAACTTATATATATATATATATATATATATATATATATATATATATATATATCCAAATACTTAATTTAATCATATTAATATATTAAAAAAAATCAAAAACAGTATCTTTAAATTTATTTATTATTTTTAAAAATATAATTAACTTGTAATATTATATTACTATTCTTGACCTATATACTTTAAAAGAGAATAATCACAGGTCTCGTAAATTGTTTAGAAGAGAATAATTGTAGGTCTTAGGAGATGAACTATATTGTTTAACAATTTTAATATTCAATCAATGAGTTTTGCTATATGATCATGTAAAATATGAAACAACAAAGAATCGTATCATGGATACATATTGTGAATAAGGATATCGATTATGGGAGAGATTGCAAATATGTACTATAGTAATTTAGTTATAATTTAATTTCAAGATATTTTTTAATTTTTAAATATATTAATTATCATTCAATTAAGTATTTGGATATATATATGTAATTTTATAGGTTATATATATATATATATATATATATATATATATATATATATATATATATATATATATATATATAATTTAAAGTTTACGGAGATATAGATGAAAATTTTCTTTGATTTTAAGAGAATGACATGTTTCTAAAGGAAGTTTCATCCGAGGGACTAATATTGTTGAATGAGGATCTTGAAGGATAACGCCTTGTTTAATTGATACTTTGTGGATAAAAGCGTGAATCTACCGACCTGGATTTGGTCCAAGGACTACTATTGATCAGCTCCTTGAAATACCTGCACTTATATTCTCAAATACAGGACTACTATTGAGCGGTTCTCCTCTTTCCTGACTCATGGTACACCTATAGTAAAGGAAGAAAAAAATTTAAAAAAAAATAATAATAACAAAACAAGGGAACACAGAACCTTCCCATTCATCTCTAATCCAAGAAAATTAATATCAATCCTCTTTCTAGCCATTCCAAAGAGAAACATTCCATTACCTGTAATTTGTAATTTTGAATTAAAAATGAGTGTAAAAAAGAAAATTGTAGAACATCAACGAAATAGTCAATATCACTTACAATATCAACAAAGAAAGGTCGATCTAGATCAGCATAAATTGTGTGCCAATTTTTCACCTATAAGGGTATCCCTACAGTCAATAAAAGGTTATCAACAAATTAAAAAAGTTGACTAATTTTTTTTAAAAAAAAGATTTTTTAAAAAAGGACGAAAAAACAATCAGAGAAGGAGTAAACTAAGTACTTATGTGATTCTCCATCGTTTAAGAACAAACTCAACACCTTCTTTCAGTGTTGCTCTTCTTTCTTCTTTCTTGTTCCAAAGCTCAGCCAATGAATATCTGCCACTTCAATTGTACTCAATGAGCTCTTTTAGGGCTTTCACAACCGCATTGGATCCCTGAGATGACCTTCCCATAAAGATATAAACTTGATTGTATCCTCTTCACTTAAACAGCGTCGTTTAGCAGCATCCATCAAAGGGTTTGCATCAAGCTCACCAATTCTTGTCACGCTAATTGTAGAACAGTATCCACGAACATGATTATCTTCAAAACCCTGTTTGGTTTAAGAGGGGTAAAAAGGTAATTAGAAGATAAATATAGCAGCATCCATATGATTATATGAAACCTTCACTGTATTCTCTACTATAGGGCAATACGGACATTTATACACCTTTTCTGAAACCTTCATTTTGACATTTATACACCTTTTCAAGTGAACCCATATTTAGCTCAACTGTATCAAATCCCAGCTGCTTACATTCCTGTTATGGTATACAATACAATTTATTAGGGTAGAATTGGAAGTCAAGAAATTCATGAAATGTGATTTGACATTTTGTGAGTTGTGACAATAGCTAATTACCTGTATATACTCTTCTTCAAGAAGATGAACCTTTTTGAAGCAGATATTCGACCAAATCACCTGTACTAACATATATGTCATGTTCATGGGCTAATTTTGTTGATTCTTTAATGATAACTTAGGAATATCTTATTACTTCATGATACACTTTAGAAATTAAATAATAAATACCTCTGTTAAAGTTGCCAATGATGATTTCATTTTGTTGAATAACAAAAGCCATATCAGAATCAATCCAGCTTATAAGTTCTTGACTTCTTTTGCTCATTTCTTGTAAGAGAGTTTCCAAGCCCAATTGAGGATCTCTGGTTCTTTTAAAGGTTGATTCAGAAGGCAACCAGCCACAGACGCCTCCAAGGGCAGAATCGGAGAGCGGTCTTTACAGCGAAGCTATCTGAAGTAGAACACATAGGGTCGAAAATCGTTGATGGTCGACGCGGTGCCCCTCAGGGCTTCCTGGGGTTACGCATAGGATCGATTCCATATCAGCAGAAGTAGAACACATAGGATCGATTCCATGTATATATGAAATCAATGGGGTTACGCATATCGACAGAAGGAAGGGGTTAGGGTTCATATCTATTGAGTTTCATGGGGATGTCGATAGCTCTTGGCTGATTGTGTGGAGAGAAAACCTAAGAATGAAATTAGGAATGAATCGTAAGAAGGAAGTTTTATTCGGGAGGCGTGTGTATTATTTGGGTTAGGATGACGTGAGCAAAATGATTCTAAGGTGGAGACTAAAGGAGGAAAATGCAATCAAGGACCCTTGTTTCTTCATTGTAGAATTTAAGGTTTTTTTTAATAATATTTAGAGATGTATGGCAAAACTTAGACAGTAACTATCTCTTTATATTTCTTTCAAAAAGCAAATATCCAAAAGGAAATATATCTAAAAGGGAAGAATACTTCCAAAAAACAAATATCTAAAAAGGAAACAAATTCAGAAGAGCAGAATACGTATTCATCAATCCAGATGATAGTTATATTCATCAATCCCAGATAGTTTTACTATCATTTATATTTTAAGATCTTAAGACAAATAATGACACATAATGTAATGTATCTCATAGTAAAATATGCAATAGTAAAATATTATTATCAAACCGTAAAAAACCGCCCGCATTGCATTAAACCACACCGCACCACATAACGTGGTTTAGAACCTTCGCGGTGTGGTTTGTGGTTTTCGAAAATCTCAAACGGCACATGTGTCGCGATTCGCAGTTTTCACTCCAAACCGCACCATGCATATCCCTAGTAGAAACCATGTGTAGACAAAGGTAGATTAGAATGGTTATGGCCATCAGGCAACTCACAATTCGTGATTAACACTATTTGTTTCATGTTCTAAAAGGTGATAACATTGTGTGCGTGTTGAGCAAAACTAATAGGATGTCGTTAGTCGGGAGTCAGAAGCTAGTAACGGGTAACAAGTAGTTAGAAGCTAGAAGTTGTAGCTTTTATTTCTAGACAAAACTACAAAAATGGTCCCTGTGGTATGCATTTTTTCTTAGGTTTAGTCCAAACCTTGACTTTTTAGGCTTCATGGTCCTTTTGGCCTAGTTTGTATGCGGTTTTGTTCCCTCCAAAAATTAAAATGACTATTATAGCCTTTTATTTTTATTTTTACATTTTTAATATTTGTTTTAATAATTTAATAACTAAAAATATAAAAGAGGGCCCACATACTCTCTCTCTTTCTCTCTCTCTCTCTCTCTCTCTGTCTCTCTCTCGTCTTCTTCGCTGGAACAAAAACTCGATACAAATTTTCCAAAATGTATTCATCTTTTTCCTAACCAAATTTCCACAAAATCAATCAAATCCAGTGAAATTAACATTGACAGGACTATTTTGTACTTCTAACATATACCAAATTTTGTTCCTTCGTCAATTCGTTTCAAAACCCTTTATGTGATTGAAGAAGCAGTGAGACAAGAATGTCAACAAGAAGTACGATGGTGAAATGGCACATAACACCAGCATCACCTAGACCCAAAATCATTAACTTACCTAGAAGGCATAGTACTCAACGAAAAAAACCCATAGACGTCAATAAACAACCCATCTCGGCCACCACTGGTCAAAGGATGATACAAATGCATAATTACAAAGAGAAGCTGGAGAGTTTGTTGGAAAGAAGTGAGAGATGGTGGAAGCAGAGCCAGAGGTGGACATCCACTGTATATAGATACACCGATTGTACAAAATGTTACTTGTATAAGTCTTTTTTCCCAAATTATTAACAACATTGTTTAGATACATCGATCTTGTTTTGCCTTTGAATTTAAGTTCGATCCAATGTTTTATAGGGAAGAAAGAAGTTTTTTTGAAGGGAAGAACATGGAAGTGGTGTTGGAGGAAAAAACGTAAATCTTCAGATCTTGGTTCGTCTCTAGTAACGATGACAAGCTCAAGATGACATCGACTTTCAGATCTGAGGGTTTTCAAACAGGTTCAACACTAGTGGATATTTGACCGATGGTTGTAGGCATATCTTTTGGGTGTGGTGGTTGTATTGATCAGTGGTGGTGGCAGCGTTGAAGATGGAGCTGAAGATCTTGAAACCCTTTTTGCCGGAAAGTTGAGGATTACTGATAAAAAGATGGCTGGCAGCTCTGACGGCTCACAAAGGGTTGTGTCGATCTTTGGTTTGTTGCACTTGGTCTTGTTTATCTTGTTCTTGAGTAGGCTTGCAGAAAATTCGAAGGTTCATGTTTAAGTTCTTCACAAATGTGGAAAAATCTGAGTGTGTTTTTTTATTGATCTGGAAAATCAATGAGAGAGAGAGAGAGTGGGCCCACTTTTATATTTAATAATAATAATATTAAAAAGTGAAAGAAAAATGAAAAATAAATTCATTTGGGGTATAATAGTCTTTTTAGTTTGGACAGGGACCAAAATTGCAAGCAAAGTAGCTCAAAAGGACCACCAACCCAAAAAAGTCGGGGTTTAGATTAAAACCTAAAAAAATGCATACCATAGGTACCATTTTTGCAATTTTGTCTTATTTCTATACATTTGTTCATCAAAAGTAGTTGGAAACTTTTCAAATCTGTAAAATTAATAAAAGACAAAACTTCAAAAATGGTCCCTATGGTTTTCGAAAATCTGAAGTTTAGTCCCTAATCTTTAAAAACCTCACAGATGGTCCCTGTGGTTTCAAAACTTTTAACAAATGGTCATTTTCGCTAACTCCGTTAACTTTTGGCCGTTAAGTGAAGGGCATTTCGTTCATTTCACTACTACAGGGACCATTTATGAAGTTTTGCTATATATATATATATATATATATATATATATATATATAATATAATATAAATAGGGGCCCACCTCTCTCTCTCTCACACACACATTTTCACACTCACATTTGTCTCTCGTTTTCACCATGTTGTCTTCCAGCCCTTATGAGAGGAGTAGAAAACCCAATTCAACAACACCATAAATCTCAGTGAACTGAATCGAAATCTAACACCCCGTTCCCGAGTTCAACTTAACGAGAGAAAGGAAAGGAAATGGGTGGAAATGAGAAGAAAATTAAAGAAATTGGTGTTCCCGAGTTTCATTAAAGGAGGGACGTGGAAGGAAGTGGAGGGAAATGAGAGGATGATTTTCCCTCCTAACTTTCCTTCCGATTTGGGAGGATTTGGAAAGAAAGAACAAAATGATTCATTTTCCTTCCACTTCTCTCCAACTCGGGAACACAAAAGAAATTTTTTTTTTCCTTTCCTTTCTTTTCTTTTCTCTAGTGACTTTTTTTTCTTTTCTCTTATTTTCTTTTTGCCAAACTCGGGAACCAGGAGTAAGTGTTCCACCGGTTGATGAAGCTGTAATAAACTTGATGGAGTCTCCAACTTACTACCAACCACCGCCGCCGCTACATCACTTCGACCCATCTCGCCCCACCTTATGCTTTCCTCTCGGCACCACCTTACTACTCATCGTGATGATTTTCAACATCAGTAGTTAATCGAATAATAGATCCTTATTCTATGAAAGTTGATTAATTTGATTTGAAATGTTTTTAGGAAAAGACGCAAAGTGAGAATCAGAGTTTGTCGGTGGTGATGCCTGGCGATCAGGTTGCTCGATTCATCGCATTGTCGTGTCCGTGTGAAAGTCGATTGCTTTTTGGATATCATACTTCTCGTCTTTGTTTGGTTTTCGTTTTTCCCAATCTTGCTGACGAATTGAAAACCTTCGTTCTATATTCAATGCAATTTCATCGACTCAAACTTGGTTTTTAAGCAAAAGTACCTTCTTTCAGCACAAAAATCAACCAAATAATTTAGTTTGGTCGAGTCCGATTATCATTGATCATTCTATATAATCCTTAATTTGGGCTTAATTTGAATCAAAACAGTTTCATCGCTTCTGGGTCTCACAGTGGACCATCTGATGTTTCACGAAACATCAAGTTTTGGGATATAAGATTCGGGAATCTTGTTTCAGAAATAAAAGAGAAAGTCCATTGCTTTTCGAATATCATAGTTTCTGATACCCTTCAGCTAGTTCAAGATCGGAACAAATTCCGGAGAGGTTTCATACATTGATTTTAGGAACATTTTGTTTGTCTCGGTTATTCAAGAAAAGTGATGAATGTGCAGAAAGAAGAGTATGGTTGTAAGATTGAAAGTCATGGGAATCAAGGGTTTTTTTTTTTGCACTAAAGAATGTGAATCGGAGTTGTGGTCTGAGGTTTTTATGGGTTCTTTGATAACCGGTAAAAATGGGAAAAAAGAGAGGGTCTTTAAGAAGAACATGTTGGGTAGGTCGAAGGGTTTAGGACAAAATAGGATCACAAATCCAGGGTTTGGTGGAAACAAAATGTTCGTTACTAGCAAAGATCACCAATTTGTCAAGGTCTAACAAAGCTCTCTGAGAGAGAGAGAGAGAGAGAGAGAGAGAGAGAAGGGTGGATGGGTGGGCCCCTTTTATATTAAATAGACAAAATTGCAAAAATGGTCCCTGTGGTATGCCTTTTTTGGGGGTTTTAGTCCAAACCTTGACTTTTTGTGCTTCGTAGTCGTTTTGACCATGTTTGCTTGTGATTTTGGTCCCTCGGAAAAACTGAAAAGACTAAAATGCCCTTTCTAATATATTTTTTATATTTTTCTATTTAATTTAAAGAAAAAAGAAAATAAATAACTAATTTGGGCCCACATCTCTCTCTCTCTCTCTCTCTCTCACCAAGAACACATACATACAAACATAAAAAAAAACATTTCATAACTCCTAAACCATTTCTAGAACTAGAAAAAAATCAAAATTGAATATGAAACACCAAAATAAATCTGGAACATTAAAAAAAACCCAAAAAATGAATACGAACCCGTTTGTTCTTTAAAATTGATTTGGGAACTAAAAATGTAACGCCCGCAGATCCGGGCTAGTCAATTTAGAGGCAATAGGGGTCGAAAACGACTTTTTGACAAAAAGATTACTTAGAATAAATAATCTTAACCAAGTTGTAGAAGATGTCACAGGGTTTCCGTACATATAAAGAACGCCGAAATCCGAGTTATAACGAAGAAGTTATGACCCGTCGAAGTTTCGCGTCGGAACCGGCACGGCGCCGGGAAGCGTAAATAGTAAATTTATGATAGAGCGAGATTTAGATTTAGCGCTCTAAACGAAAGTCGTAGAATATGTTAAACTAAGAACTTCGATAAAAAGAACGCCCAAATCTGACTTCGTATGAAGAAGTTACGATTTTTCGAAGTTTCGGATTAGCAGTGTACAGTCCGAAATTCGAATATTAGATCAAGCGATTTTTAGCTGACACAACCTAAACGAGAATTGAAGATCTCATTATTAGTAGCGTAACAATAAAAAGACAGACGAAAATGGACATCGGGTGAAGAAGTTATGAGATTATAACGGACCAATCCTGTCCCGGCCTGTTAAAAATATAACTTTAAAAATAAATTCAAAATTAGCCGAATGAGTCTAAACGAAAGTTGTAGAGTGCGTCTCCACCTACGCATGGATATAAAGAACGTCAAAAACGGAGTTCGTATGAACGAGTTACAAATTATAATAGCATATTTACGTATTAAAATAAAGTATAAATCATATATACATACACATATATATACATATGTATATATCATTAGAAAGGTATCGACGATGCGGTCATTATAAGACTAATGTTGAGTTCTTTCGACATTAGTTTAGTACAAATATCTTTAAATCTATTTAAAATAGTATTATAAAGGGGTGTTTAGTTGTTTATATAACTATAAGGTCATTAAGTAATTATGGGGGGTAGTTTTTGTAAATTCAATTACTATAAATAAGAGGCTTGGGCTCTCATATTTCTTGCACCATTCTCTTGATTCAAGAGTCTTTCTCTCCTTATCCCCCGAGCATTTTCGGTCCCTCGTGATTCGACTTCTCTTTCTGTAGTTTTAGTATAGTAAAGTGAGCGCTGAAGCGCTGCACGAATCTTTCTTAGAAAGATTCGGCGACAAAGTTCTGCCCCTACAGAGCCCGACTCCTAGCTAAAATCCCCTTGTGAGTAAGTTATGCTTACCCTATTTTAAATATAGTTTATATTTAAAATTAGTATTGTTATTATAAATTTATAATAAATATTTGAGCTATTATTATGACTTATATAAGTGTCGTTATAATATCTTTTTAACTACTCGCGGTACGGGGAATCTGGTTTAAAGGGCCGCATAGGGTTGTTGGATTTCAGAAGTGCTATATGCCAAAATGGTCCTGCCCTCCGGTGTTTTATGTCTGGCCCCTGTCTGTACATAGTGGTTGGAAAGTATTGTTTAAACGCTTATATAATAATAATAATAAGACTAATAATTAGTCGGTAAATATTAGACTAAAATCTAGTGGTAATAATACTAGGTTTCGTCGAAGGAAATTATTTTAAAGTAAACGAAGCGATGTCCGAGTACCGAGTCACCACCTTCTCAAGTGAGTGCATAGTTACTTTCATCTTACACATAGATATGAAGTATTTTATATAAACTACGTGCTATGTGTGCACATTATCTGAATACTTGCTGTCTATGTTGGTTGAACGTTTTATACATGTTTTAAAGGACTTAAACTGTATACGTATTTTATATATACGAAAATGTTGGGTATGAGATAGGTAGATGAATGATGAGAGATAGAAGATGACGTGAGTATACATTGGCAGCTACAGACTTAGTGCCTATGGGACAAACACCGGTAGCTATGGACTTAGTACCTTTTAGACGTTGGTAGCTATGGATTTAGCACCTGTAGGAATTGGTAGCTATGGACTTAGTACCTGTTGAACATTGGTAGCTATGGACTTAGTACCTATTAGATAAAGACTGGTAGCTATGGATTTAGTACCCGATGAATAGACTATAGCAGCTATGGAATTAGTGCTTTATGAACGAACATTGGCAGCTATGGATTTAGTGCCAGTCCCATAACCCTGGAAGTAAGGGACTTCGGAATAAACGAATGCAGGATAGATGACTCTTAGGTTAAATCCTTAAAGAGTAAAGAAGATAATGGGGATGGGTAATTGGGTTGATTGTTTGATTGAACATAATAATTATATTATTGTGGGTTGAAAACCCTATGTACTCACCAGGTTTCCCAACCTGACCCACTCAGTTTATGTATATCACAGGTGACGAAGTGAAGTGACATTACACTGAGAGATTTAAAAGAGATGTAGATCACTAGTGTAAATCATTGTAAGTTCTGTTTATGCTTATGTTTCGGTATTAACGATGACATCCCAAACATTTTAAAATGAAATAAATACGTTTCTTCGAAAATGTTTTAATAACGTATTTACCATGTTTTTCTGGGAACAAATTCCGCAACCTTTTTATAAAATGAAGTACTCTGATTTTTATAAAGCATAAACAAAATCGGTCTTTTCTGGCCTTGATTTTGGGGATGTCACAGTTGGTATCAGAGCATTAGTTTAAGCGAACTAGGAATATGGATTTATTTCTAGACTTAAACTTAGAATGCTAAGCGATGATTGTGAGGTGTGAGCACTAGCTTATTTTAGGAATTGTGCCTAAAATGCTTTTATGTGCTAAATGCTTTGTGCATGATATGTTGTTAATTGTTCGGATCTATGGTCTGTTGTCGAGCGGATCTGGAAACCTTATGTGTTTAGGATTCTAAACGTACGACTACGGTATTAGAACTAGCATATAAATGTTTCGGAGTGATAAGGATGATTTAAACGTCAAGTAAAGGTCTAAATTCACCTTATTCGGTGTATAGATCGAGATGGTAAGGACCCGTAGCGGAAACGTAAACACAAATGGGAACAGGAACCAACCCCCAGTGGTTCAGCAAATACCTGTTGTAGAAGAAGTTGCGCCTGAGCCAGTCACCATGGCTGGAGTTCAAGCCATGATTCGGGCTATGTTGGCTGAACAAAGGGAAGAAATGAGACGGATGTTGAATAGGGACGAACCTACTATGCCCATTGAGCAACCCGAACTGATTCCCGAGCAATCTGAGGAAGGGAACTACAGCCGCCAAGTGAGTCAAGTTGGGACTCAAGGTGAGCAAAGGGATGGCCCAGAGGGGAGAAACAACAAGGATGGGCGGATGTACAAGAACTTCTTGGGTGCGAAACCACCAAGCCTCTCAGGAAGCCCAAAGCCGGTTGAGGTTATGGATTGGATCTCTGAGATGGAGATGGTGTTTGAGAGCTGCAGCTGTAATGAGAAACATAAGACTGTCTTTGTAGTATGACAGCTGAAAACTGGAGTCTTGAGCTGGTGGAAGCTATTGGCAGATACGATGCCACGAGGAGAAGCCTTAAGGATGTCGTGGGAAGAGTTTTTGGAACAGTTGAAAATGCAGTACTGCTCGGAGGTAGATCTGATAGACCTAAACAACGAGTTTCAGAACCTAAAGAAAGGGAAGATGAGTGTTGATGAGTATGCCACCGCATTTACCGAGAGGATGAAGCTATTTCCCTACTTGGTGCCTACTGAACTCTCCAAGATTGATAGGTTTGCTAACGGACTGCCCACTGACTTTGGTCCAATGGTCAAAATGGCAACTACCTTAAAAGCAGCTATTAGGGCAGCTAAGAACGTAGAGGCCCAGATAAGAGAAAAGGGTCTAGAAAAAGATAAGGCAGGAGAGAAGCGAAAGTTTGAGGGATCTTCGAGGTCGAACAAGGAAAGCAAATTCTCAAAACTTGGAGGAGCAGATGGAGGTGAAACAAGATGGTGTGATAAATACAAGAAGAAGCATGGTGGGAAGTGCAACGAAGAAGTGACTTGTTACAAGTGTGGGAGGACGGGTCACTATTCCAAAGACTGCACACATAATGACAAAGTATGCTACGGATGTGGAGGCAAGGGGCACATGTCCAGAGACTGCCCAAGGAAAAATAAAGCAGCAAGACCAGAAACGCCACCAAGGCCAAGGGTATTTCACATGATCCTCGACGAAGCAGAGAACCATGCGAGGAATCAAGAATGACGACTTCTTACCCGAAGATCGGATTATGCAGTAGCCATAGTTTCGTATGATGTAGCCTAGTAGAGGCATAGTCTAGGGTGAACTTGAACACCTATGTAATCGTTTCAAGAATTAATATAAAACCTTCGTTTTGTTATCTGATGTGTTGAATGATTGTATGATTTGCTGCATGGTGACTTGGGAAACTGCGAGACAATACTTGGGACGAGTATGAGTAGGTGTGAATGGTAGTAGAGGCCTATACTACCGGAAGCACAGGACTCACACTTGGATCAGGGAAAGTCACAAGGTTACCAAGAAGCTAGTAATTGATTTCGTTTTATTCAAGTGTGTTGTTACCATCGTTTCGGTAATGACTAAGAAGATTGTTGATATTCCGACCCTAGTGGTCATATCGAATCGAGTCCGACTACGATGAGTATGTTGTGTGGCTCAGAGGACCAAGTTTGATGTAGTGTCCGACTTAAACCAAACGATTGAAATCAAAGCGATCAATAGAAGTATCACACTCGTTGTTAAAGAAGTTGGTGGCTAGAAATGCCTAATGTTAAAGTGTGATTATATCACATTAGAACATGAAGGAAGGCATAGTCTGTTTTAGAATTTAACTCTAAGAGACCTAAGTCTAAGTGTTGCAACATACGATGATAGGTCATTAGAATATGACACATCGATCTATAGTAGTAATAAAAGAACTTATCTCAAGTCCGTATCCAGCAAGGATCGAGATTGTGACTTGAAGGTCATAATTTGGAGTCTAACCTGAGGTAGAGAGCAGGTGCACGATCGAGTACTCTTACAGTCAATGAGTTTAAGAGATAGAATTGAAGGAATGTAGAAGTTATAATTATTACCTAGGATGAAGAGATGACGTATGGAGTCATTATATGACCCTGTTTCGTTGATGATTCCGGGACGTAATCATCCAAAGGGGGAGATAATTGTAACGCCCGCAGATCCGGGCTAGTCAATTTAGAGGCAATAGGGGTCGAAAACGACTTTTCGACAAAAAGATTATTTAGAATAAATAATCTTAACCAAGTTGTAGAAGATGTCACAGGGTTTCCGTACATATAAAGAATGCCGAAATCCGAGTTATAACGAAGAAGTTATGACCTGTCGAAGTTTCGCGTCGGAACCGGCACGGCACCGGGAAGCGTAAATAGTAAATTTATGATAGAGCGAGATTTAGATTTAGCGCTCTAAAAGAAAGTCGTAGAATATGTTAATGTAACAACGCAAATTTTCAAACAAATTTTTCATTTTTAAAATATAATTATTTCCATTCAAAACAAGGCATAAATAGTTTAAGTACTCTGTCAAATACAAATATTCAAAATCCCAAGATCATAAAAGCATTCTTCAGTGTGTATCGATCACGCCGGCGCCTTCCCACGGTCCTCGCTAGTACCTGAAACACATTCATAACAACTGTAAGCATAAATGCTTAGTGAGTTCCCCAATATACAACTTACGCACATACGCCTTTCCAGGCCCTGACCTTCCGGTCATCAACACCACGCCTTCCGGCCCATAACATATTCGCCTTCCGGCCTATAACATATTGCCTTCCGGCCCACATAACATACATAGCACATATAACAAATATCTTACCACATATAGCATACATATCACATATCGTATCTGACCTTCCAGTCACACAGTCAAACCCTTCCGGGTACAGTATAGTGAGAAGACTCACCTCGTGAATGCTGAAAGCTAGCAAATCCTGAAATCACTCGTGCACAATCCGACGAGCTACAACCTCCCTATAACATCACATATCTCATTAACACATATATCTTCTAAGTGTGACTATCCCTAAGAAGTCAGACTTAGGTCCACTCTGGTCAACGGTCAACGGTCAATTCGACCGGACTCGGCGAGTGCCATGGCGACTCGGCGAGTCTAGACGTCCTCCAACTCTCTGAGATTCCCTATCTACTCGTCGAGTATCCTCCTCGACCCGACGAGTTACTCCTAGAAGAATCGCGGGGCCACCCCGACTCCACTCGTCGAGTCTGAAGAACAACTCGGCGAGTCCCAGTAAATCTTCAAGCTACTCGCCGAGTCTGAAGAACAACTCGGCGAGTCCATGCCATGCAGACGAGCAACTGCTTTCCAAATTACGTATGGTCCCGAGATATACCATCATGGGACTTTCTGGACTTCTAAACATCTTATTACTGGGGTATAAACGTTTGGGTAATAACATAATAACCCATCTAATCACTAAATGGGTTTCATAAACCCTAATTTCGCATACACATCAAAATAACAGAATTGGTCCGAGTATTACCTGAAAACGCACTCTCTGTGTCCCCCAAACCTCAGGACTCGATCCTCCTTGATATTCCTTTGACCAAATTCCTCTTCTTCTTGCCTAACAAGTTCCTCCAAGTTCCAATGGCTTTCTCTCCTGCTCTGGACGTCCACAACGATTAGGGTTCTTCTCAATCGACCAAAAGACGGAAAATGACGGCCTAAGAGGCGTTATATACGATCCAAAACCGAACGGTTAGGGTTTCTGCTGAACAGCGTCGACTCGCCGAGTCCATATCTGGACTCGTCGAGTCTAGTCGCGAACCCGCGACCAAGTCTGCGATCCTACTCGGCGAGTCTAGGCTCCAACTCGCCGAGTCCCCTCTTAAATCACCCCCAAAAACATAATTTAATAATACCTGAGATTTCGGGCTGTTACAGTTAAACTAAGAACTTCGATAAAAAGAACGCCCAAATCTGACTTCGTATGAAGAAGTTACGATTTTTCGAAGTTTCGGATTAGCAGTGTACAGTCCGAAATTCGAATATTAGATCAAGCGATTTTTAGCCGACACAACCTAAACGAGAATTGAAGATCTCATTATTAGTAGCGTAACAATAAAAAGACAGACGAAAATGGACATCGGATGAAGAAGTTATGAGATTATAACGGACCAATCCTGTCCCGGCCTGTTAAAAATATAACTTTAAAAATAAATTCAAAATTAGCCGAAGGAGTCTAAACGAAAGTTGTAGAGTGCGTCTCCACCTACGCATGGATATAAAGAACGTCAAAAACGGAGTTCGTATGAACGATTTACAAATTATAATAGCATATTTACGTATTAAAATAAAGTATAAATCATATATACATACACATATATATACATATGTATATATCATTAGAAAGGTATCGACGATGCGGTCATTATAAGACTAATGTTGAGTTCTTTCGACATTAGTTTAGTACAAATATCTTTAAATCTATTTAAAATAGTATTATAAAGGGGTGTTTAGTTGTTTATATAACTATAAGGTCATTAAGTAATTATGGGGGGTAGTTTTTGTAAATTCAATTACTATAAATAAGAGGCTTGGGCTCTCATATTTCTTGCACCATTCTCTTGATTCAAGAGTCTTTCTCTCCTTATCCCCCGAGAATTTCGGTCCCTCGTGATTCGACTTCTCTTTCTGTAGTTTTAGTATAGTAAGGTGAGCGCTGAAGCGCTGCACGAATCTTTCTTAGAAAGATTCGGCGACGAAGTTCTGCCCCTATAGAGCCCGACTCCTAGCTAAAATCCCCTTGTAAGTAAGTTATGCTTACCCTATTTTAAATATAGTTTATATTTAAAATTAGTATTGTTATTATAAATTTATAATAAATATTTGAGCTATTATTATGACTTATATAAGTGTCGTTATAATATCTTTTTAACTACTCGCGGTACGGGGAATCTGGTTTAAAGGGCCGCATAGGGTTGTTGGATTTCAGAAGTGCTATATGCCAAAATGGTCCTGCCCTCCGGTGTTTTATGTCTGGCCCCTGTCTGTACATAGTGGTTGGAAAGTATTGTTTAAACGCTTATATAATAATAATAATAAGACTAATAATTAGTCACGGTAAATATTAGACTAAAATCTAGTGGTAATAATACTAGGTTTCGTCGAAGGAAATTATTTTAAAGTAAACGAAGCGATGTCCGAGTACCGAGTCACCACCTTCTCAAGTGAGTGCATAGTTACTTTCATCTTACACATAGATATGAAGTATTTTATATAAACTACGTGCTATGTGTGCACATTATCTGAATACTTGCTGTCTATGTTGGTTGAACGTTTTATACATGTTTTAAAGGACTTAAACTGTATACGTATTTTATATATACGAAAATGTTGGGTATGAGATAGGTAGATGAATGATGAGAGATAGAAGATGACGTGAATATACATTGGCAGCTACAAACTTAGTGCCTATGGGACAAACACCGGTAGCTATGGACTTAGTACCTTTTAGACGTTGGTAGCTATGGATTTAGCACCTGTAGGAATTGGTAGCTATGGACTTAGTACCTGTTGAACATTGGTAGCTATGGACTTAGTACCTATTAGATAAAGACTGGTAGCTATGGATTTAGTACCCGATGAATAGACTATAGCAGCTATGGAATTAGTGCTTTATGAACGAACATTGGCAGCTATGGATTTAGTGCCAGTCCCATAACCCTGGAAGTAAGGGACTTCGGAATAAACGAATGCAGGATAGATGACTCTTAGGTTAAATCCTTAAAGAGTAAAGAAGATAATGGGGATGGGTAATTGGGTTGATTGTTTGATTGAACATAATAATTATATTATTGTGGGTTGAAAACCCTATGTACTCACCAGGTTTCCCAACCTGACCCACTCAGTTTATGTATATCACAGGTGACGAAGTGAAATGACATTACACTGAGAGATTTAAAAGAGATGTAGATCACTAGTGTAAATCATTTTAAGTTCTGTTTATGCTTATGTTTCGGTATTAACGATGACATCCCAAACATTTTAAAATGAAATAAATACGTTTCTTCGAAAATGTTTTAATAACGTATTTACCATGTTTTTTTTGGAACAAATTCCGCAACCTTTTTATAAAATGAAGTACTCTGATTTTTATAAAGCATAAAGAAAATCGGTCTTTTCTGGCCGTGATTTTGGGGATGTCACAAAAAACCTAGAAAACAAGTATGTAATCGATTTGTATGTGTGGTTTTTGTTTCTAAAAGTTGTTTTATGCGTGTATATTCATCCCCAAGGAAGAACAATCGATCATGGTTGAATATATTCTTTCAGAGCCTCCAAGGAAGAACAATTACTCACTGGAAATCTAATGAAATTGAAATCGATTACAGATCAAGCAACCATTCCACTTCGAGTTCCTAGCACCACCATTTTCATAGAGTGGCTCTCATCCCCTCGTCTTCTCTGGCGAGACTGCCTGCTTTTGCCGGAATCTGGAAAAAAAAATCGTTTAATTTAATTGTTTAAAAAACAAACAAGAAGGAATTCTTGAAAAATATATAGAAATGGAAGCTATAACCTACAAGAAAACTTATTCTTGAACCAGATGTTGAAATGGTTGAGCGAAACCTCAAAAAATGAAGATCAAAATCGAATCTTACGATGAGAAGCGGAGGCTCATGTTTGTTGGACCAGATTCAAGAACTTATAAATAATTTATGGTGTTGCTTTAGCTTCGTCGATCTGATGGTGATTCTTGATGATGGCTCTCAGATTGTTGTAATGGAGATGAAGGTCTTGACATTGTACATCGACGAGAAATCGAGAGATGATAAAATCAACATTTAGGGAAGAAGGAGATAACACACCTGCAACACCAGATCTTGAAATGAGAGATGATGAAATCGATTCCATGAAATCGACATGTGGGGTGGGGATTGTACATCAACGAAAAATCAAATGGGTTTAGGTTGTGCTGGTGTTTGCTGCATCTTCATATTGTAGAGAGAGAGAGAGAGAGAGAGAGAGAGAGAGAGAGGTGAGCCAAGTTTTATATTTAATAATAATAATAACTTTAAAAAGTAAAAGAAAAATGAAAACTAAATTCATTAAGGGTATAATAGCCATTTTAGATTGGAGAGGGAACAAAACTACATGTAAACTAACTCAAAAGGACCACAAATAAAAAAAAAAAGTCGAATTTGGACTAAAACCCCAAAAAAATGCATACCACAGGGACTATTTTTGCAATTTTGTCTATTATATATATATATATATATATATATATATATATATATATATATATATATATATATATAGGTTTATTTGAGACCATTCTAATTTTGTGAGACCGTGAGACCAAATCTAAAAATAATTTTAAAATGCAAAATAAATGGAAAAATCCAAAAATTCTTTTTTTAAATATTATTTTCGAAACTTGAATTAACTAAAAAATAAAAATAAAAAAAAACAAAAAATAAAATAAAAAAAAAATCCGTTTTTTTTTTTTTGAAAAATACGTGAAATATTCTAATAGAATATTACACTAACATATTCTAAAAAATAATTTTAAAATGCAGAATAAATGGAAAAATCTAAAAATTCTTTTTTAAATATTATTTTCGAAACTTGAATTAACTAAAAAAAATAAAAATAAATAAAAATAAATTCCTTTTTTTTTTTGACATATACGTGAAATATTCTAATAGAAAATTACACTGACATATTCTAAAAAATAATTTTAAAATGCAGAATAAATGGAAAAATCTAAAAATTCTTTTTTTAAATATTATTTTCGGATCTTGAATTAACTAAAAAAAATAAAAAATAAAAATAAAAATAAAAATAAATTCCATTTTTTTTGAAAAATACGTGAAATATTCTAATAGAATATTACACTGTATATATTCTAAAAAATAATTTTAAAATGCAAAATAAATGGAAAAATCCAAAAATTCTTTTTTTTTTAAATATTATTTTCGGAACTTGAATTAACTAAAAAAATAAAAAATAAATAAAAAATAATAAAAAAATACGTCTCACGGTCTCACAAAATATAGGTGGTCTCAAATGAACCTAACCATATATATATATATATATATATATATATATATATATATATATATATATATATATATATATATATATATATATATTAAATAAGGCAAAACTTCATAAATGGTCCTTGTAGTGAAATGACCGAAATGCCTTTCACTTAACGGCCAAAAACTAATGGAGTTAGCGAAAATGACCATTTGTTAAAAGTTGTGAAACCACATGGACCATCTGTGAGGTTTTTAAAGATTAGGGACTAAACTTCAGATTTTCAAAAACCATAGGGACCATTTTTGAAGTTTTGTCTTAATAAAATGACTTATCTAAAATACATCATTAATTGATTTTTTAAAATGGTAATTTTGTTAATTTATAACATATAGAAGTGGTTTTTGTTAAGAGGGGGTTTGACTAAGCTTAGAAATGTAGATGTTTAACTTATTACTTATTCTACACCTTATAAATTAATATAAGTGCTTGGATATATAATATTTTAAAAACAACTTATAGCGGTGTGAAACCGGTGATAAATCATTTTTAATAAGTTACTACCCTCTAACTTGTTAAATCTCCTTATGATTTATAGTTGTCCTAAATCTCTAGAAAACTTTTTTTTGGTCATTTTACAAAACACTAAAAATGTTTTATCAACCTATAGCGTTTTGATATGATATAAGCTAATCAAACATTATTATTATTTTTTTTAACAAAAAAAACTCTGTTTTGATACCGTTAAAAGCTAATAATGAAACATCCTTTAAATATGACTAAAAAATTTCATTTTTGATTTAAGTAAAAATAGTATTCCAAAACATTGTTCATACAACCCAATAAAATAAGTATGTCAACATTATAAAAATCAGAGTGTGTCTCATAAACATAATCCATATGGTGTGTACGATGCAGTTGTTGAGTCTGAAATATTGGTTTATACTCTACTTTTCTAGGAAAATATATTTTTCAGTCTAGGACCGTAAACAACTTGGTGTTTACGGCTGTATGTGTGTTTACGGTTGTGTTTACGGCCGTGAACCTGTTCACGGCACTTGTCTCATAAATATATAGGGTGAGAGGTGCATGGGAGTACACGGTCATTAGGAGCTTAAGTGTGTGAAATCCAAAGTATTTTACATTGAGAAACTAGAGAGAAAAAGAGAGTATTTGAGTGTGGGAATCTTGTAAGGGTGAAAAACGTCGTTTTTCTTCACATCTGTTTTTGGGTTTACGGCTTAAGAAGGGTTTACGGCCCGAAGTGAGTTTACAGCCTCAGAGTTTACGGTCCTCGGTTTACGGCTCTCGGATGTTTACAGCCTTGATTTGCGGTCTTCGGTGTACGGGCAGACTCGTGTGTCTGACTTCGGAGTTTACGGCTCAGCAGCATCGTTCTCGGCCTCGCACCTCATCCTCGCACGTGCATCAACAAAAATAGGAAACATTTTTTAGGGTGTCAGGAATCGAACCCAGGTGTCTTGCATACTCCTTCGCTCCGCCTTACCAACTCATTTAGCTTGCTAGATGTTCTTTTCTTTCCCTTTTTAATTCATAAAGTTTCGCCGTTTCGCCTTTAATTTCGCAAATTTGTCATTTTCAGCCCAAAAGTCAATTT
Source organism: Lactuca serriola (assembly GCF_051521515.1). NCBI lineage: Eukaryota > Viridiplantae > Streptophyta > Magnoliopsida > Asterales > Asteraceae > Lactuca > Lactuca serriola. The sequence continues at coordinate 236,656,923 of NC_136412.1, forward strand.
CTTTTAATTTTAAAATCCATTTTTCAACCAAAAATTTTAGTTTTTAATTTTTGACTTTTTACTTAAAATTTTGACTTTGACTTTCAAGTTTGACCTTTGACTTTAAACTTTGACTTTTTCGTTTAACTTTCAAAATTTCAAATTTAATTTTTTGGTTTGACTTTTCAAGTTTGACTTTTAAGGTTGACTTTTGAGGTTTCAAGTCAAAGGGCATTTTTGATAAAAATGAGTTCCTTAAACATTCCTGTCAATGAAGTTTCATGTTCTCAATCTTGTGAAACTAAAATTAAATTTCTTCGTGAACAAATTGATTTGCTAAAAAGAGAAAATGAGGACCTTAAATATGAAGGATATACACTTAGGAAAGGTCAGAAACCATTAAAAGCACAATTAGAAGCCAAAATCAAGGATTTCCGAAAGCTCCAAGAAGATTACAACAATAAGTGTGAAAATTATGATTACATTAAGAAACAACTTGCTACTGTAACTAAAGAACTTGACACTTTGAAAATTAAGTATGGAAAAACAGATGTTAGTTTCAAAAATTATACTGCGTCAAGTAAGACAGTCGAGTCCTTAGTAGAAAAACAATTGAGTTTTAAAGATAATCAAACCAAGGGTTTAGGATATCACAGTGTGCCACCTCCTTTTAATGACAACTATAACCAACCCATTGAGACCAATGAGGAAGAAATACATGCTCAGTATAGCCAAACCCCTGCTCCAGCTTCAATTAAGACTAAACAATCAGGGCCAGCTGAGGGTGTTGAGATGAAAGATACTAATGTTTCTACTTCCTGTGCGGGTAAAGCAGTAGAGGATGAGAACAAGGAGAAAACTATTGAACAATCTAAATATGTTACTTCTAATTCTGTTATTCCTAACAAGCCTGCTACTGAGAAATACAGGCCTCCAATTCAAGCTAAACAGAGTGCCTGTTGCAAGTGTGCTTGTGGGAACAATAAGAGACAAGGCAAGGGTACGCCACCAGGGGTAGAAAAAAACAACTTCCCAGTGAAGAAAAAGACATGTTTTCACTGTGGAACAGCTGGACATATTACCCGAAATTGTCCTAATCGTGTATACATTCCCTACTACACACAAGGCTGGCAGAACGCACAGAGTGGGAGATTCCCCAAAAGAAGCCCTTTAAGGTCAAAATCACGAAATGGCAACTAGAATGCTAAGAAGGGAAAGAGTTCAACTCCCAAGGCCAAGAAATAAACTCCCAAGGGAAAGAAGGGAATGTCGGCCTAGAAGTCATGCTCAAGAGATGATCCTATGAAGCAAAGAACGGTTGGGTCAAAGTCATCTCGGCAGCCGACTTCAAGTTCAAAACCAAGTGCCAAGGAATAGGTTAAACCCAACTACAGATGGGTACCGAAGGTTCACTCTCCCAAATATTCTAATGATTATAATATTTCTACATCTTCTGTTTGTGATAAGCATGATATGTCATCGGAGAGAGTACCTTGCAAGGATGAAAAAGGTCAAACCAGTTTCAAAATGGATTGGGTTCCAAGGACCAACTGATCCCGCTCTGTGCTGGAGCAGCTATGGAGGCATATCATCAGAATTCGGTTTGTTGGTAGTGGCTGTTCCAAGCATATGATAGGAGGCATCTCTCAACTGTACAACATTCAGACCTTTGTTTGAGAGTATGTGTCCTTTTGCGGGAAAGGATGGAAGGAGAGGATCACACATGGGGTTTGTGCTTAACGATGTGAAAAAATTTCGGATTTGTTATGAGATTATGCATGTTATTCTCAGACCTTCTGAATGCAAATTCAATCGGTGACATACGGTTTGATTTTTCTTCTCTATGCTCCTGAGTTTATCTTACACTGATTCGTTTTGAAAACAATCTTTTATTTTCTTATAGTTTTTCGTTAGTAGGTATTGTTGGGAAGTGATATCAAGAGAAAGTGATAACGGGCAGTCTAAAACATGTGTAAGGGACTGAATCTGAATTGTCTAGACTCTGTGTTCAATGTGCTGGTAGGCACGAAGGATTTGACAGTGTAGATTTAGATAGGATTTTTTGGACTGACCATACGACGCTCGGGTAGATTGAGTAGTGAGATAAACAAATCAACCCACGGGATACACTAAATTAATACGCATCTAGAACAGTGGTTCAACTTTTCCTTGATGTACGGATTATGTCCTTAATTTCGGTAATGATAAGGCAGCTGGGGGTTATGATAAAATAGGTCTGTAGAATTTTATTTTCTTGCTTTCTATTTGTCAGTCATATGTTGCTTCCTTTGCGTGATTGGAACATATTCGACCTGGAATGCAACATATGCAACTCTATCTTTATGCATATCTATATCTATGAAATTCTTTCTATCTGTTAGTCATATGTTTACCCCTCTGCGTGATTGGAAGATCCGACCTGGGACACAACATATGCACTCTACTACCTCTTTAGCCCTTATCTATATTAGTCATATGTTGTTCCCTCTGTGTGATTGGAAGACATCCGACCTGGGATACAACATATGCATTTCTACATCTGACTTCTTTCTTAATGATTGAATACTCACCTAAAGTAAGGAGTTCTTTGGAAGTTCTTGATTATTGTGGTATATCGGGAAGTGGGAAACACGTTCTAGTACATCTAAAATTGAATTATTTAATAGGTTGTCTGTAGATCTTGCTGCTTAATTTAAGTGGACAACAATATCCTTGGTAGTCGCCAGCTAAATGTCCATTTAAGGATATAGATCTTAATGACTTGTCACTTATAATCTGTCCAAATTGTCAACATCCTTTGTGCTTAAGTGGATCACAATACCGGTGATTGACCAGATCCAGACATGCAGTCGTGTACTGATAATCGATATTGGATTGCCTGACAACGTTGATCCTAAATATTTTTGTTTTTATTAAATTTGTTCATAGTTTTCCTCTGTGCACAAATTTAGGGGAGAATTAAAATTTTAAAAATCAAACAAAAATCAGAAAAATCAAAAATTCAAAAAATAATGTTATTTCTGTTATTAAAATTTTAAAAATCAAACAAAATCAGAAAAATCCAAAATCCAAAAAAATATTGTTATTTTTGTTTTATCTTTTTTAGAAAATATAAAAATCCAAAAATATTGTGTGCTAAGTTTTCTTTTAGTTTTGTTTTGTCTTGAAAAGTGAATTCAGATATAGATGAGACTCATGGAGACTGTATCGAGAATTTTTGAGCCAAGGCTTCGTCCATGATCATCGAAGAATTCTCATTCGAAGGAGTAAGAAATGAAGATTAATCTTCCAACATTCAATATTTCAACCCCAGAAGCAAGGTGAATCTGTTCTTGAAGATTATATGACCGATTGCATTGAAGCCTCCTCAATCAATTTGCTGCTATCTATGTATCTGCTGAAGTGATCCAGAAGATTCTTTCTCTCTAACGTTCTCTCTGAATATTCTCAAGCTAAGAGCGTTATCTTTGAAGAATCTTTTCAAGAAGCCTCCTCACCCAACGTGCATTCAAAGCCAAATTCTGAAGAAAAGCCCAAGTGCTCAAGATGAAGTCGTTTATTGAAGATTCATCATGTTCATCTTGAGGCTGTGAAGAAATCAAAGATAAAAGTTGAAGCCAAGCTCCCAATGAAGATTGACAAGAAAAACCGGCTAGTTTTTAGGGGGAGCTTGTTGGGTCAATTAGAAAAGAAAGCTACAAACCAAGGGGGAGATTGTTGGGTCTGAAATATTGGTTTATACTTTACTTTTCTAGGAAAATATATTTTTCAGTCTAGGACCAAAAACAACTTTGTGTTTATGGTTGTATGTGTGTTTATGGTTGTGTTTACAGCCGTGAACCTATTCACGACCCTTGTCTCATATATATAGGGTGAGGGGTGCATGAGAGTACATGGTCATTAGGAGCTTAAGTGTGTGAAATCCAAAGTGTTTGATCTGACATCATCCAATTGATTGGGATTCCGCACCATCAATTGGATCTGATTGATACACAAGCAGATTTGGGACTTACAACAATCAACCCGAGCTCTTCCCCTTGGAACCAGAAGTACCTAAAACATAAACTAAAAACCGTAAGCACAAAGCTTACCAAGTTCCCCAAGATACCACATACCATACATATCATATAACGGGCCCGGCCCAAACTCGCATAATGGGCCCTACTCAATGAGACACAGGTTTCGCCCACACTCGCATAATGGGCCTCGACCAGTGAGATACGAGCCCGACCCAGACTCGCATAACGGGCCCCGCCTAATAAAAAGACATATACAAGCATATACAAGTATCACACAGACAACAAGTATATCAACATAACCAATCAAGGGTCGGCTTTCTGCCTTAGACCCGCTAAACCCAGTAAGGAAACTCACCTCGAATGTTGAGTCTCACTGAAATAAATCCCAAGTTGTTGCCCTGACAACTCCTCGAGCTAACAGTACATAATAACAACCAATTAACACTTAGGTTCCATTCTATATTCAATAACCCATTCTTGGGGTAAAATGACCATTTTACCCCTGACCTAATATGATCCAAGACCAAGGCCCAAAACTACTTGCTCCTCCAAGGCCCATTTATGGCCTAATTTTCCAAGTTAGGCCCAAACCCACAATATTGGCCTTACCCCTAGGCCCAATAAACTTCCTTAGTTCAAAGGCTTGATTTGAAATGACTCATTAAGGCCCGGAAATCAATGTCCAAAGATGTAGCCCAACCGAGGCCCAAAAGACGTAACGCCTAATCACTGAGTATGCGGGGCGTACTCAACGGAATGCTAAGCGTATACACTACATGGCTTGTATGATGCGCGTACGAGCTTGTACACCCAGTGTACTCACCCATGAATCCATTTCTCTGTTAAGCTTTTAATTACTTAAGCCCAAGGGTCCCAATCACAGATCTGAGTCATATGCAACATCTTAACCCATAAAGTCATTAACTTGGTGGCTTTGCTTGCCCCAAATGAACTCAAACCCGAAATACAACACTCTACTTCCATAAAATGAACTCAAACTCATGCATGTATGGTTCTAAGCTTCAAAGATGGCAACTTTATGACTCTATGACCAAAAGACCACCAAGAGTAGCAAATCTAAGCTTCAGAAATGACAATAATCCACAAGATCTCATCTATGGGACCAAAAGGGCCCAAAAAATCAAACAAAGGAGATCTACTCTATAACACAACAAGTTCCAAGCTTTATACCTCAAATGAGTGCCAAAGGACGATGATAACCCGGATCTTCAAGCTCAAGCTCCAACAACTCTTCTTCACCAACTTCTTCTTCTTCCTTCCAAGGCACCAAACTACCAAAAATACACTCCACAAGGTCAAGAACACATATGTTGGATTAGGTGTCTAAGTTCATAACTATTTCTGGAATGTACTTGACCCGATTAGCATGGTCCGTTTGGGTTGCATGGAATTGCAACACTTGGATAGACTAAATGAGAGAAAGGACACTTAAGGTTTATTAATATATTATAAGTTATGATATATTAATAATATTATTTAATTAGTATCGATCAAAGAATTAATTTAGAATTAATTAAGTGATCAAAAAGAGACTAATTAAATATATGGGGTTTATTGTGTAAATCATCTATTCTTGTATAGTGGGCTAATGATCCATGGTTTGTATGGATTAGGCTAAAAACCCATAAGGTTCTCCATGGATAGTCCATGGAGGTTATAAACCCATGGATCATGGAATATGGAAAGCCATGACAATTAGGGTTTACATGGTGTAACCCTACTTGTGTCACAGCTATATAAAGACCCCTTGACTAGCAAAAATCGGCACTACAAGCAAGTATAAGAGGGCTAGCCGAATTTTGAGTGTTAGTGAAATTCTCTCAAGGTTATTCCAAGTGTTGTGGTGTTGTGTGAGACATTTGAGGCATTAAAATTGAGGTTCTAGTCTCACAAGGTTCTCAAGGAATCCAAACAACAAAAGGTATGTTATTCTTCTAGCATTTATGTTTAAAAGTTCCCCATGCTATGCTAGATACGTTAAGAACCTTGGAAAAACAATTTTGCATGTATCATAGTAAAACATAGATCCAAGGTATCTAGGCTTGCATGTACACCTTAGGAGTGTTAGAATGTTCAAAACCCTTCAGTGGTATCAGAGCCTAGGCTAGTTTATTTGATACTTGATGCAAATTGTTGAAAAAAGTCGAAAAATATGCAATCTGTTGGGTGAAATCCCCGAGTCCATGGGGGGACTCGACGAGTCCATGCCTAAAATCATCATACTCATTGAGTAGGTTCATGTACTCAGGGAGTAGAATGGACAGAGTGCAGTTTTTCGAGTTTTGTTGTAGGAAATGGACTAGAAACATTACCCTAAACTGTTTTGGTCTTATAAAGCTTATTTTAGATGGAGTAGTGGTTATGCTAATCCATTTTCAATGGCTATTATCAAAATTTCAAGTTTTATACGGTTTATTTATGATTCTTGAAATTTTTGATATGCATGTTCATGAACTTATGAGTTTAGAAGATCATTGGAATTATTTGTAACTTGCTTGTCAGTTTAATTCTAGATCATTATGTGTTTTAATGGAATCCATAATTTTTCCTCAAGTTATGGATTACCACAACTCTTTTAAAGTCCATTATGAAACACATAGGTTACATAAAATGAAAAGTCTTTCATTTTAATAAACCATTAACTCATAAGTTATGAAAGATGAAAAGTTTTGAAAGTTACAAAACTTGCCCTCAAGTTTTGGAACATGTAAATTCACTTTAAAAACTTTAGTTCCAACCCCTAGAATTTTAGAAGTTAAAATTCAACCCTTATACTTTATAATATTATAAGTTTAATAATAATTATATATGTATAAGAACAATTCGTTTTACCTTTAGTAGTTCTCATTCACGAAGTCGGTCTATAAGGGGGTATAAGGTTGTTGCCTATAAAATTGCAGCTTAATGGGTGTCCACTCTCACCCACCGCTTCCTTGACCGGTGGAAGGTCGTTAGCCGAATGGGTAAGACAAGGACTTTAAATCCTCATTAAAAGTATGATGAATGTAAAGTAACTAAATGTTTTTATAAATTCCCAATCTTAGTTACTTTAGGAAAATGTGAATAAGGTGCTAACCCATGAAATTACACTTTGCATTTTGATTAAGTCGTTAGTGGAGCGTGTGTGGTTAACCGGCACACTAACCTGGACTTAACAAGGTAGGCAAATGGTGGCTTAAGGTTTATCATAGGTCGGTGGAGCGCGTGTGATTAGCCGTCAGATCGATTGAGTGAAAAACATTAAGGGTACCAAGTAATTTGCACGTTTACTTCACACCTTGTTTTGTGATCCTCGACATCCTAGTCACAAAACATGAAGGGCACACTCGAGATTAAAACATGCCATTGAAAAGTTCAATGAATCTCAAAGAATATAGGAGTTTCAAAACCAATTAAAACCTAATAATCTATTTCGTTTTTCATGGTGGAAATTGGTGAATCGTCATTCACCTACCTTCAAATATTTTATAGCTTGGATTACGACATCCCTCTTCTAAGTTATAAATTATTGTGTTGGGTCCTAGCCTTAATATTACATTTGGGTGTCTTATTAAGGACTATCTTTATATCTAATCTAAACTTGTCTTTCTTCCTTTTCAGATGTCTTCCAACAATGTTGCTTTTGGCTCAAACCTTACTGGCTCCTTCTCTCTCATGAACCTTTGTGGGAGAGTCATCTTTGATGGATCCAACTTTATGGATTAGATTAGGAACATCAGGATGGTCACTCGGTTTTAGGACAAGGAATATGTCCTCGACAAGGAGATTAAGGAACTTGAGTCGTCTGCTACTCCCGAGGAGATCGCTGACTACCAGGCACATGAGAGAGATGCTACCAAAGTGGCTTGTATCATGTTGGCCACAACGACAGCCGAGCTCCAAAAGTCATATGAGGACTACTACCCTTTTGAGATGCACTAGGACTTGATGGACCTCTACCATCAGAGTGATCGTCGAGAGCAATATGAAATCATCTCCTCCATGATAACAACCTGGATGAAGGATGGTGAACCCATCACAGGCCACGTGCAGAAAATGCAAAGGTATGTGGACCGTTTGCTGAAACTGAATGTGAACTTCCCCGAGGAGTTGGAAATTGACATCTTTTTGCACTCCTTACCTTCATGTTATGATCAATTCTGAATGACATACCACATGAAAAAAAGAGGAAGTTACACTCAACAAACTTCAAGGACTCTTGAAGACCACGGAAAGTGGTCTTAAAAGTAAGTCGGTTGTTACTACTCCTACTCCTACCACGGCCACTGTCTTGGCAGTCGGGCAAGGCAAAGGAAATAAGAGGAAGAGCCCTTCGAAGGGAACCAAGGGAAAGTCTCTTTATGTCTCTTCTTCAAGTGGAACCAAGAAAGGTTTCTTCACTCCTTGTGCCAACCCTAAAGAGGCTGAATGATTCTATTGCCATGAAAAGTTGCACTGGAAGTGAAACTGCCCAAAGTACCTGCAAGATGTTAAAGAGGGGAAAGTAAAACCCAACCATGCAAGTATTTACCCTATATTGTCTAATAACTCACCCCATTCTAATTCTTGGGTCCTTGATACAGGTTATGGTATTCTCATATCTACTGATTTGCAGGGACTAAGAAGAAGTGAGAATGTGGAGCATGGGAAGATAAACTTGATCATGGGGAATAGGAAAGTTTCACCTGTCACCAAGATTGGAGTTTATTCTTTGTTGCTAAATAATGGGTTAGTGTTAGATTTGAATAAGTGTTGTTACTCGTTCGAAATGGCGAGAAATATTATTTCCTTTCATGGTTTGTACAAACAAGGTTCTAACTTTTCGTTTGATAATAAATGTGGTGGTATTAATGCTTTCTTTAATAATGTTCTTTATTTTAAAGCATTAGCTTGTGATGGTGTGTATGAAACTGTGTCGGTTGTTGATAACATAGGAAATAATGTATTGTGTATCGATTCTTTCACTAGCTTGGATAAAGCATCATTATGGCAGTGTTGTATTGGACATGTAAGCAAGAAACGCATTGGCCAACTTCAAAAGGATGGATTATTGGAGTCATTTGACCTAAAATCAGATGACAATTGTGAATCTTATTTTGTTGGGAAAATGACAAAGTCACCCTTCACTGGTACTTGTGCTGGGGGTGAGGGTTAGTTGGATCTCATACATACTGATGTGTGTGGACCCTTCAGAACCACCACAAGGGATACTAACTGCTTCTATGTGACTTTAGTATAGAGTTCCTTGACTATATTAATGAATGTGGGATTATCTCACAATTGACACCTCCCAGGACACCACAGCTTAATGGTGTGGCTGAGAGGCGCAATCGAACCTTGTTGGATATGGTTCGTTCCATGATGAGTCGAGCTTCGGTACCAATCACATTTTGGGGGTATGCCTCAGAGATTGCCACCCATATCCTTAATCTAGTCCCTACAAAGAAGGTTGCCAAAACACCTCATGAGACGTGGATCAGAAAAGTTCCCAATCTGGACCACATCAAGATTTGGGGTTGCGAGGCTTTCGTGAGGCACGAGTATCACGATAAGCTCGACCCTCGAAGTGAGAGGTGTATCTTCATTGGCTACCCACAAATATCCTTTGGTTACCTCTTCTACAGACCTAGTGATAATGTGGTCTTTGTAGCAAGGAGAGGAGTCTTTCGTGAGAGAGAGTTCATGAGCCAAGGAAACAGTGGGAGGCAAACTGACCTTGAATAAATTCAAGATTCAAGTGGTGAAGGAACCTTAAACCCTAGAAATCAACCTGAGGCGGAAACTCCTGTTGATCCAACAGAAGAGTCTGTACCTCTGAGGCGATCCACGAGAGTTAGGAATGCACCTGAGCATTACTATGGTTTCCATATTATTGCGGAAGGTGATACACTTATCAGTGATAACACACTAGTAAGTCTCGATGAACCTAACAGCTACACGGAAGCCATGGCAGGCCCTGAGGCTGCTAATTGGAAAGAGGCTATGGACAGTGAGATTCAATCCATTTATGACAAGCAAGTTTGGAACTTGGCTGACAATGTACGAGGTCGTAAGACAGTCGGGTACGTGCAAATGGATATTCAAGAAGAAGACCGACATTGATGGTAAGGTACACACTTATAAGGAACGAATGGTTGCAAAGGGATTTTTCTCAAACTCCAGGAGTTGATTATGATGAGACCTTTTCACCAGTAGCGAAGATTAAGTCTATTAGGGTTATGTTAGCCATTGCTGCATTTCATGATTATGAAATATGGCAAATGGATGGCAAAACCACTTTCCTTAATGGAAAGTTGACTGAGGGTGTTTACATGAGTAAGCCAGAGGGTTTTGTCAGTTCAAAGTACCCTAATAGAGTGTGTAAGCTTGAGAAATCCATCTATGGATTAAAGCAAGCACCTCGCAGATGGAATCTTTGTTTCGATGAGAAAGTCAAAGAGTTTGGCTTTTCGAGGAGTGAAGATGAATCTTGTGTATATGTCAAGGCTAGTGGGAGTATAGTTAGCTTTTTGGTATTGTAAGTAGATGACTTACTACTCATAGGAAATGACATCCCAACTTTGCAGGAAGTGAAGTCCTGGATTGGGAAGTGTTTCGCTATGAAGGACCTTGGAGAAGCTGCATATATCCTAGGGATAAGGATTTTGAGAGACAGGAGTAAAAGACTAATTGGACTTAGTCAGAGTATCTACTTGGAGAAGATGTTGAATAGATTTAGCATGCATAATTCCAAGAAAGAAGAATTACCGATTCAGAGTAACGCAAGATTGAGTAAGACTCAGAGCCCGAGTATAGAGGATGAGATAGAAGAGATGAGTCGAGTACTGTATGCTTCCTCTGTAGGCTCGATCATGTATGCTATGACTTGTACTCATCCTGATGTGGCCTTTACATTGATCATGGTCAACACATATCAGGGGAACCTTGGCAAGGCTCACTGGACAATGGTAAAGAACATTCTCAAGTACTTGCGGAGGACAAAGGACTGGGTCCTTACCCTCGGTGGGAGTGATGACTTGAGAGTAGTAGGGTACAGTTATGTTAGCTTTCAGACTGATAGGAATAATTTCCGCTCTCAGTCAGGCTGGGTCTTTACCTTAAACGGAGGAGCAATTTCTTGGAAAAGTTCCAAGCAGGAGACAGTGGCTGATTCAACTTGCGAATCAAAGTATATAGCGGAAAGCAAGGCAGCAAAGGAGGCTAGATGGCTAAAGAACTTCATTGGAGACCTTGGAGTTATACCAGCTATAAAGGAACCTATAGAGATTTTTTGTGATAGTGAAAGTGCAGTTGCCTTAGCCAAAGAACCAAGGGATCACGGGAGATCCATACACATCAACAAAAAAATACCATTTCATCAGACATCAAATACAAGAAGGACTCCTCTTGGGTAGGGTTAAGCATCTCTAGCATGCGAGGCGCATAGGGATGAAGGATGATATTAGTTTTAGTAGTTAGATAGCTTTGAAATGTCTAAAGTGTAATTGACATTTGATAATGAATAAAAGTTGTTATTTATTTATGAGTAAAGTGTTGCTATCTTTTGTCAATCGTTTACTATCATTTCATTTTGCATGTTTTGATTTCCAGAATAATTATGTTATGGTATTTCATATTATTTAAATACTCCACAATCGGTCATATGTTGGAAGTAGATATGAATCAAGGCTGTCATGAGTTGGCTTGTAGATGTCTAAGATGTTGGACATAGAAAAGTGTTGCTACAACACTCATGAGAACTCATAAGTTCCGAGTATTGGATTCAAGCCACGCTCACTTGTATCACTTCATGGAATTTATCTCGAGTGATCATGAGACGGTAATATCATATGAGTTTTCAAATCTAGAGATATGAGTTGTTGCCTATGATTTGGTTATATATTGATTGTATCAAAACGCATTGGTAACTCGATGTTATAAAACGTGTCTTTATGTATGATTCAACAAGTAGTAGAACAAGCATATGAGTCAAAGTTTATTTGTTCCTTCTTAGATTAGAAGTGATATCTGGGGCCCTCGATGATTTTCTGTTGACCCATGTATCGGGCCCGGTCAGAACTAAGTTGATGTGCTTAATTAAGTTCTATGTCAAACAAATCGGAAATCGGGAAACAAGCTGCTAGACAATAAGCAAGAAATTGTTCCATGTATTTGTCTGAATGATATCTAGAACAGAGGATTATATGATCACTTATCTTAAAATGACGTATCATCATCATCTCAGTTCCACGAGACCTTGAGAGAGCCACGATTGCTGATCGGTTCCTAAAGTCATTCTTGCAGTTATAGTTATTAGACTTATCCAAGTGGGAGACTATTGGATTAGGTGTCTAAGTTCATACCTATTTCTGGAATGTACTTGACCCGATTAGCATGGTCTATTTGGGTTGCATGGCATTGCAACACTTGGATAGACTAAATGAGAGAAAGGACACTTAAGGTTTATTAATATATTATAAGTTCTGATATATTAATAATATTATTTAATTAGTATTGATCAAAGATGAGAAAGATAACTATACTCCCACTTGCTTTGACATATACACAAGACTCATCCTCGCTTCGCAAGAAACCAAACTCTTTGACTTTCTTATCGAAACAAATATTCCATCTGCGAGATTCTTGTTTCAATCCATAAATGGATTTCTCAAGCTTACACACACTATTCGGGTGTTTTGCATCGACAAAACCCTCTGGCTGACTAATGTAAACATCTTCATCCAACTTCCCATTAAGGAAATCTTATTTGACATCCATCTTCCATATTTCATAATCATGAAATGTGGATATGGCTACCATAACCCTTATAGACTTTATCTTTGCTACTAGTGAGAAGGTCTCATCATATTCAACTCTGGGAGTTTGAGTAAACCCCTTCGCAGCCAATTGCGCCTTATAAGTGTGTATTTTCCCATCCATGTCGGTCTTGTTCTTTAAGATCCATTTGCACTCGAGCGTCTTATGATCCGGTACATTGTCAACCAAGTTCCAAACTTGATTGTCATACATGGACTGAATCTCGTTATCCATAGCCTCTTTTCATTTTGCAGACTCCAGGCTTGCCATGGCTTCCTTGTAGCTGTTAGGTTCATCCAAATTTACTAGTATACTATCACTAATAAACGTATCACCTTCACTTGTTATATGAAAACCATATAACACAGGTGGAATACTAACTCTACTGGAAAGTCTAAGAGGTAAGGACTAGTCAATCAGTTCAACAGGAGTTTCCTCCTTGAGTTGAACACCTACGTTAGAGTTTCCTTCATCGCTTGATTCTTGAAGCTCTTCAAGATCAATTTGCCTCCCACTGTCCTTTTGGCTTATGAGTTCTTGCTCTTGGAAAACCCCCCTCCTCGCAACAAATACAACATTGTCACTCGGTCTATAGAAGAGATATCCAAAGGATTTTTGTGGGTAGCCGATGAAAATACACCGCTCACTATGAGGTTCGAGCTTGTCGTGAGTCTCTCGTCATACGAAAGCCTCGCAACCCCAAATATTGATATGTGCTAACGAGGGAGCTTTCCCTCTCCACGTCTCATGAGGTGTTTTGGCAACCTTCTTAGTCGGGACTAGATTAAGGATATGGGCGGCAGTCTCTAAGGCATACCCCCAAAATGAGATAGGTAACGAAGCACGACTCATCATGGAACGAACCATGTGCAAGAATGTTCGATTGCACCTCTCAGCCACACCGTTCAACTGCGGTGTCCTAGGTGGCGTCAATTGCGAAACAATTCCGCATTCCTTGAGGTAGTCATGGAATTCAAGACTAAGGTACTCACCACCTCGATCGGATCAGAGCATCTTAATTTTCCTGCCCAACTGATTCTTCACTTCCTACTAAAACTCTTTGAACTTTTCAAAGGTTTCTAACTTGTGCTTGATTAAGTAGATATATCCATATCTGCTATAATCGTCGGTGAAAGTCACATAGAAGCAGTTTGTACCCCTTGTGGTGGATCTAAAGGGCCCACATACATCGGTATGTATGAGATCCAATTAACCCTCACCCTTTCACAAGAGCAAGTGAAAGGTGACTTGGTCATCTTTCCAAGCAAACAAGACTTGCACACGTCATCGTCTGTAAGGTCGAATGACTCCAACACTCCATCATTTTGGAGTTGGGCTATGCGCTTCTTGTTGACATGTCCAAGACAACAATGCCACTAGCATGCTTTGTCCAAACTATTGGAAGAATAGATATGCAACACATCATTTCCTAAGTTGTCTACAACCATCATAGTTTCATATATATGTTATTACAAGGAAATGCTTCAATATAGAAAGAACCATTAAAAAAGCATTATAAGAACCCTTTTCATTATCAAACGAAAATCTAAAACCTTTTTTATATAAACCATGAAAGGAAATAATGTTTCATGTCATTTCTGACGAATAACAACATTTATTCAAATCTAAACCTAACCCACTACTAAGCACTACAGACTAAACTCCAATCTTGGTGACAGGCGACACTTTCCTATTCCCCATGATCTAGTTTATCTTCCAATGCTCCACATCCCTACTTCTTCTTATGCCCTGCATGTACTAGCTAAAGCGTTACGTATGTCTGGTGGAGATCATATTCACTCCGGTACCGTAGTAGGTAAACTTGAAGGGTCGACATTGGCGGCTTTAAGGTATGCCTTAACTTCGTTCCAATTGATAAGATTTTCATCTAGATGAAATCACGCAAAGTATGACACTCTTCGCAAATCAAAACAAATGTGAAAACCACATCCTGTATCAAGGACCCAAGACATAGCACGTGATGAGTTGTTAGAATGAATTGCATAAATACCTGTGAAGGATGGCTTAATCTTCCCATCCTTGACATCTGCAAGTACTTCGGGCAACTTCATTTCCAATTCCCTTTCTCGTGGCAGTAGTAGCACTCTGCATCCTTCGGGTTGGAGGAAGGTGCAACGGGACCAACCTTAGTTCCGCTAGAAGAGCTGTCATCGTGGGACTTTCCCTTGTGGCTCTTAAAAGGATCCTTCCCATTCTTTCCCTTCCCTTTCCTAATTCCCAAGACGGGGCGGTAGTAGGAGTTGATGCAACGGATTTGTCTTTCAGACTACTCTCAGCATTCGTTAGCAGGCCTTGAAGCTTGCTTAGAGTGACCTCCTCATTGTTCATGTGGTTACATGCAAAACTGGTTGTATGAAGGAGGTAAGGAGTGTAGAATGATATCTATGTCCAGCTCCTCATCAAAGTTAACATTTAACTTCAGCAAGCAGTCCACATACCACTGCATTTTCTGTAGGTGGGCCGTGATGGACTCTCCATCCTTCATCTTGGTAGTGATCATCATAGCAATGATATCATACCTTTCATGCCTCGCTCTTTGATGGTACATATCCATCAAATCTTGATGCATCTCGTAGGGGTAGTAGTCCTCATAGGAATTTTGGAGTTTGCCAGTCATTGTCACGAGCATGATGCAATGAACTTCCGTAGCATCTCGCTCATGAGCCTCGTAGGCAGGGATCTCTTCGGGAGTAGCAGTGTTGACATTGACTTCTTTCAGCTCCTTATCAAGAACATACTCCTTGTCCTCGTAGCGGGTGACCATTCGGATATTGCGGATCCAATCATTGAAGTTGGACCCATCAAAGATCACCCTCCCACACAAATTCATGTGTGTGAATGAGCCAGAAGGGGTCGAGTCTGAAGCGTTGTTGTTGTTTGAAGTAGACATCTGAAATAGAAAATAGACAGATTAGATAAGAATCCCCAATTAAACACCCAAATGAGAATTTAGGGCTAGGATCCAACAACATTATTTACAATTTAGAAAAGGGATGTCATAATCCAAACTATAAATAATTTGAAGGTAAGTGAATGACGATTCACTAACTTCCACCATGAAAAACGAAAATAAGTTTTAAGTTTTTAAATGTATTGAAACTCCTATATCTTTTGAGATTCATTTAACTTTTCAATGGCATGTTTAAAGCTCGATATGCCCTTTAAGTTTGTGACTGGGATACCGAGGATCACAAATAATGTGTGAATAACCATGTAAATTTACTTGGTACCCTCGATGTCATTTACCACCTAATCAATGTGTCGGTTAACCACATAGGCTCTATGGATCTATGATAAACATCGAGTCACCCTTTGTCACCATTGCTAGTCCATATTAGTGTTTCGGTTATCCACGCACGCTCCACTGACGACTTGGCATGGTGTAAAGTGTAATTTTTTTTTATAAAATTCCCAATCTTAGTTACCTTAGGAAAAATGTGAAATGATGCTATACCATGAAATTACAATTTACACCATGCCAAGTCTTCAGTGAAGCGTGTGTGGATAACCGACACACTAATATGGACTAGCAATGGTGACAAAGGGTGACTTGATGTTTATCATAGATCCATGGAGCCCGTATGGTTAACCGACACATTGATTAGGTGGTAAATGACATCGAGGGTACCAAGTAAATTTACATGGTTATTCACACCTTATTTATGATCCTCGGTATCCCAGTCACAAACTTAAAGGGCATATCGAGATTTAAACATGCCATTGAAAAGTTCAATGAATCTCAAAAGATCTAGGAGTTTCAATACATTTAAAAACTTAAAACTCATTTTCGTTTTTCATGGTGGAAGTTAGTGAATCGTTATTCACTTACCTTCAAATTATTTATAGTTTGGATTACGACATCCCTTTTCTAAATTGTAAATAATGTTGTTGGATCCAAGCCCTAATTTCTCATTTGGGTGTTTAATTGGGGATTCTTATCTAATCTGTCTATTTTCTATTTCAGATGTCTACTTCGAACAACAACAACGCTTCATACTCGACCCTTTCTGGCTCATTCTCAATCATGAATTTGTGTGGGAGTGTGATCTTTGATGGGTCCAACTTCAATGATTGGATCCGCAATATCCAAATGGTCACCTGCTACGAGGACAAGGAGTATGTTCTTGATAAGGATCTGAAAGAAGTCAATGTCAACACTGCTACTCCTGAAGAGATCCCAGCCTACGAGGCTCATGAGCGAGATGCTACGAAAGTTCATTGCATCATGCTCGTGACAATGACTGTCGAACTCCAAAAGTCCTACGAGGACTACTACCCCTACGAGATGCATCAAGATTTGATGGATAGGTACCATCAAAGAGCGAGGCATTGATGCGATGATCACTACCAAGATGAAGGATGGAAAGTCCATCACGGCCCACCTGCAGAAAATGCAGTGGTATGTGGACTGCTTGCTGAAGCTAAATGTTAACTTCGATGAGGAGCTGGACATAGGTATCATTCTACACTCCTTACCTCCTTCTTACAACCAGTTCTGCATGACCTGCCACACGAACAATGAGGAGGTCACTCTAAGCAAGCTTCAAGGCCTGCTAACGAATGCTGAGAGTAGTCTGAAAGACAATTCCGTTGCATCAACTCCTACTACCGCCCCGTCTTGGCAATTAGGCAAGGGAAGGGAAAGAAGAGGAAGGCTCCTTTTAAGAGCCACAAGGGAAAGTCCCACGATGACAGCTCTTCTAGCGGAACTAAGGTTGGTCCCGTTACACCCTCCTCCAACCCGAAGGATGCAGAGTGCTACTAACGCCACGAGAAAGGGAATTGGAAATGAAGCTGCCCAAAGTACTTGCATATATCAAGGATGGGAAGATTAAGCCATCCTTCGTAAGTATTTATGCAATTCATTCTAACAACTCAACACGTGCTATGTCTTGGGTCCTTGATACAGGATGTGGTTTTCACATTTGTTTTGATTTGCGAAGAGTGTCATACTTTGCGTGATTTCATCTAGATGAAAATCTTATCAATTGGAACGAAGTTAAGGCATACCTTAAAGCCGCCAATGTCGACCCTTCAAGTTTACCTACTACGGTACTGGAGTGAATATGATCTCCACCAGACATACGTAACGCTTTAGCTAGTACATGCAGGGCATAAGAAGAAGTAGGGATGTGGAGCATTGGAAGATAAACTAGATCATGGGGAATAGGAAAGTGTCGCCTGTCACCAAGATTGGAGTTTAGTCTGTAGTGCTTAGTAGTGGGTTAGGTTTAGATTTGAATAAATGTTGTTATTTGTCAGAAATGACATGAAACATTATTTCCTTTCATGGTTTATATAAACAAGGTTTTAGATTTTCGTTTGATAATGAAAAGGGTTCTTATAATGCTTTTTTTAATGGTTCTTTCTATATTGAAGCATTTCCTTGTAATAGCATATATATGAAACTGTGATGGTTGTAGACAACTTAGGAAATGATGTGTTGCATATCTATTCTTCCAATAGTTTGGACAAAGCATGCTAGTGGCATTGTCGTCTTGGACATGTCAACAAGAAGCGCATAGCCCAACTCCAAAATGATGGAGTGTTGGAGTCATTCGACCTTACAGACGATGACGTGTGCAAGTCTTGTTTGCTTGGAAAGATGACCAAGTCACCGTTCACTTGCTCTTGTGAAAGGGTGAGGGTTAATTGGATCTCATACATACCGATGTATGTGGGCCCTTTAGATCCACCACAAGGGGTACAAACTGCTTCTATGTGACTTTCACCGACGATTATAGCAGATATGGATATATCTACTTAATCAAGCACAAGTTAGAAACATTTGAAAAGTTCAAAGAGTTTTAGTAGGAAGTGAAGAATCAGTTGGGCAGGAAAATTAGGATGCTCTGATCCGATCGAGGTGGTGAGTACCTTAGTCTTGAATTCCATGACTACCTCAAGGAATGCAGAATTGTTTCGCAATTGACGCCACCTAGGACACCGCAGTTGAACGGTGTGGCTGAGAGGTGCAATCGAACATTCTTGGACATGGTTCATTCCATGATGAGTCGTGCTTCGTTACCTATCTCATTTTGGGGGTATGCCTTAGAGACTGCCGCCTATATCCTTAATCTAGTCCCGACTAAGAAGGTTGCCAAAACACCTCACGAGACGTGGACAGGGAAAGCTCCCTCGTTAGCACATATCAATATTTAGGGTTGCGAGGCTTTCGTATGACTAGAGACTCACGACAAGCTCGAACCTCATAGTGAGCGGTGTATTTTCATCGGCTACCCACAAAAATCCTTTGGATATCTCTTCTATAGACCGAGTGACAATGTTGTATTTGTTGCGAGGAGGGGGGTTTTCCAAGAGCAAGAACTCATAAGCCAAAAGGATAGTGGGAGGCAAATTGATCTTGAAGAGCTTCAAGAATCAAGCGATGAAGGAAACTCTAATGTAGGTGTTCAACTCGAGGAGGAAACTCCTGTTGAACTGATTGACTAGTGTTCCACCTGTGTTATATGGTTTTCGTATAACAAGTGAAGGTGATACGTTTATTAGTGATAGTATACTAGTAAATTTGGATGAACCTAACAGCTACAAGGAAACCATGGCAAGCCCGGAGTCTGCAAAATGGAAAGAGGCTATGGACAACGAGATTTAGTCCATGTAGGACAATCAAGTTTAGAACTTGGTTGACAATGTACCGGGTCATAAGACGGTCAGGTTCAAATGGATCTTAAAGAACAAGACCGACATGGATGGGAAAATACACACTTATAAGGCGCGATTAGTTGCGGAGGGCTTTACTCAAACTCCCAGAGTTGAATATGATGAGACCTTCTCACCAGTAGCAAAGATAAAGTCTATAAGGGTTATGGTAGCCATATCCACATTTCATGATTATGAAATATGGAAGATGGATGTCAAATCAGCTTTCCTTAATGGGAACTTGGCTGAAGATGTTTACATTAGTCAGCCAGAGGGTTTTGTCGATGAAAAACACCCGAATAGTGTGTGTAAGCTTGAGAAATCCATTTATGGATTGAAACAAGAATCTCGCAGATGGAATCTTTGTTTCGATAAGAAAGTCAAAGAGTTTGGTTTCTTGCGAAGCGAGGATGAGTCTTGTGAAGATGTTTACTTGGTACTCTTAATTTTATCACCTAATTGATGTGCCGGTTAACCACACACGCTCCACCGATCTATGATAAACCTTAAGCCACCCTTTTCCACCCTTCTTAAGTCCAAGTTAGTATGCCGGTTAACCACACACGTTCCACTAACGACATTAGGAAGGTGCAAAATGTAATTTCATGGGTTAGCATCAATTTCACACTTTCCTAAAGTAACTAAGATTGAGAATTTATAAAACGTTTAGTTAATTTATAGTTATCATTATACTTTTAATGAGTAATATAGTCTTTGTCCTACCCATTCGGCTAACGACCCTCCACCAGTCAAGGAAGCGGTGAGTGAGAGTGGACACTCATTAAACTGCCATTTTATAGGCAACAACCTTATACCCCCTTATAGACCGGCTTCGTGAATGAGACCTACTAAAGCAAAGACTGACTTGATCTTATACATACATATATATATATATATATATATATATATATATATATATATATATATTATTAGCTTATAATATTATAAAGTATAATGGTTGAATTTTAAACTTTTAAAATTCTAGGGATTGGAATTAATGTTTTCTAAAGTGACTTTACAAATTCCAAAACTTGAGGGCTAGTTTTGAAACTATTGAAAACCTTGCATTTCAATAACTTATGAGTTTTAATGATTTTAATGAAAATACTCTTGGAATTCCATAACTTGAGGACAAGTTATGGAATCTATTAAAATGCATTAAGATCAACAAATAAACTAACAACCATGTCAAATAATTTCTATGATCTAACAAACTCATAAGCATTCATAATTCATATCAACAGTTTTCAAGAATCATATGAACTTAATATAAAACTTGAAACTTTGACAATTATCATTGAAATTGGATAAACACAATCAGTACCACATCAAAAACAGGTTTAACAATCTAAAAACAGTTTAGGGTAATGATCCTAGTTTAATTCCAACAATAAAACTCGAAATTTTGCACTCTGGGCCTCCTACTCGTCGAGTGCATGAGCATACTTGACAAGTAGGATGAGTTTTCACATGGACTCGTCGAGTCCCCCCCCCCCCCCATGGACTCAGTGAGTTCACTAAACAATGAGCAGGCAAATTGATTTTTTTTAGCAATTTGCATCAAGTATAATTGAAAACAAGCCTAGGTTCTGATACCACTTATGGGTTTCGAGCATTCTAACACTCCTATGGTGTGCATGCAACCCTAGAAACCTTGGATCTATGTTTTCACTATATGCAAACTTTCATTTTTCCAAGGTTTCATCCTAACTAGCATATGATTGGGGTATATGTAATATAAAAACTAGTAGAACGACATACCTTTCTTATAGCTCGGATTCGTTAAGACTTTGTGAGCCTAGCACTCCAAATGTGATACCTCAAATGCTTCACACAACACCACCAACAACTTGGAATAACTTGAGAGAAGATTTCTATGCACCAAAATTGGATAGCCCTCACTAGAATCACTGAAGTGCCAATTTTACAAGTATGAGGCTTCTTTATATAGTGTGCATATCAGGGTTACACCATGTAACTCATGCTTTTCCATATTCTTCATGATCCATGGGTTTTAACCTCCATGGAGTATCCAGGGTAACCACATGGGTTTAGCCCAACATGAAGAACTATCGATTATAAGCCCACTAGATAAGAATGAATGATTTACCAAATCAATCCCCATTTATTTAATTAGTCTCTTTTGATCACAAAATTAATTCCAAACTAATTCTTGATCAATACATATTAAATCATTCATATTAATATATTAGAAATTATAATATATTAATAAACCACAAATATCCTCTTCTTACAAAAGTCTATCCAAATGTTCCGATGCCATGCAACCCAAATGGACCATGCCAAATCGGGTCAAGTACATACCAAATATAGTTATGGACTTAGACACCTTATCCAACAAAAAATTCCAAGAAAGGGGAGTTACCAATCCAGAGCAATACCAAGTTGAGTAAGACTCAAGTCCCGAGTACCGAAGCTGAGATAGCAGAGATGAGTCGAGTACCTTACGCTTCTGCAGTTGGCTCAATCATGTATGCTATTACTTGTACTCGCCCTGATGTGGCATTCACTTTGAGCATGGTCAGCAGATATCAAGGGAGCCTCAGTAGAGCACATTGGGCCGTAGTAAATAATATTCTTAAGTACCTTCGGAGGACTAAGGAATGGTTTCTTATACTCGGTGGGAGTGATGACTTAAGGGTGCGAGGGTATAGTGACGCTAGTTTTCAGACCGACCGAGACAACTTCCGCTCTCAGTCGGGCTGTGTCTTTACCCTCAATGGAGGAGCAGTAACTTGGAAAAGTTCCAAGCAGGAGACCGTAGCTGATTCAACGTGCGAATCAGAATATATAGCAGCGAGTGAAGCGTCAAAGGAGGCAATATGGTTGACGAACTTCATCGGAGACGTTGGAGTTGTGCCAGCCATAAAGGAGCTGAAATGACCAAATTTTCATGACTAAAAATTTCTTTTAAAACATTACTAAAACCATATATTATAAAAACCGTTTCATAATTCGTAACATAATTTCATAGTATTAATTCAAATCATAAACTTATTATCAGAGTAAAACATCCGAGGCTAACTGACTATGGTGTGTGCACTACAACCTCTCCGAACTCCTCCTTTGAAAACTAAGTACCTGAAACCAAAAACTGAAACCGTAATCACGAAGCTTAGTGAGCTCCCCCAAACTACCACATACCATACAAACATATAAAGCACGTACCGAGCCTTGCCCACTGCATCGGACCGAGGTCCGAACTAACTGGGGCCTTGCCCCCTACATCGGACCGATGTCCGGAACTAACTGGGGCTTTGTCCCCATGCATCGGACCGAAGTCCGGACTAACTGGGTCCTTGCCCCCTGCATCGGACTGAAGTCTGGAAACTGACTGGTACCTTGTCCCCTGCATCGGACCGAAGTCCGGAAACTGACTGGGGCCTTGCCCCTGCATCGAACCGAAGTCCAGAAACTGACTGAGACCTTGTCCCCTGCATCAGACCGTAGTCCGGACTAACTGCATCGGACCGAAGTCCGGAACTAACTCAACATAGCATAGCATAAACATATCAACTAGCATGAACACATATATTGCATACTGCATCGGGCCGTAGCCCGGAACATATAACACATAAATCGTGTCTGAGCCACGAAGGCATCAAACATACTTACTACTGCATCAGACTGAAGTCAGGGAACTACTACTAACTAAACGGGTCGGCATTGTGGCCTTAGACCCGTTCTTACTGGAAGGAAACTCACCTGCACTGCTGGAGTTCTTGCTGATACCCTTTTATCTGCTATCTGACAACTCTTGAACTGCTACTCCAATGACTCCCCGATCTACTAATACCAAATATGATACTTAGTCCCAAACTGTCCTTCAACAGTCAAACTAAGTCCACTCTAGTCAAGGTCAAATTCCTGGTCAAAGTCAACCCTCCAGACTAACTCTACTCGCCGGGTCAGCCCATTGACTCGTCGAGTCCTTATATTCTGAAACTCTCATAATGCGACTCAATTCGCCGAGTCACCCCAATACTCTTCGAGTTCAACGTTCTCTGAGTCCCATCCTGCTCAACTCACCGAGTCACCTCCTGACTCACCGATCCGAGGCTTAACCAGAAAAGGTTTGAGGTTCTGCGACCAGACTCGCCGAGTCCAAGAACAGATTCACAGAGTCCAAGTCAATCTTCAACAGACTCGCCGAGTTGTTCTTCCAACTTACCGAGTTCATGCTCATGTTTATACAACTCTCCGAGTACACCCATGTGACTCGCCGAGTCTCTTAAGTTCTTAATCCATACAATGGCTTTTCGAGCCATGCAGGGGCTCAAATCCATAGATCCATTCCTCTAGAGCCTAACCCCCACGTAAAGTGGCAAACTTTACGTGTAACCAAGGAGTTATAGGCTTAGAACACTCTAGGGCTAGGGTTTGTAACAAAGGAGCTTCACCAACAACTTATTGGCCTAAACCTTATGACTTTCTGGGTTATTACCAACCTAGATCTGAGGTAGCAACCTCAGATCTACTCCAAACTCGAAATAGATCTCATCCATACTCAAAATGCCCAAAACTCAAACATAAGATAGATCTTGATGCACATAAGCCCAAACAAAGAGACTATTACCTCAAATGAAAGCTCCAACTGAAGTAAATCCTGGATCTACACCACTCCTTTGCAACAAAGCCCTTGATCTTCAAGCCCCTCTCCAAGATTCTCTCCTCCAAGGCTCTATTCTCTCAAATAATGAAGGCTCACTCAATTCTAGGGTTTCTGGAACTAAAAAGGGGAGCAAAGAGGCTGACGGTGGGTTATAATGTACTTTATATAGGGCACAACCTCTGGGATTAGGTTTTTTCTCGCCTAGACCAGACTCGCCGTGTTGGTCACTTACTCAATGACAAGGATCCCGCTCCGACTCATCGAGTTCCTCCCTGGAATCGACGAGTTGACTCTTGATTTAGAGCTTAACCTTTCTTTTCTTGGTCTTCCTGATTCTGGGTGTTACAGGAGCATATGGAGATTTTTTACGATAACGAAGGTGTGGTTGCCTTAACCAAGGAACTGAGGGATCATGGAAGATCCATACATATCGACAGGAAATATCATTTCATTAGATATCGGGTAGAAGAGGGACTCCTCATAGTGAAGAGGGTATCATCAGAGGATAACCCAACAAATCCCCTTACGAAGGGACTGAGTAGGGTTAAGCACTTGCAGCACGCTAGGAGCATTGGGCTGAAGGACGATATTAGTTTTAGTGATTAGATAGTCATAGAAACT
Source organism: Lactuca serriola (assembly GCF_051521515.1). Taxonomy (NCBI): domain Eukaryota; kingdom Viridiplantae; phylum Streptophyta; class Magnoliopsida; order Asterales; family Asteraceae; genus Lactuca; species Lactuca serriola. The sequence continues at coordinate 236,681,652 of NC_136412.1, forward strand.
TGTAATAGATAAATTGTAATTGACATTTTGATGATTAATTAAAGGAGTATTATTTATATGTAATGTTACTGTCTTATGTCAATTATTTACTATTGTTTCACTTTGCATGTTTTGACTTCCTAAATAATAAGATTATTTAAACTATCCACAGCCGATCATACTTTGGAAGTAGGTTTGAAAGAAGACTGTCATGAACTGGCTTATAGATTTCCTAAGTGTTTGGACATAGCAAAAGTTTGTTGCAACGTTCATGAGTGCTCTTGAAATATGATTTTAGTATTGGATCGATTAAACCCGCACTCAATTGAATGATTTCATGGAATTAATCACGAGTGATTATGAGACGATAATATTATATAGTCTTTATGTTGGATAAGGTGTCTAAGTCCATAACTATACTTAGTATGTACTTGACCCGACTTGTCATGGTCCATTTGGGTTGCATCGACATCTCAAATGTTGGATAGACAAAATGAGAAAAGGGACACTTACGATTTGTTAATATATTATAAGTTCTAATATATTAATATGAAATCATATTATTTAATTAGTATTGATCAAAAATTAATTTGGAATTAATTTTGTGATAAATATAGACTAATTAAATGTATGGGGATTGATATATAAATCATTCATTCTTATATAGTGGTCTTATAGTTCATGATTCACTAGATTGGGCTAGGACCCATTGGGTGCTCCATGGATGCTCCATGGAGGTTATAACCCAAGGATCATGGGGAAAATGAAAAGCCATGCACATTAGGGTTTACATTGTGTAACCTTACATGTGGCACACTATATAAAGAGCTCCATAGCTAGCAAAATCGGCCACTAATGTATGACAAGGAGGGCTAGCCGATTTTGTTATCAAAGTGTTCTTCTCTCAAGTTATTCCAAGAGTTGTGGTGTTGTGTGAAACATTTGAGGCATCACACTTGAGGTGATAGGCTCATAAAGTCTTAAGGAATCCAAGAAACTACAAAGGTATGTCATTCTACTAGTTTTATATTACATGTACCCCATGCCATGCTAGTTACGATGTAATCCTTGGAAAATTCTTATTTGCATAATAGAGAAAACATAGATCCAAGGTTTCTAGGGTTGCATGTACACCATAGGAGTGTTAGAATGCTCAAAACCTATCAGTGGTATCAGAGCCTAGGCTTGTTTTCTTTGTATTTGATGCAAACTGCTTGAAAAAAGTCAAGAATTTTGCAATCTAGATAGTGAACTCGTCGAGTCCATGGGGGGACTTGACTAGTCCATGGCAAAATGCATCCTACTCATCAAGTAGGTTCTTGCACTCGACGAGTAGGAGCCCCTGTGTGCAGAATTTCGAGTTTTGCTGCTAGAAATGGACAAGAAACATTACCCTAAACTGTTTTGGACTTATAAAACCTATTTTTGATGGTGTAATGACTATGCTAATCCATTTTCAATGGTTATTATCAAAATATCAAGTTCTTATATGTGTTTATATGATTCTTGAAATTGTTGATATGAATGTTCATACTTATGAGTTTTAGAATATCATAGGAATTATTTGCAAATTGTTTGTTAGTGGAATTCTTGATCTAGATGTCATTGATGGAATCCATAATTTGTCCTCAATTTATGGATTACCAAAAGTCACTTCTTTAAAATTCATTAAAGAACCATAGGTTACATAAAATGAAGAGTCTTTATTTAATAAACCATTAAACTCATAAGTTTTGAATATGAAAGGTTTTGAATAGTTTCAAAACTTGCCCTCAAGTTTTGGAATTTGTAAAGTCACTTTAGAAAACATTAATTCCATGCCCTAGACTTTTCAAAGTTAAAATTCAACCCTTATACTTTATAATATTATAAGTTAATAATATATATATATATATATATATATATATATATATGTGTGTGTGTGTGTGTGTGTGTGTAAGAGCAAGTTAGTCTTATCGTTAGTAGACCTCATTCATGAAGTCGTTCTATAAGGGGGGGTATAAAGTTGTTGCCTATAAAATAACAGCTTATTGGGTGTCCACCCATTGCTTCCTTGACTGGTGGAGGGTCGTTAGCCGAACGGATAGGACAAGGACTATAATCCTCATTAAAAGTATAATGAAAAACATAAAGTAACTAAACCTTTTATAAATTCCCAGTCTTAGTTACTTTAGGAAAATGTGAAATTGGTGCTAACCCATTAAATTACACTTTGTACCTTACCAAGTCGTTGGTGGAGCGTATGTGGGTAACCGACACACTAACATGTACTAGTAAGAATGGAAAAGGGTGACTTAATATTTATCATAGATCGATGCAGCTTGTGTGGGTAACTGTCACATTGATTAGGTGATGAACATTAAGGGTACCAAGTAAATTTGAATGGTTATTCACACCTTGTTTGTGATCCTCGGCATCCCAGTCACAAACTTGAGAGGGCACAATCGAGATTTAAAAATGTCATTGAAAAGTTCAATGAATCTCAAAAGAATATATGATTTTAAATCCAATTAAAACCTAATAATTTATTTCGTTTTTCATGGTGGAAATTGGTGAATCGTCATTCACCTACCTTCAAATATTTTATAGCTTGGATTACGGCATCCCTCTTCCAAGTTATAAAGTATTGTGTTGGGTCCTAGACTTAATATTACATTTGGGTTTCTTATTAAGGACTCTATATCTAATCAAAATTGTCTTTCTTCTTTTCAGATGTCATCCAACAATACTGCTTTTGTTACAAACCCTACCGGCTCCTTCTCTCTTATGAACCTTTGTGGGAGAGTCATCTTTGATGGTTCAAACTTTAATGATTGGATCGAGAACATCAGGATGGTCACACGTTACGAGGACAAGGAATATGTCCTCGACAAGGAGCTTAAGGGTAATACTCCAGAGGAGATCGCTGACTTTAGGGCACATGAGAGAGATGCTACCAAGGTGGCGTGTATCATGTTGGCCACAATGAAAGCTGAACTCCAGAAGTCCTATGAGGACTTTTTGTTGGGTTTTGAGCATTATAACACTCCTATGGTGTACATGCAACCCTATAAACCTTGGATCTATGTTTTCTCTATTATACATGCAAATATTAAACATTCCAAGGTTTCATCCTAACTAGCATATTATGAAGTACCTATACTACAAAGTTCTAGTTAGATGACATACCTTTTGATGTAGCTTGATGTCTTCAAGCTTTAAGAGCTTAGCCCCAATAGTGTGGAAGACTCAAGTGGAATCACAAATCACCAAAACACCTTGGAAGAACTTGAGAATAAGAATACTTTGGTTCTCTCTAGTGAAATCGGCTAGCCCTCTTAGTGTACCCACACTAGTGCCTATTTCACCAACCAAGGACATCTTTATATAGTGTGGAGACTAGGCTTAAACCCATGACCTTTCATTTCATATGATCCTTGGGTTAAACACTCCATGTACTATCCATGAAAGCTTAGCCCAACCTAAATGAATTTGGCCCATCACACATATATATCTAAGAGTCCATATTTAATTAGTTCATTTTGATCACTTAATTAATTCTAAATTAATTCTTGATCAATACTAATTAAATAATATGATTCCTTATTAATATATTAGAACTTATAATATATTAATATAATCATAAATATACTATTCTCAAAAGATTATCCATATAAATTGTATCGGTGAAGTGCAACCCAAATGGACCATGCCGGGTCGGGTCAAGTACATACCAAATATAGTTATGGACTTAGACATTAATCCAACAGTCTCCCACTTGGATAAGTCTAAAACTATTATTGAGTATGACTTCAAAAACCAACTTGCAATCGTAGCTCTTAAAGCCGATGTCGAACTCTGATCTTGTCAACGAACTCTATCCTTTGTCAATGACTTGTCCATTAGATAAGGGAATTCTAGATATCATATGGACTGAGACATGGATTATAATCATTCTCTCTGTCCATTTGTTGTTTCCCGATTTCCGATTCACGACGACTGACTGATTGAACAAATCAAATCAGTCCTGCCAAGCACTCACATGTGTCATCATTAAATCATCGAGGGGCCCACAAATATCGTTTTTATCCTGAAGGTAAAAGGAATGGATAAACTTCGACTCATATGGCTTGTTCTACTACTTGTTGAATCATACACAAAGTCACGTTTTATAACATTGAGTTACCAATCCGTTTTCGTGCAATCATTGTATAACCAACTCATAGTAACAACTCATATCTCTAGGCTTGAAGAATATAATATATTATCGTCTCATGATCACTCGTGATAAAATCCATGAAGTGATTCAAATGAGCGCGGGTTGAATCCAATACTCAGAATTTATAAGCACTTATGAGTGTTGTAGCACAACTTTGTCCATCAACTTGGACCTCTACAAGCCAACCCATGACAGTCTTGATTCATATCCACTTCTAACATATGACCGACTGTGTATGGTTTGAATAACTTAGTCATTCCGGAAGAATAACCTAGTTATTATGGAAGTCAAAACATGCAAAGTGAAACACAAGAATAAATGAATCTAATATGGTATCAAAACCTATGAATATAAATAAAAAACTTTCTATTTATCACCATACCGATTACTTATTATTCATTGTTTCGGTTTTATCAACTTTATACTTGAATTAAAAAACACTAGGTGTCCCATGCTCCAAGCATGTACACTATGTTTTCTAAACAATAGCTTTGCCATACACCAAGTATGAACTCTATGTTTGCATATGATCCTTACTTTTGTGAATTAGATCAATTGAACATAATTTCAATGATACTCTTTTCACACTCCCAATTCCTTGTCTTAAATGTAAGAATTCCAAATTCCTATCATTTATCGAAATCTGTTTAGATTTTAAAATTAGATGCACCGTTCCTCTTGTAATGATTATGCACAAAGCCATAAAGGCTTGGAAACAATCATTACAGAGTATCCCAATTAAGAGAAATTCCATGGAAACGATGTCTTGGATTCAAAGCGCATTCCTTTGAACATGCTTCTTGCATTAAGTTTCTTTAACCTTACACAGATTGTTTCCACCTATGACGACAACTCTAAATTCCCATTTTGACTATCACTTCTGAACAAGAGTTGCCTCTTTTTCAGACTATGTCAATATGGTCCTTCTAATATTAACAGTATACTTCCAACTGTCCTTGAGCAACCAATCTTTGGTAAACCTTAGATTGTCCTCTACAATTGCTTAATCACTTTAGTGATATCCAATTCTAGACACTTTCCTACTTAATGCCCCAAGGCATTTGGAAAATTAAGAAAGGATAAATATTATAGCACATGTAATCGATCTTGTACCCAAAGTAAATGGGACACGATTCATGATGTTTCACATAAAGACATGGTTCTAGACTAGTCTTTTGCCATAATAATTTTTTGTTTGCCATATTCTTAAAATTTGACTATGAAAAGGGATGACGTAATCATAATCGAATTTTGAGAACGCAATATATAGAATTTTCTTAAGTTGAACCAATCCAACATGAAATTCATATATATATATATATATATATATATATATATATATATATATATATATATATATATATATATTCTTGACTAAAGGTGATTAAAACCTCAATATAAGCTCTTTAGAATTATTATAAACTCAATCTAAGCTTTTAAGAATTGAAATTTCCTCTCCCTTAATTATAGCAAAACAACTTTTTCAACCCCTGCAACCTCACGGATTGAAACTTTTGTTTTCTATAATTAACATTGCTAACTTGCAATTCTTATCATAATTATCATGCTCCCACTAACATGATGATTATTAGCATAATACTTATGCTCCCACTAGCTTTGACATGTATCCAGAAAACAACTGGACCTCTAGAAGTCAATACTTTATTGACATTCTTACCAAAGTTTAGATTTCTGATACTAGGTTGGTTTGATAAGACTTTATCAAAATCATACACCTTATCTTAGATAGATCACAGGTGTATCTAAACAATTTCAGAACTATGAAAAGGGATACCGTAATCATAGTCTCAATTGTTTAGACCTTTTGCCATTTCTCATAAGTCAATGTTAGTGTGCCGGTTAACCACGCACGCTCCACTAATGACTTTGAGAACTGCAAATATCACAATTGTTATCTACTTAAAATCTACTTAGTGAAAGAGTTTTCTTACCATCATTTTCATGAATCGAAGATAAACCTTATGACACTTAGATATTATGGTGTATGTGTTCTTATCCACGTGAATTCGTCAAAACCATAATCACAAGACTAGGTTAGTGACAAATCATAACTCATGTGGATTGAACTTATGAAATCTTAACTTCTTGCCACCTGACATCTCAAGGACTGCCATTGCTTCCAAGTAGCTATGCAAACAATTGGGAACCTGTAGAACTCAAATGTATAGGCAACTTAACTGGAATGGGCACAAAAATGTCAACACGATAGGTTATAAACCTCTAGTTGTGTGTTAGTGGTGAAATACAAGTTTTTATTCTTGATTACTTCTTGAAACCCTTTTAGGATCTTTTAGACTCCCACTGCCTGCTTGACCTATAAGACTTTCTTGCCAAATATTCAAGAGATAGTGTGGATTCTAATCAAGACAGAAACTTCACACAATTGGCCTAAGTTGGTCTTTGTTTTATCCAAAACATCACAACTTACCAATTTCAAATGTACAAGAGTAGGACACTTTTACTCTTACATTTGACAAGTGTTTCAAACATTTCTTTAAGATATGTCACTCAACTTATAGTCTTGGAGTATAACTCTAAGACTTATTTTGAAACGAAGTATGACTCATCTTCTTGATTTGACCACTTCAACAATTCATAACTCCTCTTCTTAACTATCATAATGCATTTAGAGGATGAATTGTGATAAGGTCTCAAAATCATTAAGATGATCTTAAAACATGATACTAAAGTACTCTCCTATCTTTTCAGATTTGAGAAAGTTATATCCTTCTACCTAATTTGATTCTTCTTATTTGTTCTGTCATACACTGAAACTTTTCCAATGTCTTAGAATTATACTTAAACTTGTAAGTATAATCATATTTACTAAACCTTAGTAAATCATGAGGAATAGTCTTATCCATCTTTTGTGGTGGACTTTGGCTAATGCACAAGAATGTGTAAATGATCCCTTAGTCCTTCTCTTGAGTCACATATACATGTGAACAAGGTCTTAGTCTTAATTTTCCAAAGATGAAAATTCTCATTTATCACACATAACACCTTGTATGATTCCAAGTTTCGGTCCAATTGAAACTTGGGTGATGAGAATATTTCCTTATTTGGTAAATTTAGACACTACCACAAATGAAAGAACCAATTTCACATTTCCAATATTGCTATAAACATACAAACATCAAGTTTTCATGAATGTCATTGTAAGGAGATAAAATAAAGTAAAACAAACTTTTATTTATTTTAAAATGCAGAAAAACTTTTTCCTTACAATGTAACTTGAAATAAAAACTATGTTATTACATATTTTCGAGCAATCTATCATAACTCCTAAGAAGTAACTCAAGGATCTAATCTTCAATCAAGCGATAGAAATCCATCTTTGCGGTCAGATTCAACATACTCTTTCTTTAAGTTTCCTTCATTTTTCCTTTGATTCTTAAAACATCAACATGTGACCCAGTCACATCATGTAATAAGAATCTCAGAATAGAAACTTAATAGAGTTTGATAGTGGACTTTACCTGAAGTAGAGTCAAACTTATTGACTTTACCAGCCTTATGATCTTTCAGGTAAATTTGGCAGCTTCGTAACCAATGCCCTTTCCTTCTGGCAATAGAACCATATGGATCCTTTGGGAATGGTACATGGGATAATCTCAGACTTAGCCTTTCTCTTTGCCATTTGGTTAACTGAGTTGCCTATGGTCGATCCCTTTCCATTGGGAAGAGAATGCTTTTTCTGGATTTCCAGTGTCACCATTTTCAATGTACATAAAGTTTTGGGAAGTCACTCTTCTAATCAAATTTGCTTTACTAGCCTCCCAAATCATTGCTGATTCAGCAGCACCAAGAAAATAAATAATATCATTAAGGGTCTTGTAATAGTCTGTTTCATAGGAGTCCCAAAGGAACTCACTATGTGACTTAGAAAGTGATTGAACCACTAACTTTCTCAAGACTTTGACACCAAACTCTCCGGGCTTGTTAGTATGTGACTTCATCTCCAAGATGTGATCACACTTAGACTTTACCTTGCCAATAGGGCTTGAGTGACCTTGAACTTTTAGGTTAGGGAGAATAATTGGAGGAGGTGGAGGAAGTGAAGTTCCAAGAGATTTAGGAAGATCATAGATGTCTGAACTAGACATATTTTGGGAGATATTCAAGATAGTTGATTCAAAGTACTTAATATAACACCCAATATGAAATATTAAGGCTAGGACCCAACAAACTATTTTATAACTTGGAAGAGGGATGCCGTAATCCAAGCTATAGAATATTTGAAGGTAGGTGAATGACGATTCACCAATTTCCATCATGAAAACGAAATAAATTATTAGGTTTTAATTGGATTTGAAACTCTTAGTTCTTTTGAGATTCATTGAAATTTTCAATGGTATGTTTCAATCTCGAGTGTGCCCTTCAGGTTTTGTGACTGGGATGCCGAGGATCACAAAACAAGGTGTGAAGTAACCATGCAAATTACATGGTACCCTTAAGTGTTTACCCCTCAATCGATGTGCCGGTTAACCACACACGCTCCATCGATACTATGATAAACATTAAGTTACCCTTTGCCTACCTCGTTAAATACGAGTTAGTGTGCCGGTTAACCACACACACTCCACTAACCGACTTAAACAAAGTGCAAAGTGTAATTTCATGGATTAGCACCTTATTCACATTTTCCTAAGTAACTAAGATTGGGTATTTATAAAAGGTTTAGTTACTTAGTATTTATCATTAATACTTTTAATGAAGGAAGAATTTATAGTCTTTGTCCTACCCGTTCGGCTAATGACCCTCCACCAGTCAAGGAAGCGGTGGGTGAGAGTGGACACCCATTAAACTGCCATTTTAAAGGCAGTAACCTTATACCCCCTTATAGGTCGACTTCGTGAATGAGGCTTACTAACGGTAAGACTGACTTGATCTTATACATATATATATATATATATATATATATATATATATATATATATATATATATATATATATATTATTAACTTATAATATTATAAAGTATAAGGGTTGAATTTTAACTTTTAAAATTCTAAGGGCTTAACTTCAAACTAAAGTATTCAAGAGAAAACTTTACAAACTCCAAAACTTGAGGGCAAGTTTTGAAACTATTCAAAACTTTTCTATTCCATAACTTATGTTTTTAAAGTAGTTTTAATTAAAAAAAAAACTCTGCAAGTTCCATAACTTGAGGACAAGTTATGGAAGACTTTAAACTAATTAAGAAAGTGACTCTTCATAATTCATAACTTATGGAAGCTTTATGAGTTTAACTAAGGTTACACATATTTTATTTAATGAAGAGACTCTTGAACCTCCACAACTTCAAGACAAGTTATGGAGTCATAAAACCATTTAATGAGAACAAGACTCTTTATTTTGTAACCTATGATATTTTTTTTGAGTTTTAAGAAACTTAAATGTGACTTTTCATGTAACTTGAGGACAAGTTACACAAACACATTTTAGAATCAACTTTTAGATTAAAATGGATTGAAAACAACTATTCAATTAACTTTTCTATTAATCTAAGCAACTCATATGAACAAATATAATTCACATCAAACTTTTCCATGTAACTAGAAATACTCTTAAACTAATACAAAACATGAATCTATTGACAATTTTCTTTGAAATTGGATTAGCATGAACATTACCACATCAAAAATAGGTTTATAAGTTCAAAAACAACTTAGGGTAATGTTCCTAGTCCATTTCTAGCCAAAACAGTCGAATATATGTTGTTTGGGGGTCCAACTCGTCGAGTGCATGAACCAACTCGGCGAGTTGGATCGTTTTGAACATTTTTAAGGCATGGACTCGCCGAGTCTGTTGTCCAGACAGCAAAAAACTTCGATTTTTCAGCAGTTTTTGCAAGTGTAACAAGAAAACAAGCCTAGTCTCTGATACCATTGTTGGGTTTTGAGCATTCTAACACTCCTATGGTGTACATGCAACCCTATAAACCTTGGATCTATGTTTTCTCTATTACACATGCAAATATTATATATTCCAAGGTTTCATCCTAACTAGCATATTAGGAAGCACCTATACTACAAAGTTCTAGTTAGATGACATACCTTTTGATGTAGCTTGATGTCTTCAAGCTTTAAGAGCTTAGCCCCAATAGTGTGGAAGCCTCAGGTGGAATCACAAATCACCAAAACACCTTGGAAGAACTTGAGAATAAGAATACTTTGGTTCTCTCTAGAGAAATCGGCTAGCCCTCTTAGTGTACCCACACTAGTGCCTATTTCACCAACCAATGACATCTTTATATAGTGTGGAGACTAGGGTTAAACCCATGACCTTTCATTTCATATGATCCATGGGTTAAACACTCCATGTACTATCCATGAAAGCTTAGCCCAACCTAAATGAATTTGGCCCATCACACATATATCTAAGAGTACATATTTAATTAGTTCATTTTGATCACTTAATTAATTCTAAATTAATTCTTGATCAATACTAATTAAATAATATGATTCCATATTAATATATTAGAACTTATAATATGGACTTAGACATTAATCCAACACTTTTACCCTTTTGAGATACACATGGACCTGATGGACCACTACCATCAGAGTGCTTGTCAAGAGAGGTATGAAATCATCTCTTCCATGATAATAACTCGAATGAAGGATGATGAACCCATCACGGGCCACATGTAGAAAATGCAAAGGTATGTGGACCGTTTACTAAAGCTGAATGAGAACTTCCCTGTGGAGTTGGCTATTAATATCATAATGCACTCCTTACCTGCTTGTTATGATCAATTCCGAATGACATGTCACATGAACAAAGAAGAGGTCACACTCAGAAAACTTCAAGGGCTTTTGAAGACCACTAAAACTGGTCTAAAGGGCAAATTGGTTGTTACTACTCTTACTCCAACCGTCGCTCCTGTTCTGGCAATCAGGCAAAGTAGAGGGAAGAAGAGGAAGACCCCTTGGAAGGGTACCAATGGAAAGTCTCTTAATGGCTCCTCTTCAAGTGGAACCAAAGGTGGTTCCATCACTTATTCTTCCAACCCTAAGGAAGCTCAATGCTTCTATTGTCAGGAAAAGGGGCACTGGAAACGAAACTGCCCCAAGTACCTGTAAGATGTTAAAGATGGGAAGGTCAAACCTAACCATGTAGGTATTTACACTATATTGTCTAATAACTCATCACATTCTACTTATTGGGTTCTTGATACAGGTTGTGGTATTCATATATGTTCTGATTTGTAGGGCCTAAGAAGAAGTGAGGATGTGGAGCATGGAAAGATAAACTTGATCATGTGGATAAAGCATCCTTGAGGAATAGGAAAGCTTTACGTGTTACCAAGATTGGAGTTTATTCTTTATTGCTAGATAGTGGGATAGTGTTAGATTTGAATAAGTGTTGTTACTCGTCTGAAATGGCGAGAAATATTATTTCCTTCCATGGGTTGTACAAACAAGGATTTACTTTTTCATTTGATAATGAAGTTGGTGGTATTAATGCTTTTAATAATAATGTTCTTTATTTTAAAGCATTACCTTGTAATGGTGTATATGAAATTGTGTCGGTTGTAGACAACTTAGGAAATAATGTATTACATATCGATTCTTCCACTAGTGTGGATAAAGCATCCTTGTGGCATTGTCGTCTTGGACATGTCAACAAGAAGTGTATAGGCCAACTCCAGAAGGCTGGAGTTTTGGAGTAGTTTGACTTAAAGTTAGATGATAGTTGCAAGTGTTGTTTACTTGGAAAAATGACAAAGTCACCCTTCACTGGTTCTTGTGCTAGGGGTGAAGGTTTGTTGGACCTCATACACATATATGTGTGTGGACCCTTCAGAACCGCCACTAGGGATGCTAACCGCTTCTATGTAACTTTTACTGATGATTACAGTAGATATAGTTATGTCTACTTAATCAAGCATAAGTCAGAAACCTTTGAAAAGTTCAAAGAGTTTAAACATGAAGTGGAGAATCAGCTGGGCAGGAACATTAAGATGCTCCGATCCGATCGAGGAGGAGAGTATCTTAGTACAAAGTTCCTTGACTATCTTAGTGAATGTGGAATTGTTTCACAATTGACACCTCCCAGAACACCACAGCTGAATGGTGTGGCTGAGAGGCGTAATCGGACTTTGTTAGACATGGTTCGTTCCATGACGAGTCAAGCTTCGTTTCCAATCTCATTTTGGGGGTATGCTTTAGAGACTGCTACACATATCCTAAATCTAGTCCCTACCAAGAAGAATTCCAAAATACCTTACGAGATGTGGACTGGGAAAGTTCCCAATTTAGACCACATCAAAATTTGGGGTTGTGAAGCTTTCGTGAGACGTGATACTCAGGACAAGCTTGAACCTCAAAGTGACCGGTGTATTTTCATTGGCTACCACACAAAATTCTTTTGGTTACATCTTCTACAGGCCCATAGAATGTGGTCTTTGTGGCAAGAAGAGGGGTCTTTCATGAGAGAGAGTTCATAAGCCAAGGAAACAGTGGGAGGCAAATTGATCTTAAATAAATTCAAGAGTCAAGCATTGAAGGAACCTCAAACCCTAGCAATCAACCTGAGGAGGAAACTCATGTTGATGAGCCTGTACCTCTGAGGCGTTCCACAAGAGTTTGAAATCCGCCTGAGCATTACTATGGTTTTCATATTACTACGGAAGGTGATGAATTTTTCAGTGATAGGACACTGGTCAATCTGGATGAACCTAACAAATTTAAGGAAGCCATGGCAGGCCCTGAGTCCGCCAAATGGAAAGAGGCCATGGACAACGAGATTCAGTCCATGTATGACAATCAAGTTTGGAACTTGGTTGACAATGTAGCGGGTCGTAAGATGGCCGGGTGCAAATGGATCTTCAAGAAGAAGACCAACATGGATGGAAATGTGCACACTTATAAAGCGCGACTGGTTGTGAAGGGCTTTACTCAAACTCCGGGAGTTGACTATGATGAGACCTTCTCACCAGTAGCAAAGATTAAGTCTATTAGGATTTTTATAGCCATAGCTGCATTTCATGATTATGAAATATGGAAAATGGATGTCAAAACCGCTTTCCTTAATGGAAAGTTGGCCGAGGATGTTTACATGAGTCAGCCAGAGGGTTTTGTCGATGCAAAGCACCCTAATAGAGTGTGTAAGCTTGAGAAATCCACCTATGGATTGAAGCACGCATCTTGCATATGGAATCTTTGTTTCGATGGGAAAGTCAAAGAGTTTGCTTTTTCGAGGAGCGAAGATGAGTCTTGTGTATATGTTAAGGCTAGTGGGAGTATAGTTAGATTTTTGGTATTGTATGTGGATGACATACTACTTATAGGAAATGACATCCCAACCTTGTAGGAAGTTAAATCCTGGCTTGGGAAGTGTTTCTCTATGAAGGACCTTGGAGAAGCTGCCTATATCCTAGGGATAAGGATATTGATAGAAAGGAGTAAAAGACTAATTGGACTTAGTCAAAGTACCTACTTAGATAAGGTGCTGAAAAGGTTCAGCATGCAGAATTCCAAGAAAGGTGAATTACCGATCCAGAGTAACGCCAAACTGAGTAAGAATCAGAGGCCGAGTACAAAGGCTGAGATAGCTGATATGAGTCAAGTGTCACATGATTCCGTTGTAGGATCGATTATATATGCTATGACTTGTACTCGCTCTGATGTGGACTTTGCTTTGGGCATGGTCAACATATATCAAGGGAATCCGGACAAGGCTCACTGGACTGCGGTGAAGAATATTCTTAAATACCTACGAAGGACTAGGGATTGGTTCCTTACCCTTGGTGGGAGTGATGACTTAAGAGTAGTGGGGTATAGTGATGCTGGCTTCCGGACTGATAGGGATAATTTCCGCTCTCAGTCGGGTTGGGTCTTTACCCTAAATAGAGGAGTGATTACTTGGAAAAGTTCCAAATAGGAAAAAGTGACTGATTCAACTTGCGAATTAGAGTACATAGCATCAAGCGAGGTGGCAAAGGAGGCTATACGGCTAAAGAACTTCATTGGAGACCTTGGAGTTGTACCGGCTATTAAGGAGCCTATGGAGATTTTCTGTGACAACGAGGGTGCTGTTGCCTTAGAGAAAGAACCAAGGGATCACGGGAGATCCAGGCACAATGATAGAACATACCATTTCATTAGACATCGGATAGAAGAAGGAATCCTCGTGGTGAAGTGGGTATCATCAGATGAGAACCCAACAGATCCCCTCACGAAGGGACTATGTAGGGTTAAGCATTTGCAGTATGCGAGGCGCATCGGGCTAAAGGATGATATTAGTTTTACAGATTAGATAGCTATTTTTGAAACTTGTAAAATGTAAATTTACATTTGATGATTGAATAAAATTTGTTGTTTACTTATAAGTAAGGTGTTGCTATCTTGTGTCAATTATTTACTACTATTTCAATTTTGCATGTTTTGACTTCCAGAATAATTTCTTTATTCAAACTCTCCACAGTCAGTGATGATTGAATAAAATTTGTTGTTTATTTATAAGTAAGGTGTTGCTATCTTGTGTCAATTATTTACTACTATTTCAATTTTGCATGTTTTGACTTCCAGAATAATTTCTTTATTCAAACTCTCCACAGTCAGTCATATGTTGGAAGTAGATATGAACCAAGACTGTCATGAATTGGGTTTGTAGATGTCTACGGTGCTAGACATAACAAATGGTTGCTACAACATTCATGAGTGCTCATAAGTTCTGAGTATTGGATTCAACCCATGCTCACTTGTATCACTTCATGGAATTTAACACGAGTTATCGTGAGACGGTAACATCATATAAGTCTTCAAACCTAGAGATATGAGTTGTTGACTATGATTTGGTTATACCATAATTGTACAAAAACGCATTGGTAACTCGATGTTATAAAACGTGACTTTGTGTATGATTCAACATGTAGTAAAACAAGCTTATGAGTCGAAATTTATCTATTCCTTCTGGTCCTTGGAGGATTAGAAGCGATATCTGGGCCCCTAAATGATTTTGTTTTTACCTATATACTGGGCCCGGTCAGAACCAAATTGATGTGTTCAGTTTAGTTCTATGTCAAACAAATCGAAAATCGGGAAACAAATTGCTAGACAATAAGTACGACCTTGTTCCATGTATTTGTCTGGCTAATATCTAGAACAGAGGATTATATGATCACTTATCTTAAATGGCGCATCATCATCTCAGTTCCACGAGACTTTGAAAGAGCTACGATTCCTGGTCTGTTCCTAAAGTCATACTTGTAACTATAGTTATTAGACTTATCCAAGTGGGAGACTGTTGGATAAGGTGTCTAAGTCCATAACTATATTTAGTATGTACTTGACCCGACTTGGCATGGTCCATTTGGGTTGCATCGGCATCTCAACTGTTGGATAGACAAAATGAGAAAAGGGACACTTACGATTTGTTAATATATTATAAGTTCTAATATATTAATATGAAATCATATTATTTAATTATTATTGATCAAGAATTAATTTGGAATTAATTTTCTGATAAAAAAGAGACTAATTAAATGTATGGGGATTGATTTGTAAATCATTCATTCTTATATAGTGGGCTTATGGTTCATGATTCACTAGATTGGGCTAGGACCCATTGGGTGCTCCATGGATGCTCCATGAAGGTTACAACCCATGGATCATGGGGGAAATGAAAATCCATGCACATTAGGGTTTACATTGTGTAACCCTACATGTGGCACACTATATAAAAATCTCCATTGCTAGCAAAATCGGCCACTAATGTAAGACAAGGAGGGCTAGCTGATTTTGTGATCATAGTGTTCTTCTCTCAAGTTATTCCAAGAGTTGTGGTGTTGTGTGAAACATTTGAGGCATCACACTTGAGGTGCTAGGCTCACAAAGTCTTAAGAAATCCAAGCAACTACAAAGGTATGTCATTCTACTAGTTTTATATTACATGTACCCATGCCATGGTAGTTCGGATGTAATCCTTGGAAAATTCATATTTGCGTGAATATTAGAGAAAACATAAATCCAAGGTTTCTAGGGTTGCATTTACACCATAGGAGTGTTAGAAAGCTCAAAACCCATCACTTTAAACCTAGATATATGGTTTATTGTTTGCGAGTTGGTTGTACATTGATAATGCATAAACGCATCAGTAACTTGATATTATAAAACGCATTGTTGTGTATAGTTTGATGAGTAAATAGTAAATGCATATAAGTCGAAGTTTATATGTTCCTTTTATCCTACGAGGGTGAAAGTGTTATCTTGGGCCCTTCGATGATTTGGTTTGACTTATGTGTCAGGCCCGGTCAAGACCGAATTGATGTGTTCGATTAAGTTCTATGTCAGACGAGTCAGAGATCAAGAAACAAACTGTTGGAAAATAAGTTTGACTATGTTCAATGTGATTTTCTACACGATATGTTGAGAGCGGAGGACTATACAGTCCCTTATCTAAAGGACGTGTTAGAGTTCGACAACAGCTTTGGAGAGCTACGATTGCTAACCGGATTTTGAAGTCGTATTTACATTTATAGTTATTAGACTTATCCAAGTGGGAGACTGTTGGATTAGGTGTCTAAGCCCAAAACTATATTTGGTATGTACTTGACCCAGTTATAGCATGGTCCTTTTGGGTTGCCTTCACCAGTGCAACTTGACTGGATGATTAATGGAGAAAGAGGTTATTATGCTTTATTAATATATTATATGAATAATATATTAAAATAGAAATCATATTGGTTAATTAATATTGGTCAAGAATTGATTAAGAAATTAATTTTGTGATCAATATATTAATTGAACCTAGGGGACTAGAATTGCAATTATAAGATAATTGGATTTTGGGCTGAGGATCCCTTAGGAATGGGATGGACAAAATCAAGGAGGAAAGCCTACCTTGAATTCGTCCAAGGCCTTATTCTGGAAGGTTCCTTTGGACTGCTTAAGGCCTAAGCAACCCAATTAGTGTTTTGACTGAAACCCTAGCAACTCACTTATATAAAGGACCCCAGGGCTTCATAAATCGGCTACCACAACCCTAAGAAGATTATAAGAGCCGATTTTAGCCTTCCCCCCTCTCTCTCTGTATTATCCTCCAACTTTCTTTGGTGTTTATGATCTATTAGAGGCACAACAATTGAGGTGCTAAGGTTCTCAAAAGCTCAAGATCTTCAAGAAACAATCAAGGTAAACTTCTAGCTTGTTTATTAGATGTTATTTTAGTTTTGTTGTATGCTAGAATTAGGGTTACAAGCTTTGGATGATTTGCATGTACAATTAGAGAAACCTAGATCCAAAGCTTTTGGGTTTGCATGTGCACCATATGATTGATGTAATGTTCAAAACCCATCATTTGGATCTATGACATCCCCAATTTCACGGCCAGAAAAGACCGATTTGTTTATGCTTTGTTTTATAAAATTAGAGTAATCTTTTAAAGAAAACAGTTGTGGAATTTGTTCCCAAAACAAAGTATGATAAAAATTATCAAAGCATTTCTTTAAAGAAATGAATTTTCATTATATAACAAAATCTCGGAATGTCATGTTCAATACAGACCAAAAGCATAAACAGAACAAAATAGACCTTACAACAGTTATTCATAACTACTGGCCTATAATCCAAAATTTCTCGTCAAGTCCACCAACTTATACTCTTGTGCCATTACCTGTAATGCAAAGAAAACTGAGTGGGTCAGGCTTGGGAGCCTAGTGAGCATATAGGGTTTTCAACCCACAATAATATAATTATTATTTTTAATTATCAAACAATCAATTCAAATACCCACCCCCATTATCTCCATTTATTTCTTAAAGATTAATCCTAAGAACCGGTTACCCTTTTCCCATTCATTCCTAAGGATTGCCCTAAGGAACTGGCACAAAGTCTAGTGCTGCCAAGGTTCTTAGATTACCTCTGGTGAACACGCAATTCACAATAATTAATGAACACTTAGTTCAAGAACACCTAATGAACATTTAGTTCCAATATTACCCAAAGAACACCTAGTTCACAAACACTTAATGAATACTTAGTCAAATATCCCTGATGAACACTAAGTTCAAATATCTAATGAACACTTAGTTCGAATATCCCTGGTGACCCCAATCACCTAAGGAACACAGAGAATGAAAGCTCTTAGTTCAAACAAAGTGATAATAAAGTATATCTCGGTCCTGCGAAACCACTAATGTTATAAACACATATAAATTATATTTCTAAAACAATATATCCCATCCCGTCGATCCCCACATACTGTCCCTATACAATGATCTTACGAGATCTAGCCTAAGGAATCGATATGAACCACAAACTGACGAAGTCGCTTCGGAAATTCCCTGGCAGCAAACGAGGATCAATAAAGACATTAATTGAGGGGAATGGAATAAGTTTCACCACGAACCTTCGTTCGTAAAAGAAAGAACCACAAGATATTTTAAGTCAGGGGTAGTTATCTAGATAACAATGCCTAGGCGTGGTCCGACTATCATGAGTTATTATACCCCCAGACTTTACCTATCCCGACATCGAACTTTGCCTAGCAGTGGCCTGAATACATGAGGTATTTCACCCCCAAACGCACCCTATCCAGCAATATAACACCAGACATACCTATCAGTGGTCTATAACCGATACACTTTATTAGGCAGTCTACGAAGTTCCCTTAATTACTTCGTGAAAGAAAACGCTGACATATGAAGCTCGATCGATCACTTCATAAAAGAAACGCTGACTCCAAAGCTCTCTCAAAATAAAAGTATGGGGAAATACTACTAGAGTACTCTCGTATGCTCCCGTAGCCGACACACAAGATTGTCAAAAAGACTTTGTTCGTGATAGTACTTCTGGCACATTATAGTACTCTAGTATGAGAAAGAATCGTACCCGAGAACATAATAGTACCCTGGCACAAGCAGCGCCCAAGACACAGAGCTTTGAAAAAGACTTCGTACATAAAATGTACTTCTATACGTAGGATGTACTCCACCGATCATCAATCTCACAACACACGTACGCTTAATAAGAGGCTACCCAATGTCCAAACTTAATTGAACTAAACATCCCTATTTAAGTCTTAACCCATCACTAGGCAAGCCTACAATGCTTATAATCAATTTTCGATATTAACTCCGTTTAGACAATGCTAACTAGTGTATACTTAACACAGAGTTTTAAGTAATAATATCATATATTCACATCTTAACACATATTGAACCATAACTGATTCGCACGTTGTATAGCATCAAATATATCTAACCCGTATTTCGGACAATAACATATACTTCACATACATATGTATATTTCATACTTTAATCAATACACGTATTAAAATCACGTTCCTAAAAGGGACTATACACATGATACCTTATCGGATGAACATGTAGTTCTAAAATACATAATCCGTACTCCCGGATCTTAAATTTTCCTCATTACCTAATCCATATTCCTGGATCTAAAACTAGCCTCTTGATCTGATCCATACCCTTGGATCTAAAACTAACCTCCTGCTCTGATCCATACTCTTGGATCTAAAACAAGTTTATCTTTTTATCCTTTTATCTCATGGTCCAACCCACCTTTATTCACCTACCAACAACCTCATCTACTCATGTTCTACCCAACATATTTTTAGATACAAAATACATATATAGTTTAACTCATTAAAATTTATATAATTCATCCATTCCACAATCATCTCAAATAAACAACAATATATTATACACATAACACGTATTTCATAGCAAATACTTAATACTTATGTGTTAGAAGAAAGTGACCACACACACACTTGATTAGAAGATGATCGGTCAGCACTACGGCTTGTAGAAGTAGTATTCTTCGGTAAACTGGAAGATCCTCACACACCGGGTTTCTCGCGGACAGAGCTTCGGCTCGGAAACTCTTCACTTCTCGGGATCTTCGGGCTTCGGGACTTGATTCGGGTCTCGGGATGAAACTAGGGCTTCAGGGGTACTCCGGGATGGTTATAGAGGGTATCGGGAGTGAGAGAGAGGAGCTGGAGCAACCCAAACTCGGTTGACCCTCGATTTCTATTTATAGGGTCATTTTTCAGCTCTCACGCCGTGAATTTTAAGTTCTCACGTCGTGAATTCAATAGTCATCAGGTGCGTCATCGCCACTTGCGTCTGTCAGGCTCCAGAAGTCATAAATACTGAGTTCACGTCGTGAACACTGTATTCACGTCGTGAACTCTGACATTTTTGGGGTTTCGCGCCCCGAACTTCAGAAATTCATAACTTTCGCATATGAACTCCGTTTTCGACGTTCTTTATATCCACGCGAAGGTGAGATTATGATCTACAACTCCCGTTTAGAATCCGATGGCTAATTTTGACTTAAATTTTAATATATTATAAATATATTACTTTTATATTATTTTTAGTAGGCCGGGACAGGAAAACTCCGTTATAAATTCATAACTTCTTCATCTGACGTCCGTTTTCGCCTATCTTTTTATCGTTTCACTACTATCGATGAGATTTTCGGTTCTCATTTAGATTGTTTCGGCTAAAAATCACTCGATCTCACATCGAGGATTCGGGTTGCATACTGCTAAGGCTGAAACTTCGAAAAATCATAACTTCATCATACGAAGTCAGATTTAGACGTTCTTTTTATGCACGCTCTCGGTTTAACGTATTCTATGATTTTCATTTAAATCGCTAAGGCCAAATTTCACTCTAACGTAAATTCACTATTTACGTCGTGCTGTGTCGTGCCGGTTCTGTCGCGAAACTTCGACAGGTCATAACTTCTTCGTTATAACTCGGATTTCGGCGTTCTTTATATGCACGGAGACCTTGTAACATATACTATAACTTAGTTGAGATTTTTCATTCTAAATAATCTTTCATCAAAAATCCATTTTTGACGCTTATCGTCTCTAAATTGACTAGCCCGGATCTACGGGCGTTACAATTATCTCCCCCCTTAGGATGATTACGTCCCAGAATCATCAACGAAATAGGGCTTGTATAATGATTCCATACGTTACCTATCCATCATAATTAATAACCACGATGCTAAATCTTGCACCAATTCTTCGTATTATATTGGACTTTCAATCGTAACTTACAAGTTACAAAATAAATCCTTATTGTGGACTCCTTCCTCTTCTTAGGATAAATACTTTCCTTTATCTATTGCAACAGACTGATGGGTCATGCTCTACTGACCTCTCATCGAATGATGCAATGCTTAGACTCAGGTCTCTTAGAGTTAAATTCCATAATGGAATATACCTTCCTTCATATTCTAATGTGATATAATCACATTTTTACATGTAGCATTTCTAGCTACAAGCTTCCTTAACAACGAGCGTGATGCTATCGATCACATTGATTTCAATCTTCTGACTTAAGTCAGATGCTACCTCGAACTTGGTTCTATGAACCACGTAACAAACTCATCGTAGTCGGACTCCAATTGGATATGACCACTAGGGTTGGAACTAGAACCATCTTACTAGTCATTACCTAAACAATGGTAATGACATACTAGAATAAAATGGAATCAATCACCAGCTTCTTGGTAACCTTGTGACTTTCCCTGATCCAAGTGTGAGTCCTATGATTCCGGTAGTATATGCATCTACTACCTTTCACACCTACTCATACTCGTCCCAAGTTGTCACACCCCCGAACCAGACGGCGGAAACGTCTGAGGGCTGTTGTGACTCAATTGAATACCATCACAATCAATATACATGAAACATAACATCACTCATCACCATGCATTGAAATAGTACAACTGGTAGTGTTTACATTTAGTACATTGTTTCATAACATTACATTCCAAAAAGTAGATTGTTCGATACTAGTTAAACAAATAACAAGACATCACTGAGTACATTTTTCCCTTCGATTTACCTGTTACCTGAGAATACAAGTATTTTGAAAAACATCAACATATGAAATGTTGGTGAGTTCATAAGTAATGTTTGAAATATAATGTTTTGTATGGTTTTGAAACCACCAGAAAATCCGATATTTTCTGAAAAGAGTATCGTGTAAAAAGTGTGAAGATCCGTAAGTATGCTTGTTTGTTTCTATAAAAAAAATCGTTAGACTTGGTATACATCTTGTAGGTGTATGAATTGAAAACCCTAGGAAAACCCGATGTTTTCCTAATACCTTGAATTACGCGTTTTGTATTTTTTTTATACCGTTGTGCCGTGTGTATTCGATAATTCCAGGTGACATTGGATTAATTATGGATTGTGAATTGTTATAAACACACATTAATGAAAACGACTAGTTTACAACTATACAAACGATCCCTTAGGTGTCGTCCGTACTATTCACTTAATCCAACCACCCTGACTTCCCATAGCCCAACAACCGAGGAGAAAAGAGAGTGCGAAGCCCTTGCTATTTCCATAAGTCGTTCAAGGCTATCGTGAATGCGAAAGGCCCTTGGCCCGAATCGCATTGGTGAATTCTCGACTTTGCTAGCAGTACCAAAGGACCCTTGGGGCCCAACAGCACATGAGCTATTGAAAGTCCTTTTACACGGTATTAGGTCATATAAGACCCAACAACATGTAAGCGAGTTTCCTTCGGGCCTAAAGATCATGTCATTGGGCTAGCTAGGCCCAACAAGCACGATTTGAAACTTTCGGGCCCAAAGATGGTGTATCGACGTCTGGTGAATTCCCGCGTGTGTATTGACTTCCCGTAATTTCAACGTGTGTATTGACTTCCCGTAATTTCAGCGTGTGTATTGTAGTATCGTCGTGTATAGATTTTTGATTCATTATTGATTCGAGACCGAATCAATTCGTTTGGTAACGATTTTTGGTGTTGAAGGTGTATTACGTTTCGTCGATAGTCGTGGTACTATTATTTCATCATAACGGATTTGTTGTTTAAAACATTAGAATTTTACTTTTGCAGCCCCTTTCTTTTTGGATAAATTTACACTTTTGACCCTTTGTATAAAGGAATTTCCATTTTAGACCTTAAACCATTTTTCTTGACACTTTAATATCAAAACTTGTTGAAAAGGTATTTTTCAGCTCAAATTATATTGAAAAAACAGTTTTAGTCCCTCAGAATGAAGTTTTCTCGGCTGAAACCCCTATTTTCGCAATTTTTACACTTTTGGCCCAAAATAGAAATTTTTTGCATCTTTGGTCCCTTTTAAATATGAAAAGTATTTTTAACCCCTGAAATGGACTTGGAGCACTAGTAGTCCCCTGTTTTACAGAAAAGTACAGTTTCAGCCCCTCTAATTTGAAAATCTCGCAATTTGGGCTTTATTGGGCCGAAAAGTTAACTTTTGGCCCATTATGCTTAAAAATTCACATTTTAATCCTTCAAAAGAGTAAATTTCTAGAAAATACATTCTTGAAACTGTTTTGACTCATCTCAACCCTCAGAAATTGTATTTTGACATTTTGGGCCCTTTGGTTTCATATTTTTAGCATTTTGAGTCCAAAAATGGGTTTTAAGCCGAAAGATGTTCACTTTAACCAACTTGGTTATTTTTCTAGAAATGATTTGTGTGAAATAACATAATTTATACTTATTTCATACAACTTAATGTAGATCTCGGTTTTAAGGTCTTTTTGACTAGATCCAACACCACAAACACATAAGAACATATATACAAACATAGAAATCATACAAAGCATACATATACTCAAAGATCTACACATTTGCTTGTATTCCCCCCTCCCCACAAAACTTATAAAAACCGAAAAATAGGGGGTATGAAGCTCACCTTGAGTTGTAGTTTCGGTTTTGAAGAGAGAAAAGAAGAAAATTTCGATCCTAGCAAGTCTTCTTGGTAGATCTCGAGTTTAGTGACTTCTAAGGTGCATGATCACAAGTTGGAATAGATTTAGAAGAGATTTTGATGAAATGAGGTAGCTAGATCATGGATTAGTCATCAACTTTCCTTAGATGATGTGTTTGTGGGAAAAACCTCCTTGAAAAGCTCTTGATTCTCGAAAATTTGATGAAGAAAGGTGAGGGTGTTCCTTGAGAGAGTTTGATAAACAAAAAGTGGTTGAAGTGTGTGTGTGGGAGCTCTCGGCCGAGAACAAGAAGAGAGGGGAGGAGAGAGAGGTTTGACAAGATAGTTGCTTGGAGATATGTGTTCTACTGAAGCTGCAACTGCAACTGAAACTGAAACTGAAATTGAAACTGAAACTGATACTGAAAATCATAACATAACTTGTATGGGTGAATTGGGAGTACTTACTTGAGCTCGGCTGATTGCATGCACCACACCTTTATCTTGTTTAAGAATTCTTTTCTTTATAAGTGCTTTTTAAAATTCTATTTGAAAACGTCTTTCCTTTTTGAAAATCTTTTTATCTTTCCCTTAGTTTGAGTTCAGATACACCCGGAGGTGCATCCGAATCCCTCAAACCAAGGCTTTGATACCAACTGTAACGACCCAAAAATCACGACTAAAAATTTCTTTTAAAACATTACAAAAACCATATTTACAAAACTGTATCATAAGTCATAACATAATTTTTAGAGTATTAATTCAAAACATACTCTCATTATCAGAGTCAAACATCCCCAGGCTAACTGACTATGGTGTGTGCACTGCAATCTTCCCGAGCTCCTCTTTTAAAAACCGAGTACCTGAAACCAAAAATGAAAACCGTAAGCACGAAGCTTAGCGAGCTCCCCCAATCTACCACATACCACACAATAACGTATAAAGCACATACTGGGCCTTGCCCACTGCATCGGACCGAAGTCCGGGCTAACTGGGGCCTTGCCCCTTGCATCGGACCGAAGTCCGGACTAACTGGGACCTCCGTCCCCTACATCGGACCGAAGTCCGAAGCTGACTGGGACTCCCCGTCCCCTACATCGGACCGAAGTCTGAAGCTAACTGGGACTCCCCGTCCCCTACATCGGACCAAAGTCCGAAGCTAACTGAGCATAGCATAAACATATCCACTAGCATGAACACACATATACTACATCGGGCCATAGCCCAAATCACATAACACATAAATCCTGTCTGAGCCACGAAGGCATCAAACATGCTAACTACTACATCAGATCAAAATCCGGAAACTGCTACTAGCTAAACGGGTCGGCATTGTGGCCTTAGACCCGTTCCTACTGGAAGGAAACTCACCTGACACTGCTGAACTGATGCTGCTAATCCTTTGACTGCTACTTGACCTCTGACTCCGAACTGCTGCTCCACTAGCTCCTCGAGCTACCAATGCCAAAATAAAACTTAGTCCAACTGACCTCCAAAGGTCAACTAGGTCAACTCTAGCCAAGGTCAAAATTCTGGTCAAAGTCAACCTTCCAGGTCAACCCTACTCACCGAGTCCACCTAATAACTCGCCGAGTTCATATGCTCAGGGTCCTTCTAATCGCGACTCGACTCGCCGAGTCAGTCCATGACTCACCGAGTCAACTACTCCCGAGTCCTGACCTGTCCAACTCGCTGAGTCTCCATCCGACTCACTGATTCGAGTTTCAACTCGAAAGGGTTTGGGGTTTCGCAACCTGACTCGCCGAGTCCAAGAATAGACTCGCCGAGCCCAAGGCAATCATCAACCAACTCGTCGAGTTGTTCTTCCAACTCGCCGAGTTCATGCCTAACTTCATCCGACTCGACGAGCTGTTCATCCCACTCGTCGAGTTCCTCCTCATCTTCAAGCTACTCGCCGAGTCCACTCGAAGGACTCGCCGAGTCTATTCAGTCCTTAATCCATGCAGTGGCTTTTCAAGCCAAATAGGGCTTCCAACTCATAGATCCATACTTCTAAGGCCTATCCCCCACGTAAAGTGGCAAACTTTACGTGTAGATCAAGAGATCTAGGCTCAAAACACATTCAAACTAGGGTTTATGGCAACATACTTCTTCAACATACCAAGGGCTGATACTTTAGGGGATTCTAGACCAAAACAAGCATGGATCTGAGGTAGCAACCTCAGATCTGGACCTCTAACTTGAAGTGGTTACTTATCATGCCAAAAATGTCCAAAACTCACACATAAGAATAGATCTAGGTGAAAAAGGGAGTCCAAGCAACAGCTTATTACCTCCAATTGGTCTGAAATGTCTTCTCAATCCTGGATCTACAGTCCCTTCTTGCACCTCCAAGGCCTTTCTTCCTTTTCCAAGCTTTAGTGCACTCTTCAAGGCAAGATCTAGCTCAAAAACGGATATGGTGGCTAGGGTTTGGCGTTCTAGGGTAGAGAGGCAGTAAAGGAACCCTAGGGAGGAGAATGAGACGTTTAAATAGGCTCCAAGTCCCGGATTTAGGGTTTTCCTCGTTCAGACCCAACTCGTCGAGTTCACGAGCCGACTCGCCGAGTTGGTTACTTACTCGATCCCCCAGATCCCGCTCCGACTCGTCGAGTTCCTCCCTGGGCTCGACGAGTCCACGCCTTGACCTAGAGTTTCTTTCCTTTTCTTGGCCTTTCTGATCTTGGGTGTTACAACAACAAGTTCTGAACTTTATACCTCAAATAAGTGCCAAAAGATGATGATAACCTGGATCATCAAGCTTAAGCTCCAATAACTCTTCTTCACCAACTTCTTATTTTTCCTTCCAAGGGACCAAAATACCAAAAATACACTCGACAAGGTCAAGTACACACCAAGATGCTATAGGGTTCGATAATAGGGTTTCTGGATAATAGAGGCTGTAAGAAGGCTAACACTTAGGACTTAATGACATTATATAAGGCTTGATCCATAGAAAATAAGGTTTTGAGTCTGATCACGTATGCTGCGCGTACGTGCATGCCTCTACGTTCCATATGATGCATCTACGCCCCACGTACACTAGGCTTACGCCCATCGTATGGCCTCGACTAAGCCCACACATAAAAGGCCCAATCCACTAAGCCCAATACAACTTAACAGATTTAGACAATTAAATAAATAATTAAGTAAATATTAGCTGAGAATCATCAAATGTTACAAATAAAGTAATAAGTTAAAAACACTTATCATTTCAAATAAGCTGTCCCAAACACCCCCTAAACATTTATGTAGATTTTGGATTTAGAGTTTTTTATTTTAACTTTAAGCTAGAAGCTTTTATTGTTTAACATAACTTTTTTTCCAACTTTTTCTTAAAGTGATAAAAATTTCCAAACACTAGATTGCAAACACGCCCTATGAAGTAGGACTATTAACCAAAAAGTTTCTCGTTAAGCGGTATCCGGTGTTGCCTTCCCCTTTTGAGGTTGAAGGTTTAAGTTGCATTCCGAACATAGCTGAATTTAAGGAGTAATTTAGGAGTATGTTAGATTTTCCGGTTAAAAAAAATATGGTTTGAACTTTATAAAAATATAAATACAAATATATAAAAGTAAGAGAAATTAAATATTTTTCTATATTTTTTCTATTTATTTTTCTATCCATATGAAATAATGACAATTATCATATTTTGATAAAGAAGAATTTCGGAAATGCCCTTATTAAAAGTCTAAATATCTTATTTGTCCAACCTAAATTCTAAATATCATGTTTGTCATTTTTTAACATTTAAAATATCATATTTGCCTAAATATATATATTTGTTTGATAGTTTTTCATATTTAATATCTTTTTTGTTGTATTTTAAAATCATTAAAATTGAAAGATGGTAGTGTGTTTCTAGATTTAGCCCATCTCCTAATTACAAACGAAAGTAAGTCTTGTTTCTAGGCACATTCTTCATATAATCCTTCTAGAATAGGAAGAAATAAACCTACAAAGGAAATTTTAATATGTAGAAAGGGTTTCCTGCATTTATTTTAGAAGAAAGGGCAAAAGGTCTATTTTGTTTTTCTTTCAATTTTAACGATTTTAATATATAGAAAATAATTATTAATTATTAAAAACTATTAAAAAATAGATTTTAGTAAAGCTGATATTTTAAAAGATTACAGCAAATAGGATATTTAGACGTTTAATAAAATGTAAACAAAATTCGATACAATTAATAAAAAATAAAAATATAAGGATATTTAATTTCTCAAAAGATAAATGTGGTCATGTGATCGCCGTCATTAAGGAATTGTTGTCTCTACTTGTTAACTATGACACTATGAGAACCAAAAAAACAAGAAAATGGGAACTTTATCCCATAAATTGCCGCCATAGTACTTGATGCAATTTAACAGCTACCCTTTATCCAGCTTTATACCATGCATTTAACATTTTAACCCCATTATCACACTATATAACCAAGCCAAAATATGGGTATTTTGCATACCTTCAATGAACTTCTCACTAATCTTCCTATTTTAACCTCAAATCTTGTTTGACTTCTGACCTTTGATTTTGACTCTGACAAAACTGATATCTTATTCTGCAATGGCAACCATAGGGAAGCTTGATGTTGAAGTGAAGGTGCAATCTAAAGCAGATAATTTCTGGAATAGCATTATGAACTCTGCGACCATCTTTCCGAAAGTTTGCTCTGGTCTCTACAAAAACGTTGAAGTTCTTGAAGGCGATGGACAGAGCGTGGGAACTGTCCGTGTGATTCACTTTGCTGAAGGTATGAACATTAATATGATTCAACAGTAAATTCCGTAACCCTTCTTGGTGTTCATATCTAACGTGTTTAATTACTACAAACTATGTAGGGTCGCCAATTAAGAAACCAATGAAAGAGAAGATAGAAGAAGTTGATGAAGCAAATATGAAAGTGGTATACAGTGTGATGGATGGAGACGTGATGCAGTTCTACAAGACTTTCAAGGCTATTGTTGAGGTGATTCCTGAGGAAGAAGGAAGCCTTGTGAAATGTTGTTATGAGTATGAGAAAGTGAGTGATGAGGTTCCAGATCCTAGCATGGTTGGAGATCTTGTCACCAAGAATTTGCAGGCGGTTGATGCTTATCTTCTTAACGCAGAAGATGCATGTGTTTGATCAACATGTGTTGTGTTGCATGCCATAATAAAATACATACAATAACATTTGCGTTTACGTAAGTTGAGTTTTAAGGCATCTACTACTCGTAGACAACTTGCAAGAGAGACGCCCCTTCGTTATGAAACTTTGAGTTTTAACAACCACATATGTAACATTTTCTTCTTTTACATATCATGGTGAAAAACCCAATAACTACATGAAATTATCATAACAAATTGCACAAATCTTATATAGTTTAGCAAGGGGGTGCCAAGATTTTTGAATAAGAGGGCTTAAAACATGTCTCAAAATACTGACGAACTTGTGACAAAAATAAAAACCCTAACTTAATGACAGCATGTCAAAGATTAACGATGGATTATAAAGTCATTGGAAATCAATCGGAAAGGACCGACGGAATAGCACAAAAATGTAAGAAATAATAAAGTTCTTTTATTTTCTACCGGTTCGATGTTGTTCAGGGTCGTATTTATGAAGGGCATAGGTAATTCCTAGGACCTATCTAAATTCTCGATTTCATTTCTAATATATATAGTAGAAAAATTAAGAACTACTTTAGAAAAAAATAGATGACCTATCTTGAACTGGTTTTTTTTAAATGTCTTAAAAAACTATTTTAAAAGGAGAAATATACAAGTTATTAGGGACAATTTGTTATTTTTAAATATGAGATTGATAACAAAAAGTTAACCATTCTTATTCAACACTCTCAAAATATCAGTAAATAAGTAATTGCTCTAATAAAAAAGAAGTCATATGTCAAAGACTCTCACTTTATTCGTCGTTTTATCAATGGACTAATAATCAATTAGTTTTCGTTAAATTGTATGAGTTTTTTCAGTTGTTTTTCAATCGGTTTTTAAATTTTTATCGGTGCCGTCTGATCAGTTTCAATCGATTGAATGGTTGGTCCAGTTTTTTTAAGGTACGCGATCCGATCCGACCCGACCCCCAAAAGTGTTAATTGATTTTTTTTTATTAGCTTCACTTAATTTGGGAACCATATGATTTTTTTATTCTAGATTCGTCATTAATATTATAACTTTACCTACATTTTCATGTACATCTAAAATCTAAATGCTTAGAGACAAAAATAATTATAAAAGAATTTTGAAAAAGAAAAGATATATTTTTATATATGTTGCATTTTGTAAGCTTTAAAAAATTACTTAGTAGTCATAGTGAAATAAAAAAGGATAGAGGGGAAACATGGCACATCTCTTTCATTTATAGGGGTTAATGTGGAAATTCTTGAAAAGAGAGGGAGCGAGAAAGGGCAAAACCATCATATGGTCTCTCCCTTGTATGACAGAAAGAGTGATAGGCAGGGTCGTTGCTCGTCGGGAAGGAGGGCTGAGGGGCAGCAGCAAAGGTGCTGCTGGTGCAATATTGGCGGAAACAGTGGTGGCCGGAGGCGGCAGTGAAGGCCGGAGATGGTGCTACAATAACCAGTTTAAGCAAATAACAACCATCAATGTTTCTGATTTCTACAATTTGGTCAAATTGAGGGAAAACCCTTGCAACCCTAAGTTATTGGAACATGAAAATTCTTAGAGTTCTTGAGGGCATGTTAAAATTGAGTTACAATATATGGAACCTGTCAAATGCTTGGTGGGAATTACATTGAGAACATGAGATAACCTTGTGTGAAGTTGAAGTTATGAAAGGATCAAGAATATGAAACCTGATAATTAGAAATTTTGACAGATTTCACTTTCTGTCAAGTGTCAAAATCAAAGAATGGGTTTAAATTAAAATTACTTGGAATACCCTTGATATATAATGAAATTGAGCTGGGATTTACAAAATACCATTGTTAATGAGTTAGAAATACCAAAGAATAAAGTAAATGGAGCTACTTAGCTTAGTAATAATAGTTAGCTAAAAAGGAGAAATAATTGACTTTTGATAAAAGCCTAGAAAAAACTTCATGTTTATGATCTGGGACAAGCCTATATACTACATGATAACTTTAAATATCCAAGCAAGTTGGATGAGAAAAGAATAGTATGGAATCATGATTCACGAATTCCATCATATAATAAAATGGTAGAAATGAAACAATTTTAAGTATGCTTCAAAGAAGGGTTACAGTGCAATGATACATGGCTATGTAAAATAATGCAAATGAACTTGTAAATGTAAAGTAAGGATGCAAGAACATCAATATAAGTATTTAAAATTTGACAAAAAAATGCTTAAAATTGGTAAAATTACCAACTACCTTGTCATTTTTAACATGAAAATAAAAGTTTGGAAAATAACCCTATTATGGATATAAAGTATGGTAAGGTTTATCATCGGCGGGTAGAGGGTCCAAGGTATTAAGGATATACAGTCTCAGCCCATTATACAGCATCAACAACAGCCCAATACATCAGCCCATGAGCAATCTGAAGATCCGATCCAAGGAGCTGATATAACACGTTTATAACTCACCTGTATATTCAAATGTATAGCCAATCAGATTCTATATTTGTGCCTACAGAATAGCTCTATTCCAGTTGTATAATTTGTTGTAAACCGCCTATATAAGAGATATTCATCAATGAACAAATTAATTTATTTTGACAATACAATTATTTCTCCATATGGTATCAGAGCTCCAATAGCTCCTCTGAGTTTTCTTTTCGATCCTATTCCAGCGATTCTTCCATGGCGATCATTGAAGTCAACACTCATACACACTTTCCAATCAAGCTCACTGCAAACAACTTTCCGGTTTGGAGGAAACAAGTAATAGCTACCCTAACTGGGTTAGGTTTGGAAGGCTATGTCACAGGCACAATCGAAGCCCCATCAAAGGTTCTACCAACTGATGCAGCAAAAGAAAGTCAGTCTGACGCAACAATAGCAAATCTGGAGTA
Source organism: Lactuca serriola (assembly GCF_051521515.1). Lineage (NCBI taxonomy): Eukaryota > Viridiplantae > Streptophyta > Magnoliopsida > Asterales > Asteraceae > Lactuca > Lactuca serriola. Next base: position 236,713,560 of record NC_136412.1, read on the forward strand.
CAGACTCTAGTTTCGTCAAGATTAGATTATCCTTGGTGCCTTGCTTGGAAGCTGCTCAGAAACAATTCAATCAGTTGTCTCCTCTGCCCACACATCCTATCAAGTCTTCTAACGCCTTACTGAAAGTTACGCTAGTGTTTCCCGCTCAAGAATTATCTCACTGAAGTCTCGGCTAGCTAATAACCCTAAAGGCACGAGATCTATCACGGAATTCCTCCATGATATGAAAAACATAGCCGATGACTTAGCCCTAGCTCAAAGTCCAGTCGATGAAGAGGATTTAGTGGTCCATATACTAAGCCAATTAGGAGAAGATTACAACAATATCACAGCTGCTCTTAAATTTCGTGATACTGCTATTACCTATCCAGACCTATTTGAAAAATTACTTGACCATGAGCGTACCCTGAAAGACACTACTGTTTCTCCTGCTATCGTAACTGTCAATAATACACAGAAGTTCACAAATCGCTACCCAAACAAACCCAGGAACGATAATCGCTACCCACAACAATTCAACAGTAATCAAAATCAAACCACATGAGCTCGTATCTCCCGTCCAACCAATCAATACATTGGTGGTAATTCTTATTCAAAAGGTAATCGAAATTCCAGCTATTGTCAATATTGCAATATTCCAGGTCATGAAACCAAAGACTGCAGGAAGCTAGCTCGTTTTCTCAGGGAAAACAACATCACTATCTCCAATTCAGTAAGTCCAACTGTGAATACCACTACTGCTGGATCAACTTCATCAAACCCACCTTGGATGTTTGACATTGGCGCTTCACATCATGTTGCATCTACACCTGCATCGTTTCACACCCTCTCAGAATACGGAGGTCCTGGTGAGATTGTGTTAGGCAATGGTAAAAGTCTCTCTATTTCTCACATTGGTCAATCTGCTCTCTCTACTACTTCTAAACCTCTAAACTTGCATAATGTTCTATATGTTCCAAAACTTCGCAATAATCATATTTCTGTTTCTAAATTGTGCAAATCTAACAATGTTTCTGTGGAATTCTTTCCACACTTCTTCCTTGTTAAGGATCTTCAAACGGGCATCACACTCACACGGGGAGTGAACATTCATGATGTCTATTATACAGCTATCCAGTCACTTCGTAGTCTTCCAAGAGTCAACTCCACCACCACTTCAAGCCAATCAATAAGCTCCTTGCATCACAAGTTTGGGCATCCATTTATTAAAGTTTTTAAGTATCTTCTTAGTCGTTTAGGGTTCAGCTGTAATAAATTTTCTAATGTTTCTTTCCATTGTCATTCTTGTTCTATCAATAAAAGCCATAAATTGCCTTTTGGTGATAATTCCTTTAAAGTTTCAAAACCTCTTCAACTTATCTATTCAGATGTGTGGGGACCTGTCCAACTTTCAAATGATGGTTTTGCATATTATGTCACATTTGTTGACTATTTTTCTCGCTATATTTGGTTGTACCCAATGAAAAAGAAGTCAGATGTTTCCAGCCTGTTTCCTCAGTTCAAAACCTTAACTGAAAAATACTATCAAACACCCATTGTTTCCTTATTTACAGACAACGGGGGCGAGTTTATCAAGCTCTCCTCTTACCTGCAACAACATGGCATTTCTCACTTCACCACCCCACCACACACTCCTGAACAAAATGGGATTGCCGAACGACGCCATCGCCATATAGTTGAAACTGGGCTTTCTCTTTTACACCATGCCAATCTCCCACTTCATTTTTGGAGTCATGCATTTCAAACAGCATCTCACCTCATCAATCGCTTGCCTACTCACGTACTCAACTACCAATCACCCTATGAAAAACTTCACAATGCAGCCCCAACTTATACCAAACTTAAACCATTTGGATGTCTATGCTATCCATGGCTGCGACCTTACTCACCCTCTAAACTACACCCACGATCAACACAATGCATCTTCCTTGGTTATTCTACATCTAAGTCAGCCTACAAATGCTATGATCCTACAACCCACAAACTATATCACTCAAGACATGTTGAGTTCATTGAGCATACTTATCCCTGTCACGCTGATTCACAAATAACTTTACCCACAACTGATTCCCTTTGCTCACCATCACATACAGCTCCAGTCATCTCTACCCCTGCCTTCGCTATCTCACCACCACTCTTCCCGCCATCAGCAACTAGAACTCTTCCAGATATTGAACCAACAGTTGCATCTCCTCAGATAATTCCAAACACTGCCCCAACCCAACAGCCCTCATCATCACCCATACACACACCACCTCAGTCTCCTACACAGCAACCAACCACCTCCTCATCAAATATTGATCCGCCTATTGTATCTGCCACACCTTATCCACAACGAAACCGAAAACGGAACTCAAAATACTTCAACAACAACCTCATAACCCTACATCCAATACCTACAACCCTTAAACCTACTACCCATAATCAAGCTTCTAAAGACCCCAAATGGAGATTTGCAATGGACTTCGAGTTTAATGCACTCATTCAAAACAATACTTGGGAACTAGTTCTTGCTTCCAATCACACACCCATAGGCTGCAAATGGGTTTTTCGAATAAAACGAAATTCGGATGGCTCCATCTCAAAATACAAAGCCCGTCTCGTAGCCAAAGGTTTCTTACAACAATATGGCAAGGACTATTTTGATACTTTCAGCCCAGTCACTAAACCTGTTACTATACGCACTGTGTTATCCATTGCTCTTTCCAACAATTGGCCATTAAGACAATTAGATGTTAACAATGCGTTTCTTCATGGAACACTTCATGAAGAAGTATTCATGACACAACCACCTGGCTACACTGATCCCCAATACCCTACTCATATTTGCAAACTCAAGAAATCTATCTACGGCTTAAAACAAGCCCCATAGGCTTGGTACATCGAACTTACTACCTTCTTAATTCGGTTTGGGTTCAAAAAATCATTAGCTGATGCGTCACTATTCATCTATCAAAATAAATCAATAACTTGTTACTTGATGGTCTATGTAGATGATATAGTACTCACCGGTAACCATTCCCACTTTCTCGATCACTTTATCACTTCTCTAAGTGCAAAGTTTTCTCTAAAAGATCTTGGTGCATTACATCACTTCCTTGGTGTAGAAGTTATTCCTACACCAACTGGCTTGTTTCTCTCTCAACACCGACATATACAAGACATCCTTACTCAGTTTCACATTGAAGGTGCAAAATAAGTCTCCGCTCCTCTTAGTGCTACTGAACCTTTATCCATCACCGATCAGTCCCCCACCGTAGATGCTACCCCGTATCGTAAACTTGTAGGTTCTCTTCAATATCTTGCATTTACACGTCCTGACATCTCCTTTGCTATCAATAAACTTTCCCGGTTCATGCATAATCCCCGTCAAAATCATTGGCAAGCACTTAAGCGTCTTCTACGTTATCTTAAAGGCACCATTCACCATGGTCTTGTTCTCAATCGAAACTCGTCTCTCACTCTCTCGGTATTTTCTAATTCTGATTAGGGAGGTGTTCACAGTGCAGGTATATCAACAACTGCTTACTTACTTTATTTGGGTACTAACATTGTTTCATGGAAGTCAACAAAACAAAAATATGTTTCTCGCTCATCAACGGAGGCCGAGTACAAAGCGTTAGCCAATGCCACTGCTGAACTCATATGGTTAAAGAATTTACTACAAGAATTGGGCATCACGCCTACAACTACTCCTACATTATTTTGTGACAACACTGGTGCTACTTATTTGTGTGCAAACCCTGTTTATCACTCCAGAATGAAGCACATTGCTTTGGATTACCATTTTGTTAGGGAACAAATCTCTTCTGGTCTTCTCAAGGTTTTTCATGTCAACTCTCAAGATCAACTCGCGGATATGTTAACTAAGCCACTCTCTCGTGCTCCCTTTTTGCGAAACAGATCTAAGATTGGAGTCTCCGATGGATCCTCCATCTTGCGGGGGCGTATTAAGGATATACAGTCTCAGCCCATTATACAGCATCAACAACAGCCCAATACATCAGCCCATGAGCAATCTGAAGATCCGATCCAAGGATCTGATATAACACGTTTATAACTCACTTGTATATTCAAATGTATAGTCAATCAGATTCTATATTTGTGCCTACAGAATAGCTCTATTCCAGTTGTATAATTTGTTGTAAACAGCCTATATAAGAGATATTCATCAATGAGCAAATTAATTTATTTTGACAATACAATTATTTCTCCATACAAGGCATCTGCAATTTAAGTAAATATTTAGTTTAATATTAAGCATGCTAAAAAATAGGAATCTAAAGATTTGGGAGATAATGTTCTTTTTGGGTTGGTATCGATTGACGTTTTTATTTTATTAGGAGGTTTTGTTTCTTTTTTAAGAAGTCTTTGTTATCCCTACATAAACAGCAATATTTTAGGCGTGTTCGGCACGGAGCGTTTTAGAGCGTTTCAGAGTTTCTAGCTTCCAGCATTTGACAAAATGCTCCGTTTAAAACAAAAAGTCTCGTTTGGCACTACAAGCTTCTAGCATTTAGCTTAATCAAAATGCTTCAAATCCAAATGATACTTCATGTAACGTTTAACAAAACGCTACAAGCTACAAACTACTCGTTACCTGCTACAAGCTACCCGCTATCAGCTAGTTTTGCCGAACACGTCCTTTATTGAAAAAAGATATGCTTAGTTTTGAATAATTCTCCAGAGCACGTTAATTAGTTTAACCTAGTTTAGCTTGGTCTCCACTCTAAGGGTTGGGCAGGTAGCACAGACAAAGGACTGATCACGGCAGCAGGTGGCACATAGGGGAACCTTAACCATTCAAGCATTGTGACTACCATAGATCTAATAACTCCAACCGCTGAGCAGAGCATGATCAACCACAAAAATCTTGGGAGGACTTCGAGGAGGTGGGGTAGCGGGGCAATCAGATACCAAGATTTGCAAATATGGAGTTTCCTCCATATGAAGGTAAGGGCGACCGCTAGAATGGTTACAAAAATGTGAAGACTTCTTTAAAGAACAACAAACACCAAAACAAGCATGGTTTCGACAGACTACTTTTTCCCTACAGAGTCGAGCTAGTGGATGGTACCGCAACCTCAGGAGAGTGAAAGAGCGTTTAACTTGGGGCGAGTTTTCAGAAGAATGCAAAATTCGGTTCGAACCACCAATGAGTATGAACCCACTATGAGAATTGACCCACTTACGACAAACAGGAACAATAAAAGATTATTGTGAAAATTTTGAATCTCTACTAGGCCAAACAAAAATAATAACTCCCGAACAAAGTATTTGGCATTTTTGTGTTGGTTTGGTTAATGCTATCCGATATGAAGTGGAATTTTCAAGACCCAACACCCTATATTTCGCCATGAATTTAACTCGACAAATTGAGCTAAAACTATCAGAGGAAGGAAGACCAAGAAGATTTGGGGCACCACTTCAGTACAAAAGTCAACCGTGGATGGAAAGCAGGAACCACGAAACCACAAGAGCCATTATCGGGAAGCAACCATCACGAAACCACAAGAGCCATTACGACAACCCTCGCCACCCTCACTATAACCAATGGCATGGAACCGAATCTAGACAAACTCCTAGATACGTTTGAATATATTTTCCAAACACCGCAAGGGCTGCCCCCATCTCGCTTTTATAATCATAAAATTCGACTCAAGAGCAACACAGAATCGATCGCCGTCCGACCATATCGATACCCCCACCTACTCAAAGACGAAATCAAAAAATAATGCACTGAGATGTTACAACAGGGAATAATTAGACCCATTCAATCGCCATTCTCTTCACCCGTACTTCTCGTAAAAAAACACGATGGCTCGTGGTGCTTTTGTGTAGACTACAGAGAGCTAAAGCCTACATGATAAAATAGTCTCCATGGGGCATCCGTGTTCACAAAATTGGATTTGGTTTCGGCACCAAGTCCGCAAGTCACTAACCGACATTGGGAAAATTACATTTCTCACCCACCACAACCATTTTGAATTTTGGTAATGCCTTTCGGCCTATCGAATGCCCCCATCGACATTCCGGAGTCTGATGAACGAAGTATTTTGTAATTATCTACGTAAGTATGTGTTGTTTTTTTATGACATTTTAGTTTACAGTCGTTCTATATTAGAACACTTGGCTCACCTCCGAACCATTTTTGGACTCTAGCGAGCACACCAAATGTTTTTGAATAAATCAAACTGTTCCTTCGGGAGCAACGACATCGATTACTTAGGTCACATCATTCATCAAACCAGTGTTTGTTGGTAATCAGCCTTTCTTTTAACCCACCTGCAACTATCGAATCTCATGCAACTTACACAACAACCATGAAATATGGACTTCTTCTCACTGCTATATTACTTTCAAAAGAAAAACAAATTACACACTAAAACAAATAACAACCTAACCTATTTATAAACTATTGTACCTATAAAAGAGGTTCGTAACTCCAATGCATATCGATCAAAGCTATGACCCATTCTTTTTTTATTCAACTCAATCTTCCACATCAAGATTATATCCAACAGTGTTTCGGTCGACCAAACGAAGATAGAAGTGATTCGCAACTGGCCAACACCACATAATGTCCGAGACCTACGAGGATTTCTCGGGCTTGCGGATACTATTAGAAGTTTATAAAAGACTATGGTATTATCGCCGCCCCTTTGACCTGCATGCTTCGGCGTAACAAGTTTGAATGGAGCTCAGACTCTAAATCAGTATTTTCCAATTTAAAAAACGCTCTATCTTACTCTCCGGTTCTTGCCTTACCCGACTTTACCGCTCTTTTCGTTATTGAATGTGACTCATCAGGAAGTGGAATCGGAGCAATCCTACAGCAACACAGCTAATTGCTTTCTTCAGTCGCAAGCTTGCTGACAGTCACCACAAACTTCTAACATATAAACGGGAGCTCATCGGTTTGGCAAAAGCAGTGGCACAACGGCCGCCCTACTTATGAGGGCGACACTTTCTCATTAAGACCGGCCAAAAATTTTTACTACACTGTTGCAGGAAATCGAGACCGATGAGGACCTCCGAAACCTGCGAACTCGGGTGCTCAATGGAACCGAGAACTACAAGTGGGGGGTGCATGATGGATTACTCTTGTATGACGGGAAAGTTTACTTAAAATCCAGCTCCCTGTTAGCTGCAAAGATTGTTGTTGATATCCATAATGCAAATCATGAAGGCAACACAAAAAACCATGGAACGCATCCTTCATGATTTTTATTGGAAAGGATGGAAAGCAACCATACCATATTATGTTCGAAACTATGTGGTTTACCAACGTAATAAATGGAAACGTTACAGCCAGCGGGTCTGCTGCAACCCTTACCAATTCCTGAAGCAATTTGGCAGGATATTTCAATGGATTTTGTTGAAGCATTACCAAAAGTATCGGTCAAATCGGTTGTACCGGTAGTTGTAGACCGGTTTTCCAAATATGCTCATTTCATACCAATTGGTCATCCCTAGACCGCTAGCTAAAAATTTCTTTTCCGAAACTTTCCGACTTCACGGTCTGCCAAAACGATAGTTTCCTATCGCGACAAGGGTTTCAAAGTGCCTTCTGGAAGGAGTTGTTTCGTCTCTCAGGCACCCCGGTTAGCATTTACCACTGCCTACAACACGTCGTATCATACTACACTACAAACAACACCGTTTAAACTAGTTTATGGTCGAGATCCTCCCCGATTGCCTAACTATACCGAAGGCCATTCTAAAGTTGAAGACGTTGATCAGGCTCTCGTAGATCATACATAGTTCTAACCAGTGGCTCGGATTCAGCTTGTTGAAGACAAAACTCGCATGAAATTAGCTTATGACAGTCACTACAGGTTGTTGGAATTTCAAGAAGGGAATTGGGTGTGGTTGAAACTGCAACCCTATCGACAACCATCTGTTACCCGATATAAAATCACTAAGTTGTCTCTAAAGTTTTATGGCCCACTTCAGGTCGTGCAACGCATTGGTAAGGTCGCATATCGCTTGGCACTACCCAGACTTTGAGTTTGCGGACAAGCTCAATGTGGAGGAGGGGAGTAATGTTATGGATACAAAGTATGGTAAAGTTTATCATCAACGGGTTAGAGGGTCCAAGGCATCTGCAATTTAAGAAAATATTTAGTTTAATATTAAGCATACTAAAAAATAGGAATTTAAAGATCTAGGAGATAATGTTCTTTTTGGGTTTGTGTCCATTGAGGTTTTTATTTTATTAGGAAATTTTTTGTTTAAGAATTCTTTGTTATCCCTATATAAGGCCATCTTCAATGCATTGAACTCAAATGAGTTCAATGGATTGAACATGTACATTCTACTCACAATACAATTTTACCTATTAAACTCTACACTCCATTAAACCCAATACAATTTAATGGATTGCCACATCATTTATGTGTGTGTGTGAGGAGAGAGAGTGTGGAGTTCAATGGGGATTGAACTTCCCATTCTATTGAGTGCCATGTCATTAACCCACAATGGGGATTTTGAGTTTAATGGGATTCAACTCCCCATTAAACTACCATTGAAGATGGCCTAAAGGGCAATGTTTTATGAGAAATTAAATATCCTTCTATTTTTGTTCATATAAATCTCCCTACCCAATAAAATTATGACATGTATCATATTAATATATTAAAATATGATTAAATGAACATTAAATATTACCCATGTCACTATTTCATTAAGTATGAGGATTTGTATGAACAAAAAGTAAAAGAATATTTAATTTCTCATATTTTACTGAAAAAAAATATGCTTAGTTTTGAATCATTCTCTAGAGCATGTTAATTAGTTTAACCTAGTTTAGCTTAGTCTCCACTCCAGGGAGCTGGGTATTGCTATTACTCACGGCAGCATGTAACACAAGCAAAGGACCGATCACGGGGTCTAGATCCCGGGGCATAACAAGCCCCAAACTTTAATGAAAGAAATTCAAAGGCTTGCGTCAAGAAAAATGTCATTTTATTAGAACCTATAAATGACAAATTATTAGACGGTTGAAGTAAATAGCTATAATTTAGATTATACATGTACAAGAAAAGTTACAATGGACTTAGAATGATATATAAAGTGTTAGGAAACATACTTGTAGTAAATTGATGGAAAAATATCCAAGTTTTAACAGTTTCTATTTTTTGAAACTTTAAATGGTTTAAAACCCAAAAAAACAGCATCAAAGAGCAAAATAAAAAATATATTGATATCTAAACATTTTTAGTGTCTTAGAAACATGTTATGACCATACGGTTGTTGAAATATCATACTAAAACTCGAGAAAACATATTTAGGCAAAGTATGATGCCTAAATGAGGTTCCATGAAGATTTGTGCGTGTCTTAAACATTATTTGTGCATTATTGGGCTATATAGCATGGCATTAAACACAAGAATAAATGGACTTTGGTTTAAGTTCTCAAAATGGAAGAAAAAGAGTAAAATTGGCACAATTGGTCATTTAGCTTTTATTAAGCGTGAGTAACTAATGGAATGGAGTTGAAATAGTATTAGAAAGACTAGATGAACATAAGAATTAGATTACATAAGAATTAGAGCAGTTTTCTTAAATAAAGTATATCAATAAAGAGAAAGTACACTGCTAAATATATGATTGTTAATACTGTATAAGTTGGATACAAGACATGGCTTGAAGGATACATGGAAACAATCTAGAAATACATATATAATAAGGTGAGTGCATGTAGATTTTTATGGGTATATAGCAAAACAAGTTTTCTCTTATGCATGTGTTTGATTTCAAAAGCTAAGATACTTGGATCTTTATGTTCTTATGTGAATTGATTTAAAGGGGCATTGCTAGTAAAACTGTTTTGAAAGTTTAGCATGCCATATGTTTATTGATTGGAATTGGTTTTACTCATGGTTTGATTTTTATGTTTTAAGTTATGAATGTATTTATAGTCGTGAAAAGTTCGGACATGTCCCTGTAACAAGACAAATGAGACACTAGTGGGATGGTATCTCCCATCGCGAAGTAGTTGTTAAGGGGTATAGACTCCCGATTGATCATAATGGAATTATTTCTTTCATGGTTAGTAAGGAGCTAGTTTTGAACCGATAAGGGGTATAGACTCTCCATATGTATGTGTTATTCGTAAACTTTATGATATAGAATGTTTTATGAATTATTAAAGTTTTTATGAAGTTTGGAAACTATTTTTTAGATTTACATTAGTTTTAAAAGTATGTTTAGTTTTATCTTGTCTATCATTGGACTAGGAGAGCCCTAGCAACCTTAGTATTTCTCATCGAGTGGACGAGAGGGGTCCTAGCACTCTTGTATGTTTAAATGTATTCAATTGATGTGGTTATGATTATTTATGAAAGTTTTAGTTTAGATATTTGTGAATGTTAATTTTCCGAGCTTATATCTTGTTTGGTCTAAACTCATGTATCTCGCGAGACTTTCTTCTTACGTATTTATTTGAAAATGTGCTATGTACTCAAGAATCGGGAACCAAGGATTAGAAGTATAAAGTTTAGTTGAAGCTTCAAATATGCTAGCAATACTTGGAATATAATGGGTGGAGCTTATTTTATTCATCTTTTAATTTATTAGTTCTTATTTGTTTACTATGGTCAATTAAATTTGATATGAATTTGGTAACACCCAAGTTATTTATAATAGTACAAAAGCTTTGTTTGGGGCCAGTTTCATAAAATATGAAAATGGTTATTTACCAAATGTTCATTTCTTCTTATTATTATTAATTATTATGTATTATAATCATTAGTATTAACAGTTTAGAATTAGGGAAATTGTGTAATCTAACCTTAATAAACAACCAGCTTAATAAAAATAACCACCAATTTTTTTTTTTTTTAAAATGATCACTTAATCCAGAATACCATAATCCGGGGCACAATGTTTTGTTCCGGAGGTGTGCTCCAAAATACAATATTCCAGAGTATTTGTGATATTGTTCTGGAGTGGTTGCCGATTGGTGGGGATGAGGGTCAGAATCTAACACTTTGTACCTTCTGGACTGGAAAAGTTTATTCCGGACCAACGCCCAAAACAAGCATACATTCCAGAATGGTGTTCCGAGGAGATAGAATTAGGGTTTTCTATGTTTTTCTTCCAAATATGCAATACATTTGTGTTTTTAATATATTTGTGTGTTCGATACTTTCTAAAAATGTTTTGGAATAAGTATGTACATAGGTTTTTTCCCAATTCCAGTTTCTTGGGGGAATGATAGCGTCTCGACGGATATATGCAGTATCTTGCTCCATATTACACATGCCTTGGTGTAGATATAACCAATGATATCAACTTCATTGGGTCAGTTACATTAGTTGCTTCCAAGTTTAGGTTACATACAAATCAAATTCGTCTATCTTTTTAATTCACTGGATCAAATATAGTTATGTATATTCTTGACGATAGTGATGTTAGATATTTTCGTAGTTTTGTTACTACTATGCCTCCCAACACAGTTCAATTATTTGTTGTTAATAATGTTATGGATAGTGGTACTAATCGATTTCCTATGGAAAATCGTTTTGGAAATGGTTCTTCCGGTACTGGAAGTAACAAATTTGTATTTATTACCTACACTACAACAAAAAGATCCTTTTACGACGTGCAAACCACAACACTCGTTGATTTATGTTACGCAAAAGAGAGTGACATTAAAAAAGTGTCATCTCTTCAAAAAAAAATTAGGATTTAGGTCACGCATTATTGCGTGCCCTTAAATTAGTGTTTCATGTAAAAAATTAAAAACACGGAGGGCACTTTATCTAAAATGTGCGCCCTCTGTGAATTTCGCTTTATATTTTTTTAAGGAACGCGCGTCTCTCTTCCAAGAGGGAAAATGCAATCCCCAAAAATTTTGAACCCCGATTTTTCTCCTACATTCGTATCGATCTGTTCTTTAACATCTCATCTCCTTCGACTCCGCCCCTCACCCACCTCCACTATCTCCAACCCACACCGACTATGCAAGTCTACACAACGTAAGCTAGGTTAATAATCTGATTTCATTCCTGTTAGTGTTGCTTTTATCATTGATGTCCGATGTCTTCTCCGATGGTGATGGTCGTCAGACAGGTTACGATTTTGTTGAAGGCGCCGTTGGAAAAAGCAATGGAGGTTCTGGTGCAATTTTTTGGATTACCAGTGGTGGTGTTGGTGCTAGTTGTGGCTCTGGCTCCCAATCTAATGTCGGAATAGCTATCGCCATGACAGTCATGGCTGGCCTCGCCGTGGCCGCCACGAAATAGATCAATCATAACTCTAAATTTCTAATTTCATTCCCTAGGCTCGTATAGATTATAGATATAGTTACTTCACATATAGAATTTACTAGAAAAAAGGAAAGATGTTGGCCTCACAACAGAAACATCATGTATTGAGAGCACTCCAGCGGAGTCACACTTCGTCACCATCATCTTCGAAATCGTCCTCTCCGACATCGTTGTCCTCGTCGTCATCGAGGATTCACTTGCGATCAGTTCTATTAATCGTTGCTTCCTCATCATCATCCTCACCAATTTCTAGTTCAGTTCCATCGTTCCTCTTTCCTCCCCTTTCCAGATCTCGATCTCCGACTACCATCTTTCACTCCAAAAAAAATGCACTGATCTCTTGTTTATCTACTTGCTTAGCCGATCTGTTCTATGTTTTTTACTTCTGTATTCAAGACACCTACCTTTCACCAGATATTGTATTCCTCCTTTTTTTTCTTCAAGTTTCCAAGGGAAGAACCCCGCTTTTAAAAGCCCAAGGTGTGATTGCACTAAGGTATGAAAAGGATGCTTCTACCCTGCCCTATTTCTTCAGTCGTTCAACAAATAAGAGGGCACGCAATTTCTCATTCGTATCTCGACTTCATCTTCTCAATCAAGAAAAAGGCTTATGATTTTTCCCTTTCAACTTATAGCTATTGGCTTAGAACTAGCTGCTGTTTGGGAAGCTATATGTCAAGCACATATATCAGGTATCCAATTATTAATATATACAGGGACTATTTCATGTTTCTGCTCTGTTTTACCTTCAACCAATTAACCATATTTTTTCATCCTTTTCTTTTCTTTTGTTTTGCAGTGGTTTGAGTTTTTATTCACACCATTTGATGATGCTAGTAACCCTATCATAGCTCAGGTAAAGATGTTTAAATTAAATCCATTTATTTTAATTCTTAACATTAAAGAACCAGATAATCATAATCATACTGAAAACCCCTTTAATTTATTGTTTACAATTTTAATTTGACTTTTTGGACTTCAATTTTTAGGCAGCTTTCCTTGCAACATTAACGGGAGTTGAGGTTGCAAAAGTAGCTGCTTCTGCAGCTATAAAGGCTTTGACCGAAGTCAACTATGAAACTAGTAAAGAAATTCTTGAATCATCTGCTGATGATGCAAAAGATCAAGGTAGTATATATTTTATCACTATAAATCAACTTTTCTTTTTCCAAATTCTCTCTAAATCATAATTGTTTTTTATCTCCCTTTTTTTAATACTTAACTGTCTGTTGTTGCTGTTGAATACTACCTCCTTCCAAACAACTAGTCCAAAAATTCAAAATCAACTCAAATGCTTTAGTTTTTCTTGAAAGGATTGGGTCCAAGGTTCACTGATTGGTCCAAAATTCTGATCATTTATATTTTTTTGATGGAATCTGTAAGTGGTTGTTAAAAGTAAAGATCTTTGGGTGATCGAATTCTTTGCACCTTGGTAATTAATCATTCCACTCTTGAACATGAATTCATAAACCAACATTGTCTCTTTACTTTCTTATAATAAATTTCAAAAAGTTTATAACTTTTTATATATATGTTATTTTTTTTAGGTGTGGACATTGTAAAATGATTGCACCTGAATGGAAGAAGGCTGCAAAGAATTTACAAGGAAATGTAAAGCTTGGACATGTGAACTGTGATGAAGAAAATGTATTCTTGAATTTCTATTCTTTTTATCTAAACCAATATTATTATTTTTTATTATTACTAACTGATTATGTTTTTTTTTTCTTTTAGTCTTTAATGAGAAGGTTTAAGGTACAAGGGTTCCTAACTATATTAGTATTTGGTGCAGATAAAGAGAGTCCAATCACATATGAAGGAGCAAGAACTGCATCTGCAATTGAATCATTTGCCCTTGTTCAGCTTGAAACAAATGTTGCTCCTCCTGAAGTGACCGAGTTGACTAGCTCAGTGAGTTTTCCGAATCCCTTTTATAATTTTTCAGGATTTCCCTTTTTGCCCCTTGTAAAATCATGAATTTTCCATTTTACGATGTGACGGAAGAGAAATGTGGTTCAGCTGCCATATGTTTTGTTTCCTTCCTCCCTGATATTTTGGACTCTAAGGCTGAGGGAAGGAATAAGTATACAGAGAGGCTTCTATCAGTTGCTGAAAAGTTCAAAAGGAGTCCTTACATGTATAAAAATTTGATAATAGCATTTTACTTAAATAAAAATAAGAGTAAATTATAAATTTGGTCCCCATGCTCCACATTCCACTCAATTTATATAATTATAACTTACTCATCACTTTTTCATACTCAAAATGGAACAAACAGATTGCTTTCTCCAAATGAAACAACACAGGGAACAATGTGCTTACTTTTGTGAACTGTCCATAACGGTCCTCTTGTAGTGATTGTAAACTGCCACTGAGAGCACCTGTATGTATGTATTAATGGAATTATAAGCTGATATCTTTTCATATCCAGCTAAATATTGAATTTATGACCAAATACACAAATTCTTTTTTCAAATTATTCGTAAACTATTCCCACATAAATAAGCTTCTTTATTTCAAAATGGTAAAGAACCATATATCAAAATCACAAGAAAACAAATTTTATTTTAGGCCATCAGAACATTACAGATAGAAGAAGGATAACCTTTTTATCTCTTTCTTGACCAATAACAAACTTCTCAAGTCCTTATAACAAGACATGTGATATTTAAATTGCAGATTTGTGGAAGGATCCTCAAGGGCGTGCACTTATGAGCAGGTACGGAGGCGTTTTGGTCATTGAAAAAGGAGTCAAGGGTGGAGATATTCTCAGTGTTGGCATATGTGTTCTCTATTGAGGATGGTAAGTATAAAAAAAATCACCATTGTTTCTCAGTTTAACTAGTATTCTTAATAGTTTTTTTATTTCTAAATTTTTTATGCAGCATTGTACAAGGGACTTTTATGGGAAGTTTGATGTGGGTCTTCTCACAAGGGATATTAGTTTGAGGCCTGATGCCTCTTGCTGTTGGATTAGTGTCTAAGTCCATAACTATTTTGGTATGTACTTGACCCGATTGTGCATGGTCCTTTTGGGTTGCCTTCACACTGGTGACTAGACAGGATGATTGTTGAGGAGAGAGGCTGGTTTATTGTTAAGAATAATAAATTAGGGTATAAATATGATTTTTTTTTAATATATTATATGAATAATATATTAATTTGGAATCATATTATTAATTAGTATTTAATCAGAAATTAATTTAGAATTAATTTTGGGATTAAAGGAACTGACTGAAAGTGCAGGGGCTATTTTGTAATTATTCGATAGTTGAGGATTTGGGCCATTGGATCACCTTTATTAAGGCTTGAACGAAAATCCTAGAAGGATCTAGGAGTTTTCGTCCAATGGCTTAAGGAAAGGAGTCCATAGACTTGCTTAGGCCCTAAGCTAAGGGATTAGGGTTTACACCTTGAAACCCTAGTTAGCCTTAAGTATAAATAGCACCCTAAGGCACTAAGATTTCGTCTAAGCCTTAGTAAACCCTAAAAGGGACGAAATCTAGGGCAAGATACCCTTCTCTCCTCTCTCCCATATTTATCCTTTCACCTAGTGTGTTTGTGAGCCATTAGAGGTACTACACTTGTGGTACTTGCTTTTAAGAGCTAAGGAAATTCAAGGAACTAGTTGTTATTGCTATATAACAACAAAAGGTATGTATTCTATTTTTATATATGAATTTCGAAAATAATAGTAGCATGCCAGGTTTCTTTTTGTGTTCATAAAGTTGTAAAACTAATAGTGAAAACATAGATCCAACTCTAAGGTTGCATGCACACATAGGATTGTTTGTACTAAAACCCATCAGTGGTATCATAGCCTTTGGTTTTGTTTTCAATTAGATTTGATACAAATGTATGAATATGACAATTAGGGTTTATGGCTAATAAACCCTGGAGGCTTGATTTTCGAAATTAGGGTTTCTAAACCCAAGATTTCGAAATTTTTGGTAAGATTTCCTAAACCTTTTTCTTTAGCCCCAAGATTTCGATTTTAGGGTTGTCTAACCCTAGAATTTGGAAATTGCCTCTTTCCCCATGATTAGATCCTAAATTTTAGGGATTTGGATATTGCCATATCTTGTAATTATCCTTTAAATGTTTAAATTTGGTAATTAAAGATTTTGAATATCCCATCACATAATTTCGAATTCTAGGGGATTTAAGGGATTAGGTTAAATTAATTGTTTACTTTAAAAGATATACTTACCAAAGTAAAAGATAATTGTCAAATTAATTAGATAATCATTTCCTTATGTGATAAACTTGATTTATTTGAATTATTTGATAGATTATCTTGCAAGAAATTGAATTAGGTCTTATTTAGATAATTACTAATTAATGGGATAATTATTATTATTTGTAATTTGATCTAAAATGTTCTTGCTTATGTTTTGAAAAGTTTCAAAACTTGCCCTCAAGTTTTGGAATTTAAATTGTTTGATTAAAAGGTTTAATTTTGAAAAAGTCTAAATTCTAAAACCCTAATTATGAAAAGTTCAAATTACACCCTTATGGTTTTATGAAATTAATTAAGTGTATAATTAAAAGAGAGTTAATAAATCCATAATGATATGGTTATATATTTTATTAAATTAAAAGTGTAATTTATAAAATTAAACCACCTAGTATTTTAAAAGTGTAAAATACACCATTATACTATGTATAACATTAAAAGTCTAATATTATATATGTATAACTTAAATGCTAGTCTTACCGTTAGTAGGCCTCATTCACGAAGCCGATCTATAAGGGGGTATAAGGTTATGGCCTATAAAATGGTCGCTTAATGGGTGTCCACTCTCACCCACCGCTTCCTTGATTGGTGGAGGGTCGTTAGCCGAACGGGTAGGATAGGGCAAACCCGTTCCATTAAAAGTATAATGAAGTATAAAGTAACTAAATGTTTTTACAAAATTCCCAATCTTAGTTACTTTAGGCAAAAGTGAATTGATGCAATTCCATGAAATTACACTTTGTGCCCTTGCGAAGACGTTAGTGGAGCACGTGTGGTTAACCGGCATACTAAATGGTTCTAAGCAAAGGTAGCGAAGGGTGACTCAATGTTTGTCATAGTTCGGTGGAGCGTGTGTGGTTAACTGGCACATCGAATAGGTGACTGTAACATTGGGGGCACCATGTAAGTTTGCATGGTTATTCACACCCTGTTTTGTGATCCTCAGCATCCCAGTCACAAATCGAGGGGCATATCGAGATTTAAACATGCCATTGAAAAGTTCAATGAATCTCAAAAGATATAGGAGTTTTCAATACATTTGAAACTTAAGTTTTATTTTCGTTTTTCATGGTGGAAATTGGTAAATCGTCATTTACCTACCTTCAAATATTTTGCAACTAGATTATGGCATCCCTCTTCTAGGTTGTAGAGTATTGTGTTGGATCCTAGCCTCAATGTTTCATTTGGGTGTCACATCAAGGATTCTAATCAACTTAACTTGAATTCTCTCCCGTTTTGTAGATGTCTAGTTATGACAATCATGGTCTTCCCAAATCCCATGGGACAAGCTTTCCAAACGAAGATGATATTCCGCGATATGATCGGGGATCAAGAGATCATGCTTCACTTCCTCCACCTCCTCCAATTATTATCCCTAACCCACAAGTTCGAAGGCTTGAAAATTTCAAGCTCACTCAAGCCCTTTTGGCAAGTAAACATGGGAAACCTATGTGTGTACACGTCTTAGAGATGAAGTCACACATTGATAGGTTAAGGATGTTGGGTGTCAAGATTTCAGGTAAGTTGGCTATTGATTGGGTTCTTCAGTCGCTTCCTGAATCATATAGTGAGTTCGTTAGAGAGTACTATATGATGGATCATGATGTGACCCTCATTGATTTGACCTATTTGCTTATAGCTGCTGAATCAGAGATGATTTGGCGAGCTGGTTAAGCAAATTTGTCTGGTAAATCAAACTCCCAAACTTCAACGAATATTGAAATGTTTACGTTGGAGATCCAGAAATGGTAGATTCTGAGATAGTTCCTTGTGCCATTCCAAAAGAGTCCATTTGCTTTTATTGCCAAGAAAATGGGCATTAGAGACGAAGCTGCCCTATTTACCTAAGAGATCTAAGAGATGGGAGAGTTGAAACGTATGGCTCTACTTTAGGTAAAATCCATTAACTAACTCTTTTAAGTTCCTATTCTAGATTCTTAATACATGATGCGATAAGATTGCATTTTGATGTTTTGAAGGATCAAAGAAAAGAGAGGAAGCTTAAGGGAAGGAGTGAGCGGAATCTAATCGTGAAGAAATGGATTTCAATCACATTGCTTGAAGATTAGATTCTTAAGCTACTACTTGGAGTTAGAATAGATTAGGAATTTGTAACAACATAGCTTTTCAATTGCATTGTAAGGACAAATTTTTCCGCAATAAAAATAAATTTTGATTTTATATTATTTATTTATCCTTGCAATGGCGTGTATGAAAAATTGATGTTTGTAAGTTTCTATTATTAGCAATAATGGATTTGATTCTTAATTATGTTATTTGTGGAAAGGTCAAGAATTTACCAAATAGGGAAAGTTTCTCATTGCCCAAGTTTCAATTGGACAGAAACTTAGAATCATACAACTTGGTTGCATGATGAATGAGAAATTTCATATTTGGAAATTAGACTAATTCGTTGACAAAGTGTCAAGTGAAGGACTAGGAGATCGAGTACACAAGGTTGTGTGTTGATCAAGTCCACCACAAGAGTGACAAAGATATTTGTCATGATTTACTAAAGATTTAGTAAATATGATTATACTTATAAGATTAAGTGTAATTCTGAGTTGATTGAAAGAGTTTAAATCAATAGCAGAACGAATAAGAAGAATCAAGTAGGCAGAAAGATAAAAGTTTCTCTATTCTAAGAAGACAGGAGAGCACCTTTTATTATTTTTTATGATAGGTCTTAATGATTAAGAACCATATCTCAATTGATCCTCTTAATGAGTCTTAGTACAATTGTATGTCTAAGAAGAGGAATCGAGAATTGTGGAAATAGTTAAATCAAGAAGTCAATCATACTTCGTTCCAATATCAAGTCTTAGAGTTAAGATTGTGAAATTGAGTGAAAAGTCTTAAGAAGGTTTATAACATTCATCAAATGTGGGATTTGGAAAAGATTTTCTTATTATTGCACATTTGAAGTGTTTTGTCTTGATAAAAACTACACTAACTCTTGAATATTTGTTTGTCAAGAAATGTTTATTGACAAGAGAATCTTATATGTCAAGGAGTCAGTGGGAGTCTCAATGGTCTTGAAAGGTTTCAAGAACAAATCAGGAATAAACCTTATCGATCATCACTATCACACGACTTGAGGTTCACAACCTATCGTGTTGACACTATCTTGTTTCTGTGCCGTTCCAATTGAGTTAATTATGCATGTGAGTTATATGAGTTCTCATTTGAACGCATAAAAGGCAAGCACCTTGATCAATGAAAAATACATTAATAGGAAAGGGTGAGCTGCTTAATTAATTGGAAGACATGGTGGGCACTCGTGTTACCATAAGGCAAGAAATCAAGATTGAGAAAGTTCGGTCCATATAAGTTTGGATTTGACGCAAACTTTGGTTTTGATAAATTCGCATGGATAGGAACACATACACCATTAAAATCTAAGTGTCATAAGATTACCTCCTTCATGAAAATGACTGTGAGGAAATGCTTTCACTAAGAGACATTTTAAGAAGATAGTGATTGTGAAATTGTATTCTCAAATTCGATTATGGTTACGGTATCCCTTTCCATAATTCGAATTGTGAGATTTGGCAATTAGTCTGAATTGTTTAGACACACATATGAGCTATCTAAGGCAAAGGTGTATAAGTTTAAGAAGCTTAGATAAAGGATTATCAAAGCATTAGGTATTAGAAATATGAACTTCAGAAATTCAATAAGTATTGTTTTCTGGAAGTTCAGTTGTTTTCTGAATACATGTCAAAGCTAGTGGGAGCATAAGTGTTATGCTTATATGATAATAATCATCATGATAGTGGGAGCATAAATATTATGTTTGTATGATTATTAAGGCAAGTATTGCAAGTTAGCAATATTAATTATAGAAAACAAGAGTTATGCTTTGCAAAGTCATAAGGGTTGAAAAGTTGTTTTGCTATAATTAAGGGAGAGAATATTGTACTTCATTTCAAATCTAAAGGCTTAGATTGTGGAATGTTAATAAATTTAGTCAAGGATACATAGTGTGTTCTCAAATTTCAATTATGATTACGACATCCCTCTTCATAGTTCGAATTGTGAGAACGTGACACATAAAATATTATGGCAGAAGATTGATAAAGTATCACATATTTATGTAAGACATTATGCATCGTGTCCCACACGCTTCGGGTATAGGATCGATTGCAAATGATATAATATTTGACCATTCTAAAATTTTCCAAATGTCTAGCGCATTAAGAGGGAAAAAGGACAAGAATCGGTTTTGACTAAAATAATTAAACAACTATCAAAGGACGATCCAAAGTTCGCTGAAGATTGGTTGCTTGTGAGTAGTTGGAAGTATGGTATTGGATGGACCATATCGACATTATTATGAATAGATAAGATTCTATTAAGAATGAGTTGTCATATGGAAAATATGGAAATGTTTCCATATTGGGAGTTGGATATTGAGAGTCTATGTCTAGATTAGAAAATTTTATGCAAAAGGATGTTCAAATGAATGTACTTTAAGTGAGAGACACCACGTCTATGGAATTGTCTTGTAACAATCTCCAATAGAGGACTTTGTAATTTCATTGGCAATAGTCATTGTGACTTTTGTGCTATGACATTGCGAAAGGATCATTGCATAAAATATTAGAATCTAGCATATTCTATAAGTGGCAAGAATTTATAATTCTTACACTTGTGATAAGGATTGGGAGTTGTGAAATGAGTATGATTGGAAATGTGTTCAATTGATCTATTTCACAAAGTAAGGACTGTATGTAAACATTGTGTGCATGCTGAGAGCATGGAACAAGTGTAGTAATAATTCAAGTAATAAGTTAATTAACAGAAACAACAAATAATGAGTAATCGATATGGTGATGAATAAAAGGTGTTTTATATATACTCAAAGGTTTGGGACCATATAGGATTAGTATTATTCTTGTGTTTCACTTTGCATGTTTTGACTTCCTGAATAATTAATTATTTCAGAATAATCAAATTATTCGAATGGTCCACAGTCGTTCATATGTTGGAAGTAGGTATGAATGAAGACTGTCATGAATTGGTTTGTAGATTGTCTAAAGTGTATTAGACATAGCAAAGGTTTGCTGCAACGTTCATGAGTGCTTATGAATATGATTTTGAGCATTGGATTAAACCCACGCTCACAAGAATCACTTCATGGATTTTATCACGAGTGATTGGTGAGACGATAATATCTTATATTCTTGAAACCGAGATGTGTGAGTTGTATCTTGCGAGTCGGTTACACATTGATAATATGTAAACGCACCAGTAACTTGGTGTCATAAAACATATTGTTGTGTGTGATTCGGTGAGTGAGTGCAAGCAAGCATTGAATCAAAGTTTATCCGTTCCTTTTATCCGGAGTAGGATGAAAGCGATATTTGTGGGCCCCTCGATTATTTAGTGATGACACCCTAAGCGCTTGGCCAAGTCGGGACTAATTTGATGTGTTTAATTGTAGTCTGTTGTCAATCGTCATAAATCGGAAATCGGGAAACAATACATAGACTGAGAAAATGATTTCAATTCATGTCTCATGTCTATACGATATCAAGAATGGAGGAATATATGATCCCTTATCTAAAGGACATGCTTCTGATAAGATCAGAGATGACAGCGGCTTTTGAAAGCTACGATTGCTAATCAGGATCTGAGGTTATACACAGAATAGTTATTAGACTTATCCAAGTGGGAGACTATTGGATTAGTGTCTAAGTCCATAACTATTTTGGTATGTACTTCACCCGATTGTGCATGGTCCTTTTGGGTTGCCTTCACATTGGTGACTAGACAGGATGATTATTGAGGAGAGAGGCTGGTTTATTGTTAAGAATAATAAATTAGGGTATAAATATGATTTTTTTTAATATATTATATGAATAATATATTAATTTGGAATCATATTATTAATTAGTATTTAATCAGAAATTAATTTAGAATTAATTTTGGGATTAAAGGAACTGATTGAAAGTGCAGGGGCTATTTTGTAATTATTCGATAGTTGAGGATTTGGGCCATTGGATCACCTTTATTAAGGCTTGAACGAAAATCCTAGAAGGATCTAGGAGTTTTCGTCCAACGGCTTAAGGAAAGGAGTCCATAGACTTGCTTAGGCCCTAAGCTAAGGGATTAGGGTTTACACCTTGAAACCCTAGTTAGCCTTAAGTATAAATAGCACCCTAAGGCACTAAGATTTCGTCTAAGCCTTAGGAAACCCTAAAAGGGACAAAATCTAGGGCAAGATACCCTTCTCTCCTCTCTCCCATATTTATCCTTTCACCTAGTGTGTTTGTGAGCCATTAGAGGTACTACACTTGTGGTACTTGCTTTTAAGAGCTAAGGAAATTCAAGGAACTAGTTGTTATTGCTATATAACAACAAAAGGTATGTATTCTATTTTTATATATGAATTTCGAAAATAATAGTAGCATGCCAGGTTTCTTTTTGTGTTCATAAAGTTGTAAAACTAATAGTGAAAACATAGATCCAACTCTAAGGTTGCATGCACACATAGGATTGTTTGTACTAAAACCCATCACTTGCCTCATCATGACAACTGAGATTTTAAGGTCAATGCTTAATAGGGGTGCTGATATTATACGCGATTGATGTTGCTGCTACAGATTTTTGCTTAGTTTGACACCATATTTTGGTGGTTTGTAACTTCTTATCTACCACAATGTTACATAACACCCCCTGAAGTCTAGCTTATTTTCAATAGCTTCTTCAGGCTATACAAACCTTAAAAAATTAGGAATTGAAGGTGGAAGCAATGGTGGCCTACTTGTTGGAGCTTGCATTAGTCAGGTATTATGCTAATTCAATAATATTAAAATCTTTAATAAGTTATTCCTAAAAGTTGATTTTTTTGTTATGACAGAGGCCTGATTTATTCGGGTGTGCACTTGCTCATGTTGGCATAATGGACATGCTCAGGTTTCACAAGTTGACAACCGACAAGTAATCTTTCTCTTAACTAACTTAGTTAAAATTACAATTGCACATCACATTCTCAACTTCCTTTGGAAAATCTCAAACTAATTGTGTAAAACATGTTGTTGAGATTTGGGACATTCTACTGAAAAATTCTTATGTTTCAGGATTGCAGGTTAGTATAGAACCCTGGTGAATTTGTAATGACCTTTCCAAGGGCTTACCACATAGGATTCAACCATGGTGATGTTTTGCACATATATATATATATATATATATATATATATATATATATATATTGTGGTTGGATATATTTATACTTTTATAGACTCTAATATCAAACCATTGTCTTTAAAGGTTTCAATTGTGGGGAAGCTGCTAATTTTGGAACCCCAAAGTGGCTTTCAGTAGCTAAAGAGGCTGAAGTGCGCAGAGCTGCCATGAATTTTCTTCCTATGCTTTAACATCAACAACTGCTTTACCTACTAACCATATCATTTATTCCAAGGTGAGCTAGAAATCTTTCTAAGTCTTTTGACATATGAATCTAGAAAGATTTATTCCAAATATATCAGGAGGGGTAAATAGGTAATATTTTTTAAATGTATTTTAATGGCAGGGTGCCGAGGTCCTTGTTACTAGGGATAAGAAGCTCTAGTTTAAAAGATCGTCAGAAAGAGGAACGTGAGCTTTTGGTGAATAAGGAATTCATTTCTTGACCATTCTGTTAAAGAGGTACTGTTTAGAATCTTGCATGTATATATGACTATATGTACTTCATACAAGTTTACATGATACTCTTCAATAAATATAGTTACTTTCTACTACTTTGTGACTTTTTTTCCCCTGACACTTGAAATAACAGGGCAAGGAGAGCATGTTGTCTCTTCATTTAAAGTAGGTATGGGGAGGTCCTTTAGTGGTTATGCTTCTGTTTCAGCTGTATAATCGCCTTGTCCAGACTAATATACCTCAGTTGTTGCCTTTGATGGTTGCTGCTATCTCAGTCCCGGGTCCTGACAAGGTTTCACCTCATTTGAAGACCCACTTCACTAAACTAAAAGAGGCTCAAGTTAAGGTAATTTTTATCAAGATCATTCTTTTATCATCCTTTTAAGTTTTAAATCATATATGAAGATTATACATTTATACCCTATCTTGTTCTTGTAGACTGTCTCTTTCCTGACTTACCTTTTGAAGAGCTTTGCTGATTATATCAGACCTAACGAAGAAAGCATTTTTAAAAGCATTGTGAACCTGCTTGTTACTTGTTCAGACTTTGTTTCCATTAGAAAGGTGATAAATATTATGGTACAACTTTGATATCTCTGTTTAAAGTGTCAAGAAAATTTCCTCCCCTTATTCTATGTGCTCTTTTTGTTAGGTGGAGCCAATTTTTAAGAAAGGTGTTGATCTGCCATCCATGGATGAAGCCAATATTTTGTTGGTAAGTTTTTGTGTGACTTCTTTACTTCTTTCTGGAGATGCAATTGATAGTATATATAAATATATATATATATATATATATATATATATATATATATATATATATATATATATATATATATATATATATATTCGTTTATATACCATGAGACTTATCTGTTATCTATACTTTGTTTGGTTATTTTCAGGTGAATGAATGTGAATTTATCTCCCATAGAATTGGTGAACTTATCTCTTTAGATGGTGAAAAGGATCAGAAAACAAGTTCATATCCAAACATACCAAATGATTTTTTTGAAGAGATGGAATCTTCATGGAAAAACCGTGTTAAAAAGATCCATCTAAAAGAATCATATGAAGAGGTTGATAAAGTTGTTGAAGCCTTATCTTTAGCAGTAAGTGTTCTTCCTTTGCTTCCATAGTTTATTATTATTATTATTATTATTATTATTATTATTATTATTATTATTATTATTATTATTATCATATTGTAGTAATACCACGTGGCGAAATAATTTGTTATTCCTTTTCTTCCTTTAGCAGTAAGTGTTCTTCCTTTGCTTCCATAGTTTGTTTTTCCTTTGTTATTATTTGTTATTTACTGTTTTACCCCCCATTCTAGGTGGCGAAATAATACCACGTTCTGTTCTTCTTTGTGCCTTTGAAGGTGTATGATTCTCATCTCATATTCATCTTTATCTTCATCTATGAGTGAAAATTTGTAAAAAAGTGTTTAATGTTTAATTACAGATACCTTAGTTGTTGTGTGCACTTGGGGATGGTCATCTTTTGAACTTTTTACTCAAGACAAGCATAAGGGAATTAACAGACAGGAAAAAGGTGTCACTTAGGAAAGAATTAAAAATCACTTAGGAAAGAATTAAGAATGTTGTCACAGGCTGCAAGAGATGTTGGAGCCCTTAGAGAAGCTAAGGACAAACTGGAGAAGTGAGTTGAAGAGCTGACATGGAGATTAGACTTTGAAAAGCATTTGAGGGTATATTTTTTTAAATTTCTTGTATCTAATTAGTTAGTAAATTTTTGTTACAACTTCTATTGATTTGTTTTATCTTTCCATGGAACGATTATTTGTATGAAATTAAATTTTATGCAATGGATTGTATTTTTTGTATATGATATTTTATTTTCTATTATGATACATTAAATACAAATTTAATTTGAAAATTAGTAAATCTATAAATAATATTTTTTTTAACATTTAAAATTATGATACGCAAAAATGTGTGTCATCTTCATTTATGACATGGCCTTTCTTGACAGGGTCTTTCTTGATACGCATTGCGTGTCATTAACACGCGCGTCGTAAGGTTACGACACACGAATGCGTGTCGTCTTCCTTTATGACAGGGCCTTCCTTTATACGCATTGCGTGTCGTAAACGCGTGTCGTAATTGCGCGTCATAAATGCGCGTCGTCTCTCTTTATGACAGGGGCTTTCTTGACGCGCATTTGCGCGTCGTCTGAGCCTTTTACGACGCGCAATGAGCGTCGTAAAAGGCTGTTTTTCTAGTAGTGCTATGACAACGAACCATGTTCCTTCTTACAAGGAACCTATACATGGAGGTGATTATATGTCTAAAGGTAAGGTTGTTGCTCAGGATGACCATACTGTTGATGTTGATGAATCTGTGAATGATGAGGCAAAACTAATGATGTTGGTTGATGATGGTAATATAGTTCCACATAGAGAGTCAGTTGAACATTTGTCACACCCCAAAACCGGAACAAAGGAAACGTTTTAATATTGGCAAGCATG
This sequence comes from Lactuca serriola, assembly GCF_051521515.1. Taxonomy (NCBI): domain Eukaryota; kingdom Viridiplantae; phylum Streptophyta; class Magnoliopsida; order Asterales; family Asteraceae; genus Lactuca; species Lactuca serriola. Next base: position 236,740,213 of record NC_136412.1, read on the forward strand.
GAATGATAAAATGCCCATCACCGACAAGCCATCACCGACAAGCCAACAAAAACATATTGGTTCACTTCTTGAAGGGCATATTAGCTAATAGTATTGGTAACATGTTGCAGGGGAAACAGATACAACGAACTTTAAATGACCGTCTTTGTGTACATATTTAATATATGCAAGCATGGAATGATAAAATATATGCTCTAAATCTAGTGAGAGGGACCCCTGAATAAAGCTTTCTTAGACTACCTATATACTATTACAACTTGGAGAAGAAGAATCCAGGGACGGTTACACATATAAAGACGAGTGATGACAACATATTTGAATACTTTTAAATGGCTATAGGTTGCGCGGTAATATATTTTATATACCTGATTCTTTGAATTTAATGTCCATGCACATGTGTTTGCTTCAATTTGATTATTAATTACTTTGTAGGTTCGAGCGTTTCAAAGGTGTTTGTGTTCTATTATTATCATTGACGTCGCACACCTTAGAAGGAAATACTTGGGCACCATGTTCCTAGAAGTAGGCATGGATGGTAATAATCAATTCCTTCCTATTGCATTTAGTGTTGGGAAAACTGAAAGTAGAGAGTCATGGATTTGGTTTTTATCAAGACTCAAAGAATGTATTGGGGACATGTCATCTTTGGCTATCATATCAGATATAGCAAATTCAATTGAAATGGTCATTCAAGTCATGTTCCCGAATGCATATCACGGACTCTGTTGTCACCATTTGTTGATGAATATGAGAACAAAGATTGGTAGGCAAGAGAGAACAAAGATTTTGATTTGGGAGGATGCAATGGCATACCGAGAGTTTGATTTCAAATAAAGCTTGAGAAGGCTTCATCGTGCACTAAACAATGATTTTCAGACATGGATAGACAGAATCGGTAATGAGAGATGGGCAAGGTTGTGTTGTAACGCCCGGGTTTCAGGGCTAAGCATTTTTGTCAATGTAATAGTCTAGTTCAACTCTTGTAACTCTTTTTGAAGTAATAAAGATGAAATATTTGAGTATTATATGAATTATATGTGTTTATTATTTAATTATAAATGTATAATTAATAAAGAATAAAAATGAGCGTCAAAATTAAAGTGTGAGATAATCCCGATATCTCTACATAAAGTTGTAGAATATGTCTCAAGGTTTCCGTGCATATAAGGAACGCCGAAATCCGAGTTATAACGAAGAAGTTATGACCCGTCGAAGTTTCACGACAGAACCGGCACGATACCGGGAAGCGTGAATAGTGAATTTACGATAGAGCGAGATTTAGCCTTAGTGATCTAAACGAAAGTCGTAGAATATGTTAAACTAAGAACATCGATAAAAAGAACGCCCAAATCTGACTTCGTATAAAGAAGTTATGAGATTTTAAACAGACCAATCCTGTCCTGGCTTGTTAAAAATATAACTTTAAAAATAAAGTCAAAATTAGCCGACGGAGTCTAAACGAAAGTTGTAGAGTACGTCTTCACCTACGCGTGGATATAAAGAACGTCAAAAACGGAGTTCGTATGAACGAGTTACAAATTATAATAGCATATTTACGTATTAAAATAAAGTATAAATCATGTATACGTACACATATATATACATATGTATATATCATTAGAAAGGTATCGACGATGCGGTCATTATAAGACTAATGTTGAGTTCTTTCGACATTAGTTTAGTACAAATATCATTAAATCCATTTATAATAGTATTATAGAGGGGTGTTTAGTTGTTTATATAACTAAAAGGTCATTAAGTAATTATGGAGGGTAGTTTTTGAAAATTCAATTAGTATAAATAAGAGCCTTGGGCTCTCATATTTCTTACACCATTCTCTTGATTCAAGAGTCTTTCTCTCCTTATCCCCCGAGCATTTCGGTCCCTCGTGATTCGACTTCTCTTTCTGTAGCTTAGTATAGTAAGGTGAGCGCTGAAGCACTGCACGAATTTTTCTTAGAAAGATTCAGCGACGAAGTTCTGCCCCTGCAGAGCCCGACTCCTAGCTAAAACCCCCTTGTAAGTAAGTTATGCTTACCTTATTTTAATATAGTTTATATTTAAAATTAGTATTGTTATTATGAACTTATAATAAATATTTGAGCTATTATTATAACTTATATAAGTGTCGTTATAATATTTTTTTTTAACTACTCGCGGTACGGGGAATCTGGTTTAAAGGGCCGCATAGGGTTGTTGGATTTCAGAAGTGCTATATGCCAAAATGGTCCTGCCCTCCGGTGTTTTATGTCTGGCCCCTATCTGTACATAGTGGTTCGAAAATATTGTTTAACGCTTATATAATAATAATAATACTAAGACTAATAGTTGGTCACGGTAAATATTAGACTAAAATTTAGTGATAATAATGCTAGGTTTCGTCGAAGGAAAATAGAATCATTAGAAGCAAGCGCTGCCCGATTTTGGAATCATCACCTTAACAAGTGAGTGCATAGTTACTTTCAACTTACACATAAATATGAAGTATTTTATATAAATTACGTGCTATGTGTGCATATTATATGAATACTTGCTATCTATGCTAGATGAACGTTGTTATACATGTTTTCAATGATTTAAACTGTATATGTATTTTATATCTACGAAAATGTTGGGGTAAAACATGGGTAGATGCAATAGGTGATGTGTGATAAAATGATGAGAGGCCTCGATGTTGATGTTGTTGATTCTGTCGTCTAGCGGAGTATGGATGACGACCACGGACTCTTCTAGACAGTCCAGTGGAACACTAGCAGGCTCGCAACCTGTAGGTGTTTGTGAACGATATGTTCACCGGTGTACTCCATCCCCCACATGGTTGCCTTTAGGACATTTATTGCTGAGGAATCCCCTTAGCAGTAGTGTCCGTCCCGATGATGATCCTTAGGCTAGGTCCCTTATGATAGGTGTTTAGGGACGTAAAGTGAGGATAACGGGAACGGGTAATCGGGTTATTGTTGATCGATGAAATTAATAAACTTATTTATTGTGGGTTGAAAACCCTATGTGCTCACCAGGCTCCCAAGCCTGACCCACTCAGTTTTATGTATTACAGGTAGTGGCGCATGAGCATAGGTGTGATGTTTTGGACGAGGGATTACGGATATAGGCCTGTAGATATGAAATAATTTAGTAAGGCTTATATTGTACTGTTTATGCTTTTGATATGTACGAACATGACATCCCGAGTCTTTTAATGAAATACATTTCTATGGAAATGCTTTTGATAAATCTTTATCATATTTTTGTTTTGGGACAAATTCCGCAACACTTTCATTTAAAATGTAACTCTGATTTTTAAACAAAGCATAAACAAACCGGTCTTTTCTGGCGGTGATTTTGTGGATGTCACATGTGTTTCCCCGTGGTTCGGTATAATATTATGACATCAAAATGTGCCAAGTCCATCAATGCATTATCAAGAGACACAATGAAACTACTGATAACCATGTTGATCGATTTCTTTCGAGCAACTATGTAACAATGGTGGTGCCAGCAACGTAATGCTAGAGGTAAGTGTAATTTACTGTGCATGACAATATATACGTAAATTTTTGTTATAGTTGAAAGAAAAAAAAAAGATGTTACTGAGTATGCTGAGAAGGTTATCGATAGGAGGATCAACAAATCCTCAACTTTTCGGGCATACCAAATTTATCAAAGCAGATATGAGGTGTCCGACCAAATGAAAAATGGTATAGTAAACTTGGAAAGTCATTACGACACGTGTGGGAAATGGAAATTGTCGGGTATACCTTGTACTCATGCTATGGCGGTATTCAAGGAAATATGATATCAACACTGCAGTACATGGGTGTCATCGTACTTCATAATGGAAACATATCATTCAACATATGTAGAGGTTGTGTTTCCTGTGCCAGTTCCAGCTGAATACGAAGAGCCGGATGAAGTTATTGTTGTTTTTCCACCGCTGATGGACAAACGACAAGCCAGACGACCTAAAAACCATAATCATATCCCATCCCAAGGTGAAGGTCCGATTTAGAGAAAATGTAGATGTTGCCAAAGGATCGGTCACAGAAGCAGAAACTGTGATGCTTCGTTTCCTGCAGAGTCAACAAAAAGTGATTTTTCAAGTAGGACCATGTCAAGTGGAAAAAATAATGTTCAATCTAAGAGTAGACATACTAGTCAAAAAGGTAGCCAACAATATGATATTGTTGATTTAAAAAAACATGTAATTATGTTTGTACAATATCATAATGTTCTATATAATGTTGTTTGGAAGGATAAAGTTGTTTTTGCTACATCTTTAAAAGATAATTATTTTAAAACATTAACAAAGAAAACCATAATTCAAACATTCGCGTAATATGCAACATCTATCCATTGGACACTCTCAATCCACCACCTAGCAGCACGCTCCTGTGCAGTAGGCTGCAATAACTCGTTGGGGAACGCTACATTAAAAAACAATATATAAAGCTTAATAATAAGTTATTTATGTCATATCAACTTATAAATTATAAGGTGGGCTAAACTACATAAGTTAGTAACATTGAGAATATGTTGACAATCAGGTGCATGCAAATGCCTCATCCCATGGTATGCAACTGCCCGAGGGATAACACCTAGTATAGGGGAACCAACAATACTACTGTTGGGAAATCTCTCCAAGATCCAAATCTTAAAAATTAAGATAACAAACAACTTACCAAGTTAACAAAGTTACAATACTGATTGTTAAAAACTCTTATTAGACATAGTGTACATACCTTAAATGCATAGACAAATCCCTGCAGAGTATATGTGTGTGTATTGACGATTCTTGGCGCATTTTGGTTCAAATCGTCCTCAATCTTATCAAACACAGTAAGAATTTGTTTGTAAGTGAAATCCCATATCAATCTACCCCATGGGTACCTATTTCAAAAAACTACACTTAATAAGTATATGTATCATTTTCATATAATGTGGGTAAAAAACTGTATACCTGTTAAACTTCTGAAAATTAGAGATGGGTGTCATATGTTCATTAGTAATTGGATATCAAGGGTATTTCCCTAAAAAATCCTTGCTCTAGCATATACAACAGGGAGACTCTCACCACATCTTCATCGCTTAATTGATGAAGTAAGTTATTGAACACGTTCGTAAGCTCAGCTATACTCACCGAACATGAAAGCAGCACATATGGAAACACATGTTCTCTGAAAGCTGCAAAAACTAGAACTGGGATGGAAATAATCCCCAAACCGCAAGACGGAGAATAATCAGAATGTTTTCCTATCAAATAAAACCCGATAGTCACTAATCGGAAAATATAAGCTCTTCCAAGTCAACTGGATCAAAAGTAGTAGTTTCCTTACACATAAGATAATGACGTTGTAAAGGGTGACATTCGACACCCATCAACATGTTCACATAATCACCAAAATAGGATTGCCTAAACATCGTCCCACAAACTGGTCAGTTTTGTAAGCACGCCATGATTTCGAGGCCAAGTTTAAGTCTGCAGGTTGTAATAACAACTGCTTCGTATGTTCTATCATACTACAATGAAAAGAATTATTAGTTAGGGATTTTTGTATGTATATTTCGGAGCAGAATTAGGGTTTTTGATTGTATTTTAGAATTAGGGTTTTTGATTGTATTCCGGAATTAGGATTTTTGTATGTATGTTTCAGAATCTGAAAATCAGGTATGGTATTCCGGGCGAAACATTCCGGACCAAAATTATGGACCTTGTTCATTGTACTCCGGACATGATTTTTGGATTACGGACACGTTCCAGGCTAGCAAAAATTAGGGTTTTTGATAACGGTGTATCATTTAGTATAAATGTATATGTCCATGTAATCCTATAATTGCCTTAATACGATTAAAATTCATAGAAAACCCTATAATACCTATATAATTACGTAACCAAACATTTTTTAATGTATAGTCTAAAATAAATGCATTTAATTAGAAAGAACTTTGAAACTTACAAATAAAACTGCATTTCTTCACTGCTATCAGCAGGCATTATCAGTTGTAGAGGTGTCCGGAATGGGATGTCGAAGTGTAGTATGAAACAAGGGATGTCGAAATGTAGTTCAAAATGGGTTAAATGGTATTTATAGGAGAATCAGATTACCGATTCAGAATTATCTACCCGTTTAACTGAATCTGAAATCGGGTCTGGAACAACCCATTATGGACAAAGTGGTCATTCTACCAAAAAAGGTTATTTTTTATTAAAAAAAACAACCAAAAAAGAGGTTAGATTACTCAATTTCCCTTAGAATTAATAAGAAAATCATTATTGTTTTACAACTATGAGTTATAAAAGTAACATTTTTATACAATTTGATAACGGTTTACTTTTACACAAAAATCCTATTTTAAACAATACAAATAGAGTCAAACATGTAGAACTCACCAACAATTTTGCTGACATATTCTCGCATGTATTCTTAGGGAAATAGAAGTTGGATGATAAGACTCGTGAGTTGGAATAACCTTTCTTGGCTAACCTATCCAGGCCTTTTTGTTTTTGTTAAACTATGCCTTCCTGAACTTTTTTTGTAAACTTGTATTTCGAAGTTTGACTCAATGAAATCCTTGTATTAAAATCTATGAAGACATGTAATGTTATTCAAGTCTTTGTACTATTCAATGTATGTGTGTTAACTGTGATCCAATTTTCAAGATTGCCACCTCGGCGCTTCCGCCACCGGCTGGGGTGTGACAGAAAACAAAATTGTGGTTTACCAGTGACTAAAGATATGACTAATGGGACCATTGTTCTCACAACCTTTGATTTAATAAGACATATTGATATATCATTGATCATGATATAGTTGTATTCATCATAAAGTTCAACATGATGACCAGCTTTGCAGAGTTGCCCAACACTAATGAGATTGTGTTTTAATACTTCAACATAGGCAAACCTTTGAATTGAAAAGTTTCCATTTGTTAGAACACCATATCATCGAATTGTTCCATTTGCATCGTTTCTAAAAGTTACATGACCACCATGTGTGACTACCTTAAAGTCACAAAGGTATTCCAACCTTTCTGTCATGTGCAAGGAGCACGCACTATCAGTTAAACATTCTATTTCGTGATCCTCCTCCCACATTACCTATATTATTAGTTAGTTAATTGGAGCACCTAAACTTGTTTGCGGCCCGCAACAAGATAATAGGACTTCTTAACAAATTTGTTAAAATATGTAGTGTGGGATGTTGTTGTGTTAGGAGTTTTTTCAACTTTTGATGATGTGTTCTTCTTTATCTCCTTTTTCTTCCAAATCCTTTTTGAGATAAAATCCTTTTGCTTAGATCTAAAGGCATTTTTCTTAATCGGTGGATATGAGGTAAATGTGAGTTTCTTTTCATTTATCCACAATGTTTGCCTAGGTTTGAGCTTAGGAACATAATTGATGTGTTTCTTAAGATTTTGTTTCATTTTATAATTTTCTTTATTTTTTTGGTTGACAATTGTATTGTCATCAATCTTGACTGATTAGAGCTTCTGATCAGACTTCTTGTTCAGAGGAATAACAACTACGGTGTTGTTATTTTTCATTGGTTTGGGTTTACTGGTTTGAGATCTTTTGGGACTTGGTGAACTATTGGGACTTTTGATGTTTTTTTGTTGTTTAACTTCTACGAAGAGTTTGATTTCTCAAAGTATGTTTGCATAAAGTTATTTTGAAAAGATTTATCTACTGCAAAGTCTTTTGAAAAATTTTTCTTTGAAAATGGTAACCTTTTGTTTTCAGTAACCTGGAGATTCAACTCAGGTTGCCTTTTCTCAATGCGAGATTTAATTTCTACTTTTAGGGCTTGCTTTGCTTTATCTTTTAGTGACAAAATGTCAGATCTGATCAGTTTAGGTCTTTTGCTTTTAACAACTTTAGACTTTGGTATGGATCTAGATGAGGAGTCACCAGAACTATAGAGTTGTTGACATCTAGAGCATTGTCCTGTTTCAAACTTGTCCATTCTTACTCCTTGTGGAAGAGTTTGAATCTTAGAGTTGATTTAACATAAGTCTGGGGTGAGACTTTTGTTCATGAAATGAGTGAGATGTCGCAGACGATGCAGTAACTACGTCTTTAAGGACATTTTATGCAGGGAGACTTTTGTTGATGAAAGGAGCGAAATGATTTTCCTTGTGAAATTTATGATATATGAGAAGTCCTTTCTTCTCTTCAATGTCATCCACAATTTCATAGCATTTGTCCTCTTTTGGATCGATCCGACTACTGTTCAAATAAGAATTATCATGTGTAATTTTTGAGTTTTCCTCCGAAATTGGGAGTTTTTATGAGTTAGTTGCGAATTATCGAAAATTTGTTCAAATTTTACAAGGTTTGGAATCTTGTTCCAGTGGATGATAAGAGTGTTGGCATTAGTGGTTAGATGTTTGCCATTTATTTAGATCTGGTGGTAATATCATATTAGACATCATCTGGATGTTGTAAGAATGATAGAGGTTCATTTAGATGTGGTATGGTATCATATTGCAAAATATTTCACTCTTTGGGTAGAGTCGTAAGGCAGAAGGAATACATTAGACATGAGGCAGGTTGTGTGTTCTCTTCGAGGGTGTAATATTAGTAGTCTATTGAGTGTTTGGTATGGGTTGCATGTAACTAAATAAGATAGATTAAGAACTCTTTATCTGACTTTATGGCATGGTTCTTTCCTGATATATTACCTTCAAATAGAAACAAGTGTTGGATTATATATCTTATTTTCTGACTATGCACAACTACATTTTCGTCTAGCATCACATAAACAACAGCCTAGACTTCAGGATGGTTTACATGTTTTAGACTAGTATGCCTCAGGTTTTGGTAGCTAGTAGATATAGTAGGGATGTTGAGTAGGTTCCTTTAGGTCAATGTGATAATGGTCACATGCCTATAGGTCCAACGATGTGTTGGTCATGAGTCTTCAGGCCAGTGGAGGTATGATGGAAAAAGTGATGTTGTATTGTGAACTTCTCATTGCAATGACTATATGGTGTCACAACGTATCATGAACCAGCGTGTATATGACTTATCAGGTTCGAACCGACAATTATGTGGTTGAGACTCTTAGGTCATGGTTCGTTAGTATTTTTGGCATGGTATGGGCATTTGATTTGCATCAAAAGACTATTAGAGGTTCAGTGGCCGGCAGGTTTTAGGTCATGTGTTGGTAGATGTTGACTTGTTGGAAATTCATGGATGCACATAAGAAGTTCCTTGTCAATTTTCTATATATGTGGATCAATGTTTGTCTTGAGAGTTGTTTATTAAGAGTTAGGTCATCAATGATGGTGTACTCATCCTTGAAACTTCGAACCATGGTGTGCCTAGTAGATATCTTGGATAATCCACATATTGGTTATTCACCTAAGTTGTGATGGGAGTTTAGTTACAACATGAAGCTTTAGTTCAACCATTGTTATGCTCGTGGGAGTACTAAGTTAGTGATGACTTTTCAGGAAGTCAAGTGTGCATCTAAGGCACTTTGGGGCAGGGATTTCTGAATCTGAGATTGTTTGAGTTGTTTTGGTCAAGATGTTTTGAGTACTCACTTTGGCATAAGATAGTGTTCCTAGTTGAGGGGACTAGGGGATGAATATATTAGGAAGATGATCATCATACTTGAGTATGATTCAGAGGATTCCAAAAGCAATGGATTTTTGGTCTTACAAGTTTACAGTTAGGGTTAGATAGTGACTGTGGTGTAGAATTCTCACGTATGGTGGTGTTCGCAAGGAAGTTGAATGAACCGTCACTAGTAAGTAAGGAAATGGTTGCAAGTTGTGTAACATATGATGGATGGGTTTTTATTAACAATGTTGTCCAAGTTCCGAGTGGTCTCGGGAAGCCCTTTTTGTTTAACGCATCGAATAACTAGTGATTGGTGATGTCCTTAGGGTTTGCATTGGGGTGGTCTTCTGCATCTTAGTCGAGACGAATTTCGAGGATGAAATCTGATTCAAGTGCGGAGAATTATAACATCTATTTTCCGGGTTAGTATTTTCAATTAATTGATTCAAGTTTATTTATGTTTCGGGGAGGTTAGCTGGTATCGGCACGAGTTTTAGAGTGTAGCGGCGCTACATTTAATGAAATTTGCAGCACGATGGCTCTGTTCGGCCAACCCCTAGATATCGAGATTTCGGCCATATTTAAGGGCATTAATCCCAGTGTTTCGTCATTTCACTAGTGTCTATCATCAGAGAGCACCCCTTGCCACCCTAGCCTGTCTTTCTTATGATCTTGAAGTCCCCTTTGTGATTTGTGAAGCTTAAAGTTGAAGGAAAGGCATGGTGGTACTAAGGAGCCTTGTTTCAAGCTTAGATCCAACTTCACATTCATATTTCTGGACCTTTCTGAGTAGAATGTCTCAATCTTGATCTTCAGTTTATTAGATCTATTTATTATACCATTTTGGTCCTTTTTAGTCCATTTCTTTGGTGTTTGGAGAACTTCAGAACTTTATGCTTGGATTTTATGACTTATGGACTTGATTATTGATGGGAAAAAAATTAGTATGCATGCATTCCCCTTAAGCAATGCATGAGTTATGATCATCTTAAAGTTAGGGTTAGAATTTTGAAGAGATTTAGGAATGAGAATTGATAAAGTTGGAAACTTTATCCATTAAGTCACTTAGAAGAGTAATATATGAGAATTAGGGTGGTGGAATTAAAAGATCAAGTCCTTATTGAAGAAGGCTATTAAGCCGGAAATTACAGCGCAACTGACATGGGGTCACGACACGACCCTAGGGGCTTTCATGACCTTTTTTTCGTTTAGTGATCATGGTGTGATCCGAAGCTGGTCATGGCATGATGACTATTTACTTTTGTTGATTTTTCACTTTTTGACCATTGAACTTTTGGTCAAATGGTAGATTTTGATTAATAGACTAAGTTGTAACATACGAATGATTAAGCAGTTTGTGTAGTTGATTCATTACGACGTGGAGTAGTTAGATTCAACTCTTTGATTTAGTAACTCTTCTCACCGTATTACTTATGACATCGTACGCTTGACTGGTAGGTCTTTCTTGTTGCCTATATGTTTACATGTTTCGTTGGGTTGGACCCTAGGGATGGGTCCATTTACAAGCTTCGTTAGGTTGGACCCTAGGGTTGGGCCCATTTACATGCTTTGTTGCGTTGGACCCGCTGATTTGGACCCTAGGTTTAGGTCCACTATTATGTGTTATATGAGGTATTTTATGGAACTCACTAAGCTTTATAGTTTTAAGTTTAAATGTTTCGGTTTTTTCTAGTAAAAAGAGAAAAGGGATAATATGATTGCATGACATCCTTGGATATGTTTTGAGACTTCCGCACTTTTTATTTACTACCTTGATACTCTCATAGATATTATGAAACAAATGGTTTTATTCGATGAAATTGAATAAAAAGCTTTTAGTATTAAGTTAAAATTTTATTAAGAAAATCCAGATGTTATACCAAGCATCAAAGATAATGTTCTTATATGTACAAAACTTTGCAATTAATCATACAATTAAGTAGAATTTAAAGAATTGGAGAATTTAAAATGAATGTGTTTGAAGACAATTGAGTAGAAGAAATTGAAAATTTAGGAAGTTTGAAAACAAATATGGTTAAATATAGAGGTCATATTATTACCATATTAATTTGGATGACTTATATATATATATATATATATATATATATATATATATATATATATATATATATATATATAGGGGATGGTTCAAATAAAAACAGTAAATAGTGTGAGAACGTAAAAATACAATTTTTATGTTATTATTGTGCAATGAATTATGAATCCACAACTTTATGTCATTATTCAGCAATGAATAAATGAATAGTCATGGGTTAAATCTAAAATTAGAATTTACTATAAAAATGTATATACATAAATGTATAGTAGAATAATAATATTCTATTGAATATATGAATAATCAAATGTTAATATTCATACTAGAATTACTTCAACAATACACATATACAACATTCATTACAGAATAATAATATAAACATAATGTTTTTACGTTCTCACACTATTTTACTTTTTTTTATTTGAACTTTTATATATATATATATATATATATATATATATATATATATATATATATATATATATAATGAATTTTGATATGAAATTCCGTAAGTTTGTCAAATTTTGTCCTTGTGACAATTTATTTTTGTTAATATACTTAAGCGTTTCAAGTTTTTTCTATTTTTCTATTCTTTTCAAGATACTATGAAATAAAATAATTTTGCCAAAAGCCTTAAGTTTAAAAATCTTTTAAGGTTTTACCCTAATTATGTGTTTTTTCATATTATAGGAATTAAGGGATTTTTTGCAAAAGATCTGTAAACTTAAAGGTTTTTTGCAAAAGGTTTGTAAACTTAAGGATTATATGTATTTTTGCAAAATATTTGTAAACCTAAGGATTTTTTTTTATTGCAAAATATATTTTATGGTAACAGACCATATAGGTAAAAGATAAAAAGAAAAAAAAAAGAAAAAAAAAGAAAAAAAAAGGAAATCGTAAGGACATAAATGGACAAAAAGTCATCACAAATACAAACCGTAAAAACTTGACAACTCAAGGACTTTTATGTCAATATCTCTAATTATAATATGAATATCTTAATACCATTTTCTATTATAACTTTCACATAACATAAGATGTATTTAATATTTTTTGTTAGAATATTGTTTCCCTTATATCATTAAAAAAGGTGGATATGTCATGTAACACATGAGGAGTGTTGACTGTAAACATAGTCGACAAGTGCGATTATTGATCCCACAGAGAAATATTTTGGAATTGAAGAATATTAAAAAGTTATGAATGGTTAGATTTGAGGAATTACAGGTTTCTACTTTTCATAGTTATTTTGAGGACGAAATATCTTAACCGGGTAGATAATTGTAACATTCCGTTTTTAGGGCAAAAGCTTTTGAGTAAATTTAATTTTTTTAATTAAAAAATATTTAAAATTAAAATCAACAAATAAGCAAATACTCTAGTTAGAATAATGAGAATAACTAAAACAAATAATAATAATTGTTTTAAAGAGCAGTTAGAAATATTCAATGTTTAAATTATAACAACTTGAGTTTTAGGGTTAAAACATTAAATAGGGTTTGACTCACTTAAATAAAATTGGACCACAAAATTCATAGATTGGATGAGGAAGGACCAAAGGTGACAACCTTCCTAGTTATAAGATGCTAGTAGTTGTCATGGGTTAAATTAGACAAACTATGAGGAGATCGAAAAATCGAATATAAGATGCGACTCTTCCCCTGATTTCATCGGCAGGTCATGATTGGGAAGCTAAAGAGAAGAAATATGGCAATTTCATGAGATTTCCTCATTTAGAGTTGGACTCAATCAAAGAATCATCATTTGAAGCATCACTTGAAGTAATCTACAGCTTGAAATATATAATTATTCATTAAATCATCTCCAATTTTGAGTTTGAAAATAGGATAGAAACCCAAATTCAGTTTTAGATCAAATAGATGGATAAGGTTTTGTTTTCTAACCTCTTTTAACATGGTCATGTTGTTCTAAACCCAATCCTATCATTTATTTGATGGAATCGGTCTTTGAGTAAAAATATAAACATGTACCCTATATTTCAGATTATGACTTAGAAGTTGTTAAGGGTCCTACTAATTGGATCCTAGATTTTCATAGGGGACCTCCTCATTAATGATTTTTTAGGTATAAATTTCCGTGTATTTATAATATCAATAGCTTCTTTGATTACTAAAAGCTATTTTTTCTTAAAAACTAGCACCTATCATTTAATTACTATCAACTTATAATTTATTATATATTTTACTAAGTTATAACCCGTGTGCTACACGGTTTGAAAAAGTATAATAACATACAAATTTTACAAATTATAGTCAATAATCAAAGATTTACAAAAAGTTATTTTTATATACTGTTTTATATTTTGTTCGTAACTGTATCCTCGTTATTTTAAATTAATATGAAAAATGGTATGAAAATATAAACAGTGTTTTTTAAGTTTAGAGTTATGATAAAATGATCATGTTATATAATGTAATATAAAATTTAATAGACTGAAAAACACAAAAACAATCAATCGTGAAAATAACATTGTTTAGTGTAAAATAAATTACAAATCAAGATGATAAATACATATGTGTTATCAATAACTCATAAAAATATGTTATAAGGAAAAAAACCATACCATTTATCATAAATTTCTAAACATGTCTTTATACATAATATAAGAAGTTGTACTTGTAAGTCTATGATTTGGATATAAAATTATTAGTTTTACTCAGGTCATGTGTAAAATCAGATTGTATAAAGCTCATTAAAAATATATTTGTATTCAAAAATCTTTTAAATTTTTTACTCTTCAAAAATAAATTATCGCTTTAATAAAATTATTGGATATATATAAAAATAATGAAAATAGATGGATTCATATAAAAATCATGGAATGGATGACTTATTAAACAAACTTACCACTTTTTTAAATGACTATCAATTTCCTAGTGTGTCCTATTGCTAATAGTGAATTTTCTTTTAAAAAAAAGGTCATCTCCTTAAAAAGATTTTAAAAGAAGTTAAAAACATTAAAGTAAAAAGATATAATTACAAGATTTGGATGTATTTCTCAATTTATGATATATTTTACAATGTGTAAACGTATTTTTAATCTATGAATATAACCAGTATATTTCCTTTTCTTTTCATTCCATAAACATTTTCAAAAGTTTTTAACATGTTATAATTCAACCTTATTTTACTATAATTGTTTTTTTTTCCTTTTGGACAAACAAATTTTCCACTAAATCGCACCATAGTTCACATTATAAGATATCCCACTTGATCAGAAGGGATTTTAAAATTTTAAACTTATTTAGTTATAAAGTTTCTAAGTATGTTTGCTCATTTGTTGTTGGCGCACACAGGGCGTTAAGAAGTCTAAGGTTGTGTTTGTTTTTTAAAAAAAAATTCTTCTAACCTCTTAGTGCTGCGTGGCGCAGCACACGCGCAGCACTTTTAGGTTCGCAGCAGTTTGTTTTTCTGCAGACTTCGGGCTTAAAAACCTCTTCCCGTCCTCTTCCCCACACAGCAGTGGGCTTACCTCTTCTAACTACTTCTAACCTCATCTAAAAAATCACTCTATGCCCTAAACAAAAAAAAAAGCGTCGCTGCCTTTTCTTTCCCGTTCTTCTTCTCGGCTTCTGTGATTTCTTTCCCGTTCTTCTTCTCGGTCCGACGACTCCAGCCTCCGCTGCCAGCCATCGCCGGTCGCCTTCGTCGGTCCCCTCTGCAACGTCCGTCTGCAACGTCCAGCCTCCGCTGCCAGCCTCCGCCGCTTGCTGCTGCCCTCGATCTTCACAGGTAATTTTTTTTTTTTTTTTTCTGATTTCTTTGAGCACCGATTCAATGAAATTGAGTACAAATTATGTGATTTCTTATACATTTGAGTACCGATTCTTTGAATGAATCAAACATAGGAATGTTAAGTGGGAATGGAATCTCAAATTCCAATACCATTGTATAAAGTATGCATAAAAGTAGGAAAAGAGTATGTTGATTGTAATCTTTTGGAATGAATCAAACATAGGAATGTTAAGTGGGAATGGAATCTCAAATTCCAGCAATGAGGTCTTCAGTCTAATAAAGCCTCATATGAAACAGAACTTCAGTAGAGTTTATCATAAGAATGAAATCACAAACAAACACATGCATGAACAAAAGCAAAAAGGAAAAGAAAGCACGTGGCTTTACAATATTGCAAATATATGATTATATTATAAATTATAAATTTCTTGCATGCCCTCGGTTTCTAGATCAGTTATTTTATTTTATTTTATTTTTTATTTATTTTTTTTTATTTTTTTTTTATTTCTTATTGATTTGACTAACGATTGTATGAAATTGAGTACAAATTCTGTGATTTCTTATGCATTTGAGTACCGATTCTTTGCATTTGAGGACCAATTTTCTGATTTCTTGCATGCCCTCGGTTTCAAAATCATAATCTTTGCTTAATTGTTTTTTTTTTGTTCATTCATGATGTATTGTTGTTGAATATCCTAAACTTATTTGTTGATTATGTTGGAATATGATTAATCTTTGTAGCTAAAGTATGTATTCTATATTTTTTTTTTGTTATTAGCAATGGGAGATAAACATACATGGACCAATGAGCAAACAAAATGCTTATTGCAAACTTGTATTGAAGAAGTGCAAACCGTGGGTAGAAAAGGTTTGAGTTTGCACAAACAATCATGGCACAAGTTAGGAACAACTATTAAGGAAAAGTATGGCGTGGATTTGAATCAACGACAATTAAAAAACGCCTACGATAACCTTAAAGCCAAATACACAGGATGGTTATACTTAAAAAACAAAACTGGAAACCTTTACAACCCACAAACAAATACTTTTAACTTAACAAATGAGGAGTGGGAGGACTTTAAAAAGGTATACATATATACATATATACATATATATATATATATATATATATATATATATATATATATATATATATATACACACACACACACACATATTTATTCTTATATTACTTTTGTTACATTGATTGCGTTTAGGGACATCCGAAAGCTGCTTCTTTGAAAACCGTCCCATTATTGTTTCCAGAGCTTTGTGCAGAACTCTTTGATGGAAGCAGTGCATCTGGTAATCTCAGCTATGCCACATCCCAAACACCATCGGGATCATCTTCTTTCCATGGCGCACCATTACAGCTTTTGGACGCGCCTTCCATTAACATAGATGAAGATGATTTTTTTTCCAATCATACAAGTGAACATTTTACTCAGACTCCACCTTCTGCTGCTTCACCTTCTGCTGATTCACCTTATGTTGCTTCACCTTCTGGTAACCCCAACAAAAGGGCTAAACCTTCAACTCCTAGACCTCGAGCTCCCAGTGCCTCACCTGATCCACCTTCTTGTGCCTCGCCTAAAGCTTCTATTACTGCTGATGATTTAGCACTGGAGATGCAAAAAGCTCTACGCCATTTGACTCAAGGGCCAACAATTCCCCAGTGTTTAGAGAAGCTTGAGTTGCTCGAGTTAGACCCAATAGACCCTATACGATTTGCTGCGTATCACATTTTTGGAGGGACCATGAATATTAGAGAGATGTGGGTAAATTTGCCTAATGATCCACAAATATTAAGAGGATGGATCGAGATGACAGCTACAAGTTTAGGAGTTTTAAAGGATGGAAAGATTGTTCGTTAAGTTTATATGTTATTTGGTTATTTGCTACTTGGGATTTATGATATGTTTTGGTACTTGAATGTTATTTTGTTATTTGGTACTTGAATGTTATTTGGTTATTTGCTACTTGGGATTTATGATATGTTTTTTGGTACTTGAAATTTATGTTATATTTTTTTGGTACTTGAGATTTATGTTATTATCTTATGTTATATTATTATCTTATGTTATTATATGTTTTCTTTATTAATAGGTTTGTAATGGATCACGACAAAAAGATACTACTCATAATTCTTATGTACTTGTATGTCCGCTACTTTTGGAAGAGGGGTGTCAAACGAGTGCGGGACAACGATTCGGAAATGACAGGACATGAATTTACGTTAGAGTTACTTCACCGTAATCCTCTACAATGTCTTGAAGTGTTACGCATGTCTCGTGAATCATTTGTCCGACTATGTGCTCATTTTAGAGTAAACTACGCGTTAAAGGATAACAAACATGTGTCGGTTGAGGAGAAGATGGCTATGTTTTTGATGATGATCGGTCATAACCAACGTTATGTGATTATCAAGCGGAGATTTCAACACTCAAAGCAAACAATTCATAAGTTTTTTCATGAAGTGTTGGCCAAAATGTTGCTTTTCGCACATGACATTATAGTACCAACATCTTTTAATCCGAATCCAAACATTCCGGGACATAATAGGAGGCTACGACGGGTGTTCAAGGGAGCAGTTGGTGCACTTGATGGCACTTTGATACATGTTGTTGTCCCTGCAAACAAACAGGATTTATATAGAAGTAGGGGAAAAGGCGATTGTTACCAAAACGTATTGGCAATATGTGACTTTAACATGATGTTTACGTTTGTTGTTGCCGGTTGGGAAGGGATAGCACACGATTCTAGAATTTTATCAGAAGCATTAGCAAATCCACATGCACCATTCCCGCTTCCACCTCCAGGTAAATTTATGGTTATTTAAATAGTTTTATCTTTATTTGAAAATAAATGACTTTTTTTTACAGATAAATATTATCTATGTGATGCCGCCTATGCAAACATTCGAGGTTTTATGGCACCGTACCGTAATGTTAGGTATTGGCTTGGAGATTTCCGTCGAAGACGTGCATTAACGAATAAAGAAAAATTTAACCATGGACACGCAAAACTTCGGAATGTCATTGAACGTGCTTTTGGTGTCTTGAAAGCACGATTCCCTATACTGAAGAGGATGGCACCATTCTCGTTGGTTACACAACGAAACATTACTCTAGCATGTTTTGCGCTTCATAATTTTATAAGAAGAGAGGGACTACGTGATGAGTTTTTTGCACGATATGATGAACCAAATGTCTCGGTTCGGAATAACAATGCGGTCGTTGATAATGATGAAGATGAGATTCCAACACATGGTACTGCTGCGGACCGTGAATATATGAGTCAGTTACGGGATGAAATTGCCGAACAATTGATGCAAAATATGGAATGAAACTTATTAAAGTTTGGTTGTATGAATTTTATTTAAAAATGTTATTGTAAGACTAATTTCGTTGTTTGAATTTTATTTCAATGTTTTAAGACTACAATTATTAAATTTTTGGTATTAACAAACTATTTTCGGTTTATTAAATTACTTTATTTTAAATTTTTAATATCTGCAGCAGTCTGCAGACGTTAAGAAAACAAACATGCTTCTCATTACAGTCTGCAGCACTTTGCTCTACCTCTTCTGCTGCAGAGGTCTGCAGAGGTGGTCCGCAGACTTCAGACAGATTCACTTCGAAAAAACAAACAGCACCTAACAATTGAGTGAATTGAGCATAAATCCACGGTGTATCTTGTTCAGACTAAATTGGAACTATAACTTTATGAAATTTCAGAAAATAAAAAAGAAACTCAACAGAGAATTAAACATTTTTACTTAAGAATATGAGTTGAGTGAATTATTAAAAGTTAACACATTTAATTAAAAAAATACAACAAACATTGACATTTTCATGACAAAAGAATAATAATATTTACCTTTCGGACTTCTCCATGGAATAGTAAAATGACCACAAGGGTAATTTTGTAACAAAAATAACTTTGAATAAACTATAAAGCACAAACAGAAGGTTAAATACATAAAAGAGCAACCTTCATTTCTTAGCTTAATTAGCAACATACTTTATAGCACCAAAAAGTTAAATGCATAAAATAGCAACCTACTTTTAAACAAACAGCCCCTCATCCAGTTTGATTAAATAGAAACCTACTTGTAAAAGAAACAACCCATCAACTAATACGATATCAGTTTAAAAGAAACAACCCTCATTTTATAGCAACAACAACCTAATTTTTAAAATAATCTGCCCTTAATCAATGTTGTATCAATTTAAAAGAATTTTCTATCATCCACTTTGATTTATTAAAAGATGGTAAACGACATCATTTGTATTAATATCAAATTGGATAGTTTATAATGAAACATGAATACAAATTCTTTGTTTGTGCTAATATTTAGCCCATGCAAGTATGTTTCTATAGAAGCATGGCAGAGAAAAAGATTATAACCTCTTTAATAACAGTTCCTTGTTATTAGAAATGATATATTGACACAAATATAGAGCATTCTTGGGTAGCCACTGGGACCACTGATTGGGAACATAATTCCATATACCTCGGCTCCATAAAACTATATGTAGTTTGCTTGAGTTATAGAATTCTTACTTGCTCTTTTTTGTAGAGATAGTACATCTTTTGGACTTAACTCTCTAAATATAGCCATAGGTTCATGAATATGATTGGCATACCCACTGCAAACTGGAAACACTAATTATGTGAAAAAAGTTGTAACAAATCTTGAAAGACAGAAAGCAAATAAGTACCTTAGGCAATTGAGGCGTCTAGAACTAACACACAGAGTTCCCCATGAATGAAATAGTGATATAATGACATTGGTATGATATTTGAGATTGCTCAACATCTCTCCACATCCTAATGTTGAGATGTCAAGGACTCAAAGTGACAGAAAAGAAAGGCTCTATACTTCAATAAGAAATCCTAAACCATGCCAAACCACCAAAGGTCATATTGGACAACTTTCAACCTTGGAGACATACAAAATACAAAAGATTTAAAAAAGAAACATGGTAACATAAACATAAAAAATAAACAACACTATTCAGATCAAATCCATTTGATTTTATTCATCCAAATTAGTTACAAAGCATAACAGGACAATACGTACACATAATCTTACAAACACACATATACACATATGTATATAGATTAATCAAAAAATCAATGAAGCGGACTTACTTTAACACAAGAGAGCGTGTATATGTAGGAATTAGACGACCTCTTTCACAAAAAGCAAGGAATTATACTTACTTAAACCTCTTCCACTCTCAAAGAAGTTACAGGGAAAATTAATAATAAAGTCGAGATGTACCTTATAGAACTCCATTGAAAAATTACAAAACCAAGGTCAAATGGAATTTGACCTAACACATAATTCCTAATTTTCAAGAAAATATTTGTAGATCGGAGTTTACCTTACAAATCCATAAGTGAGGTAGTGAATCAAGCCCTAAAATAAACGAAAGCCACAAAGATCAATGGCAAAATAGAAAAAAATAGCAATCCGTTTCAAATTTAGAAGTAGATTTGTTGGAGCAATTGATATCCCAAAAAACTTGGGATTAAGTTACCGATTAGAAAATATAAATGATTTAAATTGATAATTGATAAGGTTCTACATGGGCGGGAAAATCATTTGGTGAGCGTTTAGAAGAATGCCACGTGGCAAAGAAAGGATGTAGAAATATGAAATGTGGCATTTAGGGGAGGCAATTATTAGGAATAGAGATTCTTTTATAATCAAATAATAATACGTTGTCAACATTTTCTATATATTTTAATATTTTCTATATTTTAATATCTTTATAAACCAAGAAATAAAAATAAAATGATATTAAATATTTAAATGAAAACTAAGTATTATTAATAGACAATGTAAAAATAAAATGATACTATATATTTAAATGAAAACTAAGTATTATTAATAGAAAATGTAGTGACGGTACATATATCTACAACGACCATTGTTTCATGTATGTATAAAAGCATACACCAATTTAAAATGAAAATCTACACACACCAAAAAATCACATTCTTCCCACCGCTAGAAGCTGTCGGAAAAATAAAGAGAGAATGAGGAAAAGAAAGGTGGTGAGTCGACAGTTGGGGTTGTTCAACGGTGGCGGCAAATGAGTGGGAAGAATGAGGGGTCCCCTATAAGTTGATAAAAATTAAATAATAGGTACGAGTTTCCCAAAAAAAAAAAATAGCTTTTAGTAATCATACAAGTTATTGATATTATAAATACACGAAAATTTATACATAAAAAATCATTAATGAGGGGGTCCCCTAAGAAAATAGGACTTTTATTATGGGTCCTTTAAGAATATAAAAATTGTCCAAATAGCTGGACCATTTGTATAAGTAATAACTTAATAATAACCAAAATACACATATACACACGTTTGTATCAGTAATTATTATTATTATTATTATTACTATTATTATTGTTATTATTATTATTAGTAATAATATTATAACTAATATTTTCTTTTTTTTTCTGTCATATTAAAAACACCGACGGAATACCGATGGCTCACGGAGTCACTAGCACGGCCAATTTAAATGAACCTCCCGGTCACAGCTGATAAAAAACTTGGACGAAAATCACTCCCTTTCTTTGCTCTCTGTCAGTTGAAATACAAGTCACCACCGTCCTAGAGTCATGATGAGGTAGGGAATGATAGCATCACAACGATAAAAGTTTGTTCAAGACGACTAACCTTCTAAGAAACAAGAAGAAGAAATATAGAACTTGTAGCTATTTTCGTTTGTATATCCCTGAATGCAAAGTACGCTGCAAATAAATAAATTAAAAACCGGAAAACATGGACAAATGGAAGTAAATTCTAGGACTACAAGTACCAAGTAAAAGTTGTTAACTAATGCATTTGACAAAGTCAACAACGTGTCGATCGTCTCCACCGCCTATCCCTTTCTTCTTCGTCACCACCTGTTGGTATAGCAGCGGATATCTCCTTCGATCGTCTCCATCACCTCCCGCTAAGGTACGCATTGCCGTATCTAGGGATGAGCATAAGCGGGTACCCGCCTCATTTGGCGAGAACCGGAACCGGAACCGCTCTAGGCAGTTCTTAAATGTTTGGAACCAGTCCCAGAACCGGCGGTTCCGGTTCCGGGAGTGGGTAACTCGATTGCATTAATTTTGTTAACTTTTTTCGACAAAATCGCAATTTAGTTCGATCCAAATCAAATCAATTCGGACCAAAGACAGACAAAATCGGACCAATATATTCTGAACCGGTCTAAGTAACACACATTTATATGAAATTATATATATATATATATATATATATATATATATATATATATATACCGGTTCCGGTGGGTACCCAGCGGGTAGTGGTTCCGAAAAAACGAGAACCGGAACCGGAACCGCTTAAGGCGGTCCCCGTTCCAAAACCGGCAGTTCCAAGGCAGTTCCGGTTCCAAAAACACGTACCCGATTCCTATGCTCATCCCTAGCCGGATCGGCTACCACCAGACAACCAGCTTCACTCTTCATGCATGTCGGTTTTGAAAGAAGGAGGCATCATCATGCGCCTTTGACACCTCCATCGGCCAGCTTACCCTATGGATTTTACCACTACCACCACAGGTGTGTTTCGTTAATTTTTTGGGGGTATTGTTGTACGCCTCCGTTCCTTCAATTTCTTCATCGTCTCTATAACCCATTCACAGATTGGTACTGTCGGTGACTTGATACTTCCACTACCAGGACTGATCTGCTTCAGAAGGTCACCACAGTACCACCGCTACTCCTTCATCCAAGCCATCAAACCCTAAATCGGTTCTCTAATTTGTTGTATTTGAGGGTAAGTTACCAGATCTCACCACCATCATCGCTCCATCGACTTTCACCACCACCATCGCTCCACTGAGGGTTCCAACGCACAATCGATTCAGACTGGTTGCTATGGATTTCGAATTTCTGATTTCTCTCTCATGTCACCATCAATATCTGATTTCAGTATGTGTTCTATGGTTTCTATTGATTTTCAAGTTTTCCATCGATTTATTGTATCTAATACAACTGAAGACTGTAAGTCTGCATCTTAATTTCATTTCACAGTGCATTTTAGTTCCGATTACATGTTAATTTCGTTTCTATGTGTCTTCGTATCTATGCCCACCACCTGTTTGAATATATGTCTAAACCAAATAACAAAAAAAAACATTTTTTAATTTTTTGTGTGTTTATAACCTTGCTGAAATTAAATACCTTTTGTTTACAAATGTAGACTGTTCGTTTATATTGATTTTAATTTTCATTTCATCTTAGTATGTTTGTTTGGCATTTCCTTTTCCGGCTCTAATGATAATTGTGAGCATTATAATTTGATGCAAACTGAAAGATTGAAACCTTAGATAATGAAAGTATCAGCCATATGTTTGTTTAAAAGTATCGGTAATTTGTTTAAACTATTTTCTTGGTCAATATGATTAAATTGTTTAGGAAATTAGATAGGAATGTGATGCTAAGATTGGTTTAGACATCAAGGGAGTTAGCAGGATTCAAATCCATATCATATGTGAATGTTAATTTGTTCATCGGTGTTTGTGTTCTTTTCTGTATTGACCTAAAAAGTTTTAAATATATACAAAGCAAAATTTTTTATCGATATATATATTTACTAATCGATCATTGAGGGGACGCCTTTCTTGTAGGTGAGTCAACGTTATTGACATATTTAATACTTGGTAATCAACATTTGTGTGTCAGAGATTTATATAGTCAAATATATTTCTTCTTTATTTCGAACTATTTACTATATGTTATTGCAAACTATAGGATTTATGTCTTAATTCTTTTTTATCTACATATATGTATGTGCTCTAATCACTCTGTGTGTATGATAATATGTGTAGGTATGTATTCATATTCAAGCTCTTCATAAACGATATGCAATTTTAAACTCTTCCATGAATAAACTTGATTCTTTGAATGAACTTTGACTGATCTTTAATTATTTTGAAAAACTGCAAGAAATGTGATCACAACTTCCATGGCTACAATTGAATTCTCAACATACACTCAATCCACTTGGTGAGACAGCATAGATTGAGATCGAGAAAGAATATGCATTATTTGATGAAAATGTGATCTCTAAGATCCAAAATTCTTTGAAAAGTCATAAGAAATAATAGGTATGTTTTATGGTGTTAGTGTTATGTAGTTGGTTCTTTTTTGTAAAATTAATCTTTCACTTGAATTAAAGAAATTATAATTCATTTGGTTGATTTTGCTGGTGTAAATATATGCCATTTTTTGACTTTCTTTTTTGTTGTTTTTTTTTAATTTGTAGAGATATCTTGATATTAGATTTCCTCCTCCAGATTTCCTGAATTTATCTTCCAGACTTTCACTTCGGAAGGTAAACCATGTCTATTTGTAAATTGATTTTTGTTTTTTAGGCTACTGCTATGATGTCTCTCAAAATGAATCGAATGCTAAAGAAGCGACAACCAAGGTGGATGTATTGCTGGTCAGGGCGGAACACAAATACAAAAAATAGGGGGTCCGGATACAAGAAATTGATGAAGGCACTTTAGTTCATCTTTTATTAGTTTAAACTTATAATCTTGCATTATTAACTTTTTCTCCATTGATTATAGAAATAGGAAACTATAGCATTTGTAAAAGACATCAAAGATGCTTTTAAGTGATTATAAAAGAGATCAAAGATGATTGGGAATGAAGGTACAAACTTGCAATGCATTACAACATAAGGTATATATTTAAAACTGCTTATTTATTGTTTTGGCATTATTAATTTTTTTATGCTATTTTTGACAGCATGTATTTGCTGCTGTTTTATGTTGTTTTTGATAGCACAAATATTCAAGTTTTTTTACAGCATCGATATTGCAATTTAATTTTTTTTTATTCTTTTTTTGCTGTTTTGACATGTCACGGGTAACATATTCATTGTTGATTACTCATCACTCTAAATATATATGTTATAAGATATTACTTTTCTTAATTCCGTCTACTCTACTCAAAATGTACGTTTATTTGGAATTATGAGGAGACCTCTCCGTGTCTGCATGCTGACACATTTTCCATTTAAAAAAAAAGTGGTTTGTCGCCTAACAAGTCTCTGAAGGTTTCATATAATGGGATTAAACTAAAGCGTTTATTCTTGGTTTATAGGGGTGCATTTGAAGAGCTGGAAACATAGCTTAGAGAATCTACTTCCAATTTAAATATCTCCTCAATGGTAAACAATTCTTATCAGATTTTAACCCATAATGGTGATACACATGGAAACACGGCTTATAGAATGCAAGTTAGACATAAAGATGATTATATAACTATGAGTTTTCATCTTGCACGCTTATACTTAACTATAAGAAAATTATGTCAGCATAAATCATGCAAAACCACGAATTGAAATGCAACAGGTCAGATTTTTTTGTTTAATTTTTTTTTTTCATCTTTTATTCAATTACTTTATTTTCTGATTGATTTCATCTCGGTTATTTTGTTTTCAGATAAATTCTTTTGTAGATTTGTTTCATTATTTAGGTTTTTGTGTATTGGAGTTGTTAAAGTCTTCATAAATTACAAATTTTGTATGTTTAATTATTTTTTCTCAGAGGGTAATAGAATGATGATTATGACTGTGGGCTTTTCGACTTGGGGTTTTATATCTGTTTTGTGTGTAGGAATGTGAAAAGAAGTCCGTATAAAGGTTACTTTGTAGAATTGATGGTGGTTATGTTGTTGAAAAGAAGCTGATTGGTTCTAGATTTCTGTACTTTGTGTTGCTTCATTTGCGAATTTCAAGTTCTTCGTTACAACTATGTTACTTGGTTAATTGAGCAACTATACTCTCTCAAAGCGTATGTAAAGCAATTTTTTTATTAGAGTTGTTGATAGTTTAAGATAAAGCTTATTATTTTATGACTCATTCAAATAACATATTCTGATGGATTATGGTAGATATTGTAAGCTTTTTAGTATGCACAGTTGCATCCAAAAAAATGTTAATACGATAATAATACTAAATATGGTTTTTTTTTTCTTCAGGTCGCTTTATTCAATATCAACCAAAAACGTTAATGCAAAAAATAGTAACGTACACTAATTTATTTGTTTACTTTAATTTATTACATTAAGACATTATATTGTTTTCAATCTATCCGGTTGATTTGTATTTGAATGACATTACAGCATCCTACTTTCGTGACCCGCCAAACATCAACAAAAATTATCCGACCCATATGTGTTCAGTAAATTTGTTTGTTCCGAAACTCGCCGAGCGGGGTTTCCCACCTAGTTATTATTATTATTATTATTATTATTATTATTATTAGTAATAATAATACTATAACTAATATTTTTTTTTCTGTCGGAAATATTAAAAGCGGAGTCACCGACCAATTTAAATGATCCTCCCGTTCATAGCTGATAAAAAACTGGGACGAAAATCACTCCCTTTCTTTGCTCTTTGTCAGTTGAAATACAAGTCACCACCGTCTGGGAGTCATGATGAGGTAGGGAATGATAGCATCACAACAATTGAAGTCTGCTCAAGACTGCTAACCTTCTAAGAAACAAGAAGAAGAAATATAGAACTTGTAGCTATTTTCATTTGTATATCCCTGAATGCAAAGTACGCTGCAAATAAATAATTAAAAATCAGAAAACATGGACAAATGGAAGTAAATTCTAGGACTACAAGTACCAAGTAAAAGTTGTTAACTAATGCATTTGACAAAGTCAACAACGTGTCGATACTTATGCAATGGTGCTGTTGCTGGATTTATTTACAGAAACGAGCAAGAGAACTGGTTGTACGCGTCGCCCTGACATTGGTGCAAGTTGGGTCATCGGATGCATAATCCATGCATTTGCAGTTTTGCACTCTTGTGTACGAAATTCTGCAATTTCAATTTTGCTTTCACATAAAATACATGATTATTAGTTGATAGAATTTCAAGTAATTGTACTTGATTATTTATTTGAAGAAATGTACATGTAATATATACTTTTATCCGATCTAAATATTGTCTCACAGGAAATGTAATAAATTAAAAAGTCGCAACAATCAATAGGGTGTGTAATTTTCAATATCGGGATTGTTAGCTACCTGGTAGAGACGAAATGTAGACCGGCTGGGTTAGATTAGGGTGGTTGTAGACATTATTACGTGCATCTCGCCATTGACACAATTTCTTTCATTTTCTAGAAGATAACTACAATATATACGTATATAATTAAATTTGTTAATAAAATTTACAATTTTTTTTGTAACCGACAGATATTACACGGCTAAAAGAAAAAAGCCAGGTCAAAATAACAACAAAACAACTTACAAAATCTTAAAAGGGGAACAAATCTAAAATTTCCTTTTATAATTTCCAAAATTATCCTTATGTTTTATTCAACTTAAAGACACTAAGATTCGAGGGTATGGGAGGGATGTTTCCCTCAGTTTTTGTGGGTCACACCATTCTTTCATTCGCTTTTCTTTTCATCACCTAAAACCCAAGTAATGAGTGGGAAGCTTCCCTCACTAATTTTTTATATTTTTTTTAAAAATATATTTCATACATATATTATCCTCATTATGTAGGAAATTAAAAACCATGAATTTTAATATTTTTTTTATATTTTTTTATAGATATATAATTTATAAATATTAAAAAGGATAAACAAAAAAATAAAAAAACATGTCCAATAGCATGAAGAGAGAGAGTGCAGCACTCCCTCCCCCCACCTCTTTCCTGCTACATGTTTCCCTTACCCAATGAGTGGTGTTCAAGAGTGAGGGAAGCTTCCCTCACCCTCTTTCCCGCTCCCATTCTGTCCAGCTTAAAAACACGTTATCTGTCATCCCTTAGAGAATTTACTTACACACATTTGAAATGAAATTTAAAATGTAAAATACATACTTAAAAATAACATTGATTGTGTTGACACATTCGTTAATTAGGAGCTTCTACCTATTTGTCATCATAAATCAATTTACAAAGTCAAACTAAAATTAAAGACAACTTTTATGTTACGTGTAAAAAGTACTATCTCCGTTATTATTTAACCAACTAAACATTTAATGTAATATTAAATGCAAAGTAAGGACAAAACTGTCATTTTATTATATAAAGTTAATGGTAATTAATGTTTTTCTTAATCTGTGTATTTTTTGTCTGTGGACAATAATATTGGGACGGAGGGAATATATTTTTAGTCTGTTACTAGATTACAAAGCATAATTTTAAAAATGAATATCTTAGCGACGTATGCTATAAATGTATAACTAAGCAAAAGAATTATTTAGTCATTTACATATTTACATTTAAAACGTTTTACTACGCATTAAGTAGTAAGATTCTTTCGACAAACATACTACTAGAATACAATTTCAACTCCCCAACACTTGAAGGTCACTAATAGATAAATATTTGATGTGGAACATGTTATTATTTAAAAATTATAAAACCATCAGGAAAAAAAAAACAACTAAAAAACAAGGGCTAATGGTATAAAAACCCTCAAATTTTCACAAAATTGATGGATTTGCCCAAAGTTCAAATTTAGGTCCGTTTTTGCCTTAAACTTGCATTTAATGTGTCGTTTTTGCCAAGTAGTCGGTTTCCCTTTAATCAACCGGTTACTACTTGCTTAGGTGGAAGGCTCATTAACGTCGTTTGACAAAAAAAAAACTCCAATTCCGTTACATACGTTACACTGTCGCATCTCATATCCCTCTATAACCCGATCACTCTTCACCTTTTCCCATTTCATCGACTGTATACACAGAGAAAAAAAAAGGTTATCTTGGAGACGATTAGGGTAAAAGTTTCTTTGAAAGGTAAGGTTTTTACAGGTTGACTAAAATTACGTTTACATTCAACATTTTCTTGAAATGTGTTCCTAAACTTAGTGTGTTGATGCAGGAGGGTGTAATGGCTTCATCAGACAAAGGGTACACTGACCCCTTTGTTGGCATACATAAGCCATTTGCTAGCTTGAGTGAAATGGATTTTGAACTCCATGGCATTTACATGGACCACGAACCAGAGGAAGAATTTGTGTCCTCACTCGATAAATGTAAGGATACCTTCCTAAATGTTCTATTAAGTGATGAAAACCTACGAAATTCTAGTATGACAGATGAAATCAGAGCACAAGTGTACCATGTTACTGATTGGCAGAGTGATGAAGATGAACAGGAGGTATTGAAAAACAACTATAGAATTCATGACCCAACCATCAAGTGGGACAAGATGGTACCAAAGCTTGGTGACATCTTTGAATCCCTTGCCCAACTAAAGTTTTGTGTCACCAATTATGCAGTGTCACATGGCTATATAATATACTTTGAAAAATGTGATAGTAAAAGAATTGTAGCTAGATGTGGCAATAGGAAGGAAGAGAATAAATGCCCATTCAGAATTTATGCTGCATGGATGTACAAAGAAAGATCTTTTCAAATCAAAGTTATGAATGGTGACCATAAATGTTCTAGGCAGTTTAAGTTTGGATCCATTGTGTCCCCTGAATGGATTGGAAGACATTATGTGACTGAAATTGCAAATAAGCCAAAGATGAAACCTTAGGAAATGATTGATGACATCAGACAAAGGTATAGGTGTATGGTATCTATAGGACAAGTTAGAAGGGCAAGGAAATGGGCCAAAAAATTAATAGAAGGTAAACTCAATGAGCATTATGCAAAGATATGGGATTATGCCCATGAATTGTTAAGGTCAAACCCGAGGTCCAAATGTCAAGTTGGTGTAACAACCAATCCAGATGGAAAGAATTATTTTCACAGGTTTTACATTTGTTTCAAAGCACTAAGTGATAGCTGGAGAAGAGGGTGTAAGAGAGTAACTGGGCTTGATAGGTGCTTTCTAAAGGGGCAAGTGAAGGGTGAACTGCTAACAACCATTGGTAGAGATGCCAACAACCAGGTTTATCCAATTGCCTGGGCTGTTGTTGATGTGGAAAATAAGTCCAACTGGACTTGGTTCCTTGAGCTACTCAGTGGTGATCGAGACCTTATTGATGGAAGGGGCTTGGTAGTTATATCAGATCAACATAAAGTAAGTTTCTTTATAACATATTAATCCTTTTCAAATTACTTATAAATACTTACATGTATGTTGGTTTTTGTATATGGTTTGTTGCAATCTGTTAAAGATATATTGCCACATGTGGAGCACAGGCAATGTGCCCGACACATATATGCAAATTTTAGAAAAGCTTACACTGGGGTGGAGTTGAAGAAGTTGTTTTGGGCTGCAACTATGAGCTGTGTGGAAGGTGATTTCAAGAGACATATGGACACAATTAAAAAGCTCAATCCTGGTGCATATGAGCATCTCATGTCCAAAGAACCCCAAACATGGTGTAGAGCTTACATGAGTACAGGGTATGCATGTGAGGTGGTGGAGAATGGTATATCATAGTGCTTCAACTCCATCATTGTGGATGCTAGGAAAAAACCATTGATCACAATGCTTGAAGAAATAAGGATATACTAAATGGAATACCCGTATATGTCCAACAATGTTATAGAAGATGAAGCTTTTTGGGAAGAACATGAGGTATCACTTTAACATGTAACTTTTTGTTTTAATTTCATTAGGTAAAACTTTAACATGTAACTTTTCTTTTAATTTCATTAGGTAGACCTTTAACTTATAACTTTTCTTTTAATTTCATTAGGTAAAACTTTAACATGTAACTTGTGGATGTAGCTTTTGGTTAGTAATTCATAGTCAACAACATGTGTTTGAAGCAAGGAGAAGATGTGATAGCTACATGGTGGATTTAGATGGAAGGAATTGTACATGCAGGTTATGGGATCTGGCTGGGGTCCCATGTGTTCATGCCATTGCAACCATCAACTATATCCAGAAACACCTGATGAGTACATTGATCACATGTTTTCCAAGGAACAATTCCTTAAGTGTTAATTTGCTAACATTAGTCTAGTGAATGTGTAGCGCCCCATTTTTGGTATGTAATTTAATTAAAGTATCTTCATTTCTTAAGGGGTATTCGACGAGTCTGTAGCCCGACTCGTCGACTAGAATCGGGATGATCACGCGATTTAAGTTGGCTACTCGGCGAGTCCATATGATGGGACTCGGCGAGTCTGCCTGTCTGGATGAAGCCCTAATTTCAAGGGTTTGTACCCTATTTAAACGTCATTATAGCCTCCCACCCCAGCCTCCATCACCTTTATAGCATTTCCCCTGTAAACCCTAGCCCCCATTGTTGAGCTTGAGTGTGCTTGTGCTAGTTTGGAAGCTTTGAAAGAGAAGGAAGGAAATAAGGTCCACAGAAGAGAAAGGAGATCCAAGAGTTAGCTTCCATCTGTTTCTCATTCAGGTAATAAAGTTATCACCTTGTGTATTCCTCCATTAAACCCTCTTTTATGCTTGTTATGTCTCTTTTGGAGCCTTATATGATTCAAACTCAAGTTATGGACTCTCTTTTGGATGGAAACCTTAGATTTGGACGTTATTGAACTCCGGAAACACAATATAGCCACCTTTATGCAAACATGGCCTTGTTCCAAACCCTAAGTGCTTAGTATTTGATGGTTTTGGTATTTTAGCCTCATTCTCTTGTGCATGCACGTAAAGTTGGAAACTTTACGTGTAAAACCAGTCCTAGAAGCTCAGATCTATGATTTGGAAGCACTGAAATCGATTAGAATCGACTGTATAGTATTAGCATGCATGAGACTCGACGAGTCGTTCTTAGGACTCGGCGAGTCGGTTCATGCTCAAGAACAGACTCGAAAAGTTGTTCATACGACTCGGCGAGTCATAGACTGGACGTGTTCATATGATGAAGGAGAACTCAACGAGTTGTTCATACAACTCGGCGAGTCGGATGAAGTTAGACTCGATGTTAGTATCGAAGAAGAACTCGTCGAGTCTTTTCCAAACCCGACGAGTAGAAGCGGGTAGAGGATTAGAATGCATGATAGGGACTCGGCGAGTTGGCGACCCAACTCGGTGAGTCTGGTCAACTGGAAGTTGACTTTGACCAGGAAGTTGACTTGACCAGGGGTAAATAGTCATTTTACCCTGAGATCAATTATCAGTATCTTATTTAGTGTTTATGGGATTGTAGCCGAGGAGTTTCGAAGCAGCAGTCAGCCAATTCCAGATTTAGCATCTCAGCAACCAGTGTTACGAGGTGAGTTTCCTTCCGGTAGGAACGGGTCTACGGACACAATGCCGAATCGTCTTCTTAGCAGTAGTTCCAGACTTCGGTCTGATGCAGTAGTTCAGTGTGCTTGATGTCTTTGTGATTCAAGCATGTCTTTGTGTTATGTGTTGCGGACTTTGGTCCGATGCAGTATGCAGTATATGTGTTTATGCTAGAAGTTATGATTATGCTATGCTATGTTCAGTCAGTCTCCGGACTTCGGTCTGATGCAGAGGGCAAGGCCCTGGTTAGTTCCGGACTTCGGTCCGATGCAGTTTCCGGACTTCGGTCCGATGCAGAAGGCAAGGCCCTGGTTAGTTCCGGACTTCGGTCCGATGCAGTTTCCAGACTTCGGTCCAATGCAGAGGGCAAGGTCCTAATTAGTTCCGGACTCCGGTCTGATACAGTTTCCGGACTTCGGTCTGATGCAGTAGGCAAGGCCCAATATGTGTTTGTATGTTGTTGTATGGTATGTGGTAGTTTGGAGGAGCTCACTAAGCTTCGTGCTTATAGTTTCAGTTTTGAGTTTCAGTTACTTCCACTAGCAAAGGGAAGATCTCGGGTTGATGACATCGCACCCACCACAACTTCAGTTTTATCCTGGGAGTTTTATTCAGATATTTTGTTATGATTGATACAGTTTTGTTTTGACACAGTTACTACGACTTTTGAGTACTCATTCCATGGTTCTTATTATATATGACATTCGCTGATGTGATTTTTAGTAATATTAAAACAAAAATTTTTGGGTCACATTTTGGGTCGTTTCAGAATGGTTCAAATTTATGGCCTCAAACTGAATTCATAATGCCCTTGCCACCAGTGTCAAGGAGAATGTCTGGTAGGCCAAAGGTCAATAGAAGGAGACATATAACTGAAAATGATGGAAGAGTACACACCCCAAGAACTGTAAGGTGTGGTAAGTGCTTTGAGTATGGCCATAACCAGAAGGGATGCAAGAATGCAACCAGGGAACCTGTCTATGTGCCACCAAAGAAGAAAGGAAGGCCAAGGAAAGAACAATGTGAACCTAGTCAAGCATCATGTGATAGGTCTGAGAGGCAGGAACCTGTCCCTATGCCACCAAAGAAGAAAGGAAGGCCAAGGAAGGAACAATTTGAACCCAGTCAAGAATCATGTGATAGGTCTGAGAGGCAGGAAGCAGTTCCTATGCTACCAAAGAAGAAAGGAAGGCCAAGGAAAAAGGTCCAATCTGACCCAAATCAAGCATCAGGTTCTAAATTTGTTAGAAGCAAAAAGAAGTTGGGGATAAAAAGAGGTGGTGGCATTGTTGAAGATAGAGTTCTACTTGATGAGCATGATGGTTTAGATGGTCATGTTGAAGGCAGGGGATGTGAGGAACAAATGAAAGATTTGTTTGACAAAGAAGATATTGATGTGACAGTTTGGTTGATATGATGTGCACTTTTGAAGCTTCTCTTAGCCAAGCAAAGTATAATTATCAGAAAGGTGATGGATTCCAAGATGCAATGGATGTTATTATTCAAAGTATTCATCATGCTAATGATGACAAAGGTGTTGAGGATGTTGAACCTGACCTGACAAAAATACTTGATGAGGTTGAAGATGCAATGGATGCTATTCTTAAAGGTACTGATGAAAAAAGTCAATCTGAGAATGAGGGTAATCCTAAACCTGAATTCACTGAAGGAAATGCAAGTGATGTTCTCCCAGACATGGTGATGCTAGATCTAGAAAGTGTAGCAGACCTACTTGGGGCAGGATATAGCATGGCTGAAATAGAGAGCATGAGAGGGGTTCAAGTTGAATTGGATGATATGCCACCAGTTAAGATGGTTAGTTTGACTTCATCATTTTATAATTGCTAACATTAGTAACAAACATGTTTATATCTTTTATTAATAAGTATTTTTCAAATTTTTATTAACAGGATGTAAATGAAGTTGAGGATATTCCATATGTTGATGGTGTGATGGAAGGAAATGAGGGCGAGGGTGATTCTGATGATGTTCGTGAAGTAGCAGGTGAGGGTAAGGGTGATGGTGATGGTGCTGATGAGGGTGATGGTGCTGGTGAAGGTGATGGAGAGGGTGATGGTGATGGTGCTGGTGAGGGTGATGGGCTGGTGAGGGTGATGGAGAGGGTGATGGTGCTGGTGAGGATGATGGAGAGGGTGATGGTGATATTGAGGATGAAGGTGATGGTGCTGGTGAGGATGATGCAGCAGATTTGGAGGGAAATGATGCTGATGATGAAGGGCATGTACCACCTAGAAGGACAAGAAAGCCCTCAGAAAGGATCATCCTGCAAAAGCTAAAGAAACCTTGTTTTGACAAAGATGGAAGGGGTTCCACATCTAGCTATCCAGTAGATTTGGAGTAGTTACCTAGGTATATGGGGGCAAAAGTGGGGATGGTATCATTGGGCAATTGTATAGGTACCTCTTTTTGGTTATTTTTTGATATACACCCACTACTTGCAGCATACAACCATTTGTTTATGGCTTGCCTTTTTTGGATATTTTTTAGGCTTTTGGGTACATGTTTTGGTATAAAAAATGGATGGCTGCTACATGCTAGTAAAACTTATGTAATGGATGCAACATATACATGAGATAGCAATTAACTACCATTAATACCCTTAATACATTACAAACATGTAACATTTAGACGTTCAAAAAAAACATTACAAAGATGTAACAATTCTTCATTACCCTTAATATATTACTAATACAGGAAAAACCAACAAAACTACATCTTAATAACCACTATTGCTAGCATCAACGATATAACCACTAATAACCCTACGATCACTTCTAACAATGGCTTGATCTCCTCTGTATGACACATCTCCATATTTTGACCTAGTTCTTCATCCGCCCATTTGAAAAAACCACATTTACCTCCTTCCACCTACAACAAAAAAAAAATTAAGGTTCTATTACATACGTTCCTCTTTGGGAAGTTAGAGCAGCCATAAACTTTTAGGGAGAAATTAGTACAAAAATAAATAGATTTTTACCTGATAATTAGGACAGCCCCAAAATTTTCGTCCTGGGTTATCAGGTGTTCTTGAGATTGATACACCACAAACATCACCACAGTCGCATCTTATTACCTTCTTGTTCCTCATTCTTGTACCACCATTGAAGCTTGATCTTGAAGACGAAGTTGTCATTTTTCCGTTGTGGCTATGTGACTAACTGTGGGGTCGAAGGGATCAATTGCACATGAAGATGTCTGTGAATGAGTTTTTAAATGATAAATGTCACGTATCTTCCACCTAAGCAAGTGGTAACCAGTTGATTAAAGGGAAACCGGCTACTTGGCAAAAACGACACATTAAATGCAAGTTTAAGGCAAAAACGAACCTAAGTTTGAACTTTGGGCAAATCCGTCAATTTTGTGAAAATTTGAGGGTTTTATGTCATTAGCCCAAAAAACAAAAACACTTCGTTGTGAACTTTTAATGTTGAATTGTTTAAGAATCAATATTCAACAAAAAAGATAATGATTTCCGAATCGGTTTTTAGGCTCAATAATAAGGATTTCAAAACTTGTGATGTTGAAATTTCAAGTTATCTACAAAAAATCAAAAGAAAACACATAAATTAATTTTTTATCAGAAAACTAACATGAAAGAATTAAAGAACAATAACTAAATCTTACAATTTACGCGAATCATAAATCAGAAATCAAAATCGTTGAGGCTGTCTGAAATCAGATTAACACAAATACAAGATCAATATTTTTAAAGGATGCATGAAATAAGATTATTAGAGTCGATGGATTAAGAAAGACTGAATTAGAAATCAGAAAAAAAAAATTTAAAATCGGAAATAAATAAGAAGGTTGTGTGATAAAACCATAATAGATTTATTATGAATCGTTTTTTTTGTTGCAATTGAAATAATAAAAAATGATTCTTAGAGAAATTTGATCGATGGTGGTGAGAGGTCCAGTGAGATGATTATTGCAGAAAAATCACAAGTCCCTTAGTTTTCTCTACTGATTTTGTTTCTGATACGTTTTCTTTCTTTTTACCGCTCAACCGTTATACACAATATATCATGTTTTTTTATATACTAATATAATAAGATATATAAAAGTTGGGCCATATTGAAGGTCTTAGGCCATCGCTCAAAGTGTCTCACTCATTATCACGACCCTACTAGGCTACTAGAATCATGGACATCATCATTGGACAATTTTGAAATTTAAAAAAAAAAAAAAACACAATTTTCAAATCTAATATATGTGTTTTTTTTTTTGAAACAGTAAATCTTATCTACTCTTAAGGTAACACCTAATTCAATCTACCGTTAGACTAGAAGTCATTTGGTTAATGTATGACGTAAGTATGCATTACTATTTTGTGTATTGTTATTAACTTATTATGTTGTATTAGCCCATTAAAGTGTTAACTCGTTAGTCTTTGATAGCCCATGTAATTAATGTATTTAAGCTCTATGAATGGAATGAAAACGGCATCCAATTATTCCAAATTACATTAATGTGTACTAGCTAGCTCTATCCAATTAACTTCCCAGTTAAACCCTATTCTCACTATAAAAGCAAATCCATTTCCTGGGGATTTTGCATACCTTCAATATACTTTTCATTCTACTTCCTATTCCATATTCGTACTTGTTTAACTTTTAACTTTTGATTTTGTGTTTGACAAAGCTTCCATCTTTCTTTGTTCTAATGGCAACCACAGGGAAGCTTGATGTTGAAGTCAAGGTGAAATCCGAAGCAGAAAAGTTCTGGAAAAGCATCAAGGATGATGTCACCATCCTCCCAAAAGTTTGCTCCAAAATTTATGAAAAAATTGAAGTTGTTGAAGGGGATGGATGGAGCCTTGGATCTGTCCGCGAGATTCACTATGGTGAAGGTATCAACATTATAGTTCATGACTAAATTAATCTTATTAATTCCATGGGAATCATGTCTAACATGCATGTTTGTTTACTACAAAATAGGGATGCCATTTGGGAAGTCAAGGAAAGAGAAGATAGAAGAAATTGATGAATCAAAGAAGAAAGTGGTTTACAGTGTGATTGGTGGGGATTTAATGGAATACTACAAGACTTTCAAGTTTAGTATTGAGGTGATTCCCGAGGGAGAAGGAAGCCTTGTGAAATGGCATTGTGAGTATGAGAAAACAAGTGATGAGGTTCCAGATCCTATCACGGGTAGAGACACTGCTGCCGAGAATATCAAGGATATTGATGCTTATCTTCTTAAAGCATAAAATGCATCTTGGGTCAACTTGTGTTTTGTTATAAATAAAAAGAATACAATGTCCTTTGTATTTACACAAGTTGACCTCTGCTAATTATGAATAATATTAATTGGTGTACTTTCCTTTCTTTACTTATCCAAATAATAGCAACATATGAAGTTGAGTTTTATGGTTACATGTAATTTTTTTTACTGAAAATACACTACAACTTCATCTATTAAACTTCATCACACTCAATTTGGAGTGGTAAGTTATCTTGTCATGCTAACCTCACATGGGCGGAGCTTTATTAGGGGGAGAGGGGGCTGTACCCCCTCCCTTGATTTTTTTTGTTACAAATAGCCCCCCTATACTTTCATTTAATACATATTAAACCAAAAAATTTAAAATTTTGGTGGTACCTCCCTATAGTTGTTGCCACCTTGAAACTTTATGATTTCATTCATGCATGTTTGTAGAGTGAAAAAAAAACATTGTTAATTTGTTGCAATTGCATTCTTTCAAAACTTGTTTTAACCGCATCAACTAATTGATCAATTGTATGCAAAGCCTCTTGCTCTTGAAGTGATTGTATTGCTCGAAAAAATCGAAGGTCTAACACATTCAAATCCGAGCTATTGGGGGAGGGGGGGGATGAAAACAAAGTCGAATATTAAATCCATTTCGAGATGCTGATTCCTGAAACTCACTATCATTAAGGTTAATATGGGGCTTTGCGTTGTCATGTTGAATAAATATGGGACCGGTATGACGTCACGACCTTTTAACCTTAATATCCGGTAGAACTTTACCTTGTTACCTATTTGTTCGTCTCCAATGTTCTTGCGACACGGTTTTTGCTATAACGCTTAGCGGGTTCTAATGTTGTAAATAGGTAGATATGAATTTTTCCCGAAAAAACTTCGTTGCCCAACGAATCAAATTTTGGTCTTGCTACCGCCACTAGGAACATAATCTTTGTGATAGAGTTTTTGCTTTTACATTTTCTTAACGGTTCCGCCTCACCGGGGACTAAGTAGTATTCTTTTAATTGTTTTGATATGTAAAACAATTTTTCATCAATATGAACAACATTAAACATATCATAGAATGTAGGAATTGGTCTAAATAATGATGGCGATGTAATCTTTGATAAACAAAATTCTAACCTTGCTTTTCAATTCTCAAGAGTTAGATTCGACGTGATAGCATTTGTATGTGGTCGAAGCATAGTTGATTTTGAAATATTTAAAGTTATTGCAAGAGAGCATATATTGGATGGACGACGTAATGGAATTTCTGAAACTTGATCCAAGTTTATTTGTAACATTTTCCGTCCAACAATCATTGACTTATTTAAAGATAAATCAACCAAGAATCCGTGGTTAACTTGATTTTTACCTTGATGCCAAATACGACTAATGGTCCGTTTAGAAACCGAGAATAGTGAAGTCACTTGACTTGCATAACCTTTTTTTAATTCCCCATTGAGACTTAGATATGTAGCTTGACATTGTGCAATGGTAGTGTTATTTTTAGTGAGTAGATCCATATAAAAATTAAATTGTCAAGGTTAATTTGATGGATGAGGGTAGTACACAAAGTCTTAGAATATGCGGATGAAGGGAAGAAGTAAATTTGGATGTGGAATGTAAGTGATTAGGTAGCTAAAATTATAAAGTATGTAGATTAAAAAATAAGCGGAATAATCAAAGAAACCAAAATAAAATCTAATTAAGTGTTTTTTAGAAAGTATGTAGATTAAAAAATAAGCGGAATAATCAAAGAAACCAAAATAAAATCTAATTAAGTGATTTTTTCTAAAAAATTATTGCGGCATGTTTTGCATCCATATGTTTACCAAAAACAAAGGCTTTCTAGCCAAATGATATCTAGTGTTGCCCATTTTTTTTAAAGTCGAAGGTTCAGGTCCTGGGCTATAGATGAAATAATTTAGGAACAGATTTATATATTTGCTGTTTCAAAAAAAATCTAAAAAAAATAAAGATGGTTTTATAAAAAGAATAGAAATGTCATTTTATTGAATAAAATCATCACTAATTAATGTTTTTTATTATTTTATTTTACGTTTTTTTGTATGTAAACAGTTATTTAAGGAAGAAGGGGGTATATACTTTTATCCGATCTAAATAATGTCTCACAGGAAATTTAATAAGACTCGCAACAATCAATAGGGCGTGTAATTTTCAACGTAGGGACTGTTAGCTACTTAGTAGAGACGATATGTAGACCGCTGGGTTAGATTAGAATGGTTATAGACATTATTACATGCAACTCGCGATTGGCACAATTTCTTTCATTTTCTAGAAAGTAACTACACTATGTAGATTTATGAAGTACGATCTATAAAATATGTTATTAAATTTGTTAGTAGAGTTTAGAGACGTTAGATGTACAATACATACTTAAAGATAATATTGATGGTGTTAACACCGTCCTTAATTAGGTGCCTCTACCTGTTTGTCATCATAAATCAATTTACAAAGTCGATTTAAAATTAAAGACAACTTGTATGTTACGTGTAAAAAAATATATGTTTAGTCTATTCCTAGTTTACAAATTATAGTTTGCAAAGTCGATTTCAAACGACCCCTTAGTTATTTACATCTAAAACGATTTTTATTTAAGTAGTAAGACTCTTTGACGAAAATTAATGACAACTTTTATGCTACGTGTAAAAAATATATTTTTAGTCTGTTCCTAGTTTACTAGTTTACAAAGGATAATTTACAAAGTCTATTTCAAACAAGTAATGGTGTTGCAAAAAGACCACTCTCCTTTACTAATCTTATTTTCTTTTACTGTAGAAACTTAATTTCTTTTTCTTTTGTCCAGTACCTCAAAGCGATTTCCATCGACCCTATAACCTAGTGACCTTCAAGTGTTGGAAAGTTGGAAGTGTATTCTGGTCGTATGTTTCGTCAAAAAATCTTACTACATAAATAAAAATCGTTATATATATATATATATATATATATATATATATATATATATATATATATATATATATATATATATACATATACATATATATATATATATATATATATATATATATATATATATATATAGAGAGAGAGAGAGAGAGAGAGAGAGAGAGAAAAAAAAAAAAAATTCAATAGAGAACCATAATTATTGATTCTTCAAGAAACTAAATCTTTTTTTCAATTTCTATAACTTATTCTTTATCGAAAAAAAAAATCTAAAAATATCTAAATTTATATATTAACATTGTGAATGTGAAAAATATTTTTTGGATTCACGTTGTGAATTTTCAAAGATTCACATTGTGAATTTGACGTAAAAAAAATCGAATTTTATATAATTGGAAAAAGATAAAAAGTTATGAATTTCTGTATTTTTAGTTTTTTTTTTTTTTGATAAAAAAATAAGTTCTAAAAGTTGAAAAAAAGATTGGTTCCATGGTTAATTATGGTTCTCTATTGAACCTCACCCTATATATATATATATATATATATATATATATATATATATATATATATATATATAGAGAGAGAGAGAGAGAGAGAGAGAGAGAGAGAGAGAAAGCTAAGTTCATTTGTTTAAACTAAGTATTGTGTTATCGTATGCATAAATGTGGGTCAATTAAAATTAAATAAAAAATTAATTAAATAAATAAATAAATAAGGGTAATTTAGTAATTGGTTTAATAACTTCCAAAATAATTCGTATAATCATGGTAATGACTTTTATTAAATCTCGTTCCCCACTTTATATAAAAACCGATTCTGAAAACCCTAAATTGATCCCCTCATTAAAGCGTTCCAGTTCTCCAAAGGATGAGCCACTGTTCATCGCAACTATAGACCGAGGGAAGAGGCATCTCCGGTGGCGAGGTGTGATGGATGTCCGGCGATTGCAGACCCATCGCACCCAAAGATTCAATCTTGAAGGTGAAGAAGAAGATCTCGACGTGGTGGTGATTTAGACGAAAATCGAAAATAAATGAAATGTCAGGTGAGATGCAGCAAGCGATGCGTGGCAGAAAACTGTAACTGTAATGCTCTATCTGATTTTTTCCCCAACATTTTTAGAAGTTATTAGATTTAATTGATTTGGTTTGGGGTTTGTTGATTGACATTGCGATCATCGATTGGGATTAGATACGGGAAGTACTGTGGCGTTGGATGGACTGGATGTCCAGGTGAAAGGTTGTGCGACGATCTTTCCTCTCGGAATTCTAAGACCTTTCTGATGGCCCTACTCTTCCCTCTCAGAGCTCCGACGAGTTCTGCCTTTTTTTTCGTCGTCTTCCTGAGTTTAAGTTTTGGTAATTACTGTTTCTACTCTAAATTCGATTTTCTAATTCCTGATTTCAATTGCAATATTAACTCAGCGATCAACTGATTTAGTTGCTTTAGATTTAGATATTAGATTAAATAGGATCACGTAATGAATTTAGGGATCAACAACCCAAAAACACACGCCAATTGATAGCAAGACGAACTGTACTGTTGATTTGCAACATAATCTAGGGTTAGCAATCAACATGTCTGTTTAGTTAATTACTAACCAATTAACCATCATTCTTCAAATCCACCAGTTAAATAATTTTGTTACTGTTGATAATACTGATCTAATTACTCAATTGTACTTGATAAAATATCTATTACATCTCAAGCAAGTTGTTGAATATGTACAATACACCAATATTATGTAGATACAAATGACATTCTTCTTAAAAAGCTAACCCTGTTACCCAACATTCCAGTCTTTTTGTTAAGCCCTAACAATGAAATCACCAGATGTTAATCTTGTTTTCATTGATGGCAGGTACTCGATAACAAAAGCCTTCTTCATTGCTTTCGGTTTCATCAGATTGGTGGTTATAAATCCTGGGTTTGCCATTGGTCCTCTCTTACAGCCAACTCTCAACACTACTTCTGAGTGGGTTATGGGATTGATTATAATTGGTAATTGTCTACTACAACTAAAAATCAATTCATCGGATTTGTATAATTAATTTAGTGCATGCTCAAATCTTTATAATATGTAGGAAATGAAATATTTCCAGATGGAATTTATAGACTTGTTGATGTGAGAGATGCAATATCATTCTCATTAAATTGTTTTTTACTTTGAATGTTTTTCCAACAGAATGCACACCGTAACTGAATCTTGAATTTCAATTCTATCAGAATGGAATCACGAATTTCAATTCTGTTGGAATGGAATATGGATATTTTCTCACTGATTTATGCATTGGATTTGTTTCCACAGAAGCAGCTGATGCTTGAAGAATGGACCATGAAATTAAAAATCATTCTTAGCAACATTATTTTTTTAGAATGTATTAGTGTCTTTGTTAGATTTTAATGTTTTTTTCCCCTATTTGAAAGTTTTTTTAGTTTTATTCTTTAACAATAAATGTAATTCTTAGCAATTGTTACCCGTATTCTATAAGAATTAATGTAATTTTTGTTTTTATTCTTCAATTAGTGGTTCAAGGATTTGTTATTCTCCAAGAAGTTTTTAAAGTTATGATCAAGAAATAGGTTCAAAAAATATTTTTATTATTTTATAGTTCAAGAAGATTTTTATTTTTGATAAATATATTCTGTCAGAATATCCGAGAATTATTATCACTACAATCAGATTTTTAAAATTAATAGAATCTATTATCTCTTAAAATATGCAATTTTCCTTTTCTAAATTTATGTTAATTGACTAAAATACCATTAAAATGAAATTAGATGGTATTTTCTAATTATCTTTAATTTAATAATATGTATTATTTATTTTCTTAAAATAAATAAAATTGATTGGTCCACATTTATGCATACAATAACACAATAATTATTTTGAATAGAATAACCTAAGCCTATATATATATATATATATATATATATATATATATATATATATATATATGTGTGTGTGTGTGTGTGTGTGTGTGTGTGTGTGTTATTTGTTATAAATTTATCTTTGGATCATTTTTGTAACACTATTAGTTGTTCGTTTTTTTTTCTCAATAACAAATAAATATTTTCTATGTAACATGTTATTATTTAAAACTTATAAAATAATGAGAAAAAACAATTAAAGAATACAAAAACTCTTAATTATGAAATTGTAATGTTAAATCGTTTTCAGAATCAATATTCAACAAAAAGGATAACGATTTTTAAATTGTTTTTTAGGCTCCAACAACAAGTATTTCAAAACTAGATATTGAAAATTCAAATTATCTACGAAAAATCAAAAGAAAGCATATAAATTAAATTCTATAACTAAATCATAAAATTTATACGAATCAAAATTCAAACTAACACGAACAAAAATAAGAATCGCGGACGTTGCTCAGATTAACACAAATACAAGATCAATTTTTTTTTTGAAGGATGCCTGAATTAAGATTATTATAATCAATGGATTAAGAAAGAGTGAAATCAAAAATCAGAAAACAAAAATTAAAATCGAAAAAAAAAGGTTGTGTGATAAAACCAAAATCAATTTATTATGAATCGATTTTTTTTTGTTACTATTGAAAAACTCATAATTGATTCATAGAGACATTCAATCGATTCTGGTGAAAGTCCTAATGATATGATTATTCCAAAAAAATCGCACGTCCCTTAGTCTTTAGTGTTGGTTTTGTTTTTGCATCGTTTTCTTTCTTTTTTTCGTCTTAGCCGCTATACACTTTATATCATGTCTTATATATATATATATATATATATATATATATATATATATATATATATATATATATATATATATATATATATATATATATATATATATATAGTCAAAATCAAATAAGAAGGAGAATTTTGGTAGGAAGGTAAGAAATTTTGTATATAGATATTTTCTTAGCAAAAAAATGAAATGAA
The DNA here is from genome assembly GCF_051521515.1 of Lactuca serriola. Lineage (NCBI taxonomy): Eukaryota > Viridiplantae > Streptophyta > Magnoliopsida > Asterales > Asteraceae > Lactuca > Lactuca serriola. The sequence goes on from NC_136412.1 coordinate 236,784,849, forward strand.
TGATTAGATGAATCATATGTAAGATAATTCACAAGAAAAAATTCCGAAAAAATCATCTTCATGATTCATGTTTAGGTAAATTAAGAAAAAAAAATTCACTTTTATGACAATTTTAGTGAATATCAACAAATTCATTGTAAAAATGAATCATCGAAATGTTTTTTTGCGATATTTTTTGGTGAATCATGTTATAATTGATTCATTTGTTTTGTTCGCAAAAAAAACAAGCCGAAAAAAAATTTATTACCTTCCTACCAAAAGAAAATTCTTACTGGATCTATATATATATATATATATATATATATATATATATATATATATATATATATATATATATATATATATATATATATATATATATATATATATATATATATATTATAAAAGCGACATTTTTACTCAAACACATTCATTTAAAATCTTCATCTTTTAACTTAACCACTCAAAAACCTTCTTAATAATGATTTAGTCACTCAAAAGTTTATAACTTACATATTATGTTTAATAAGCATTTAATGTAAATTTTACTATAAAAGACCCCTTTTTTTAGTAGATACACATACAATTAACATACAAAATTCACAAAAAAAACCTTTAAATGATTTTTTGTTTGTTTAATGTTCTTTTACCACTTTTCGAAGCACGTTATTATGTTAAAAGATTTAATTTGTAAGTTTGTTATATACTAATTTTTTTATATTTTGTGTTTGAAACGTTAATATAAATTAGATGAGATATATGTTATTGCTAATATGCTATATAGGTGTTTGATGTCTTTTTACCACTTTTCGCTTTTATTTATAAGCTTAAAATTTGTTAATTCTTAATATATTAATTCCTTTTTATAGGTTGTGGTTGAATTATTAATGTAAATTGGATCACAAACATCCTATTAGTCATATATTATAAAAGTAATATGGATAATATTTAACTCAATAAATTATATATGAGTGTTTGTTATGTGTTGCTTCAGAAAAGAATTAATTAAAAGTCATCGATATGTCTATTTTTTGTTTGTCTCAAATTTTTTCGAGTTTGCGTATATGTGAGTTTTTCTATATTATCATTATTTTTTAAATATGTTTTATTCGAACAGGTAAATATACTAAAATTACTAATCTAATATTTATTATATATATATATATATATATATATATATATATATATATGTTCATGCGAAAATGTATATATCTTGCGAAAATGCGAGAACCAATCAGAATTGGGCACATGTATATGTTAATTAATAATGTTTTCTAATTATTTTAAGCATGTACAGCTATAAATAAGGGCAAGATTGTAATTGTATATTTTTTATTTTATGAATCAGTTAAGTAAGGATAATGGATTTTGAATTGTGAATTAATATTGTAACTTCCTTACTCAACGTGGTCGTTTTAATTAGTTTTCCTTGAAGATACCAGAATTGAAATTGGATAGAACTGTGAATTGAAATTTAAAATATTAAGATTGATCGAAATAGAAAAAATTGTCATATAAATCATATTCAGGTTAACTATTACAATAAATAAAAGTAATATAAAGTTGAAAAATATTATTAATTTTATTTATATTCAATTGGAATATAATAATAAAACATTTTATAGATAAAATCGATTATCTTATCATGTTATAATAATCCTACGTCGGAGCATACGCATGGTACTAATATAATAAGATATACAAAAGTATGGCTATATTGGAGGCCTTAAGCAATTGCCCAAATTGTCTCACTCATTGATACGAACTTGCTAGGCCACTACAATCATGGTAATCATCATCGAAAAGTTCTGCTGCATTTTAATGTATGTGTAAACTATCAGTGCATTACTATTTTGTATATTGTTATTAAGTTATTATATTGTATTAGCCCATTATAGTGTTAACTCGTTAGTCTTTGATAGCCCATGTAATTAATGTATTTAAGCTGTATGAATGGAATGAAATCGGCATCCAATTATTCCAAATTACATTAATGTGTACTAGCTCTATCCAATTAACTCTCTAGTTAAACCGACCCTATTCTCACTAGAAAAGCAAGTCCATTTCCTGGGGATTTTGCATACCTTCAATATACTCTTCATTCTACTTCCTATTCCATATTCGTACTTGTTTAACTTTTAACTTTTGATTTTGTGTTTGACAAAGCTTCCTCTTTCCTTGTTCTAATGGCAACCACAGGGAAGCTTAATGTTGAAGTCAAGGTGAAATCTGAAGCAGAAAAGTTATGGAAAAGCATCAAGGATGATGTCATCATCCTCCCTAAAGTTTGCTCCAACATTTACCAAAAAATTGAAGTTGTTGAAGGGGATGGATGGAGCCTTGGATCTGTCCGCGAGATTCACTATGGTGAAGGTATCAACATTATAGTTCATGACTAAATTAATCTTATTAATTGCATGGTAATCATGTCTAACATGTTTGTTTACTATAAAATAGGGATGCCATTTGGGAAGTCAAGGAAAGAGAAGATAGAAGAAATTGATGAATCAAAGAAGAAAGTGGTTTACAGTGTGATTGGTGGGGATATAATGGAATACTACAAGACTTTCAAGTTTAGTATTGAGGTGATTCCCGAGGGAGAAGGAATCCTTGTGAAATGGCATTGTGAGTATGAGAAAACAAGTGATGAGGTTCCAGATCCTATTACGAGTAGAGACACTGCTGCCGAGAATATCAAGGATATTGATACTTATCTTCTTAAAGCATAAAATGCATCTTGGGTCAACTTGTGCTTTGTTATAAATAAAAAGAATACAATGTCCTTTGTATTTACACAAGTTGACCTTGTTAATTATGAATAATATTAATCGATGTACTTTCCTTTCTTTACTTATGGAAATAAAAGCAACATATGAAGTTGAGTTTTATGGCTTAATTCTTCTCATAGACAACATATTGCAAAAGAGGAGCCCCTTCATTATGCAACTTTGAGCTCCTTCCAGTTGTTCTCTTTTAACATTTCCCCACGTCACAGTGTAAAACCAAATAACAAGACATGATCCACAAACTCACAAGTTTTTGGCGTTTTGGATTACTAATTTGAACATTATTCAAAATTTAAGTGCAAAAGAAAAACAAAAACAAAAACAAAAAACAAAAAATAGAATTAAACGGATGAAAATTTCTTCACCTTCAAAGAGAGAAAACATCAGCTAAATTAAAGTTGGAATCTTCAATACCCGAAAAATAAAACACATCTCTTTCATACACACCATGCTTGAAAGCTGAAAGCAGGCTTAAAATCAAATCCCCTATCAGTTTTCATAAAGAATTATTTCTTTCACAAACAATCCTCAGTGGATTAAAATACCAAAACTAAAACACATCATTAATTAAGTGAGCAAACAAAACACACCAATTACTCAATTAGAGGACAGAAAGCAACCTCTTCTTATGTTTTCTTTTATTAAACAAACAAATAAACATAACCATTTTTTTGTTTATTTCGATCAATTTATTGTAAATAATTTTGAAAAAGTTACAAATAAAATCAACACAGATCTTTAAAAATGGTCCCTGTGGATTCCAAAAAAATCAAGTTTGGTCCTAAACTTTTTTGTTTTCAAGGATGGTCCTTGTAGTTTGAAAACTTTTAATGGATCGTCCTTATGGCTAACTCCATCATTTTTGGTCCGTTAAATCACAACGCATGCAAACCATATGAGGGTAAAATCGTCTTTTACAACCATAAGGACCATTCATGAAGTTTTGTCTATTTTTAGAGAAAAGTTCTAATATGACATTGTTCCACGCATATTGAAAGAAAACCCCCTCTAGGCAATGGCATTGATGATAAGGACACCATGATCATGAAGAAGTAATCTCAGAGCTTGAAAAACATATTTTTTTGAAATTCTGGTGGTGGAGCACTATTGCCATTTCGAGCCTCACTTGAGCACAAATCAACCATAAATACATCAAATTTATCATCTAAAACCTCAAAACTAACCTATGAATAATCTGTCACCTTTTGTTACAAAGTTTTGAATCAATTCTATTACATCTCCAACAATTAGTTAAAGGTTTTGTGCTATAAGTATCCCTCTTAACCAATTTTACCCCCTAACATCAATCTAATCAATATTTTACTTTTGATTTGATATCATTTTTTTCCCTTTTTTGTTTTTTTGTTGTTTTTCTTTTATTTTATATTATTATTATTATTATAAAATTCGAACGACTATATAAAATGGAACACAAGTAAACTTTATCTTTTTTTTTGTTGTTTATTAACAACAACAAAAAAAACAAAATATGGATAAAACAAAAAAAACGAACAAAAGAAAAAAAAAAGTCACATCAGAGGGATGGAATTGAAAAAGAATAGGGGGTACTTATAGCATTAGCTTTAGTTAATAAATTTCCCAATTTTTAGCCCAAAATATTGATTTGCATCACTTAAAACAACCTCATCAGCCTCCACTCCAACAACTTCAAAATCGATTTGAGTGTTTAAGAAACTTAAGAAAGCACCACCACCAACCCATAAACACAAAGATCTTGGAGCAGGCCCCTGTTAAATTCGCTCATTGAGATGTGAAGCATGTTGGTCAAGGATTGACTTGGTAACTAGGAAAAATAAAACGTGGGCAGTCATGACCGTTAGAAAAGAAACTGAATCTAGTATTTATCTTTTCTGTTAAATCTAGTAGTATAAATAGAGTAGTTCAGTGATCACAATTCATCAGTCGAAAATTCAGTGTATAGCACCTTAATCATTAGGCTGCTAGTATTCTTCAGTCAATAAAGATAATCATTCGGCTGTCATTTCCATTTTTACCCCTGTTACCCCTGTTCTCGTTTATTTGCTTTACTGCTTGATTACCAACATTTGGTATCAGAGCAAACAGATCCTGAACAATTGTATGCCCAAGTACCCTCGATTCAACAAGATGACAGCCCCATCATCATCCAATCAGTCCAAGGACATCCCCTTCACCCTACAGTGCCCAATGTTAACCTCGCTAAATTACAACACCTGGTCAATTAATATGGAAGCCATCATGGATGCCCATGGGTTATGGGATGCCATAGAGCCACTAACCGAAGTGGTTGTGGATGAGAAGAAGAGCAAGCAGGCTCGAACTTTCATCTTCCAATCTATACCAGAGGAGATTCTTGCATAGGCAGCCAAGAAAAAGACAGCCAAGGAGGTTTGGGAGTCTCTAAAGTCACGGTATGTGGGTGCAGAGAGGGTCCAAAAGGCAAGGTTACGGGTATTAAAGAGTGAATTCGAAGCACTCCATATGAAGGAAACAGAAACCATAGATGAGTATGCAGGAAAAATCTCAGCTATGATTTCTAAATTTGGGAATGCAGGGGCAATATTGGAAGATGAAGAATTGGTAAGAAAGCTGTTTGATACAGTCCCAGAAAAGTTTATAAACCTGATGGCATCAATTAAGCAAAGCTGTGATATGGAATCAATGTCATTTGAAGAAGCAATTGGGCACTTAAAGGCATATGAGGACAGGCTCCGGCTCCGGAAGGCAAGCACACAGGGAGATAATGCCCTACTACTTGCCAAGGCAGAAGGCTCGTCAACCCACCGGAGTCCAAGCAAGCAAAATTTAACAGGCGGTAGAGGAAGGGGCGGAAACAATCACCGGGGTGGAAGAGGTAGCACACGAGGGCGAGGTTCATCTCCTGGCAGAGGTGGGCGCTGGGGTGGTGACTCACGACAGGAGACAAACACTGTCAACAAAAAACCACGAGACAAGAGCAACATTAGATGTTATGAATGCCAAGAACTTGGTCATTATGCATCGGAGTGCAAGGCAAAGAAGCAACAGGACCAAGAAGTTAACTTGGCTGGTGATGAAGAAGAACCAACACTATTGTTGACTGTTTGTGGTGAAAATAATACCGAGGTGGTCCTTTTGAATGAAGAAAAAGTCTATCCGAGTCAACTCAAGGAGAGCAATGAAGAGAACATATGGTATCTAGACAATGGAGCTAGTAACCATATGACTGGATGCAGGGGCTTATTTGCAGAACTAGATGAGAAAGTAATGAGGCAGGTTCGATTCGGAGATGGGTCCAGAGTTCCAATCAAAGGAAAAGGTGCTCTCCTATTTGATTGCAAGAATGGTGATCAATTTGTCATCCCACATGTATATTATATTCCTGCTCTGCACAGTAATATAATAAGTCTAGGACAAATGACTGAAGAAGGGTATGACATAGGGATGAAGAAAGAGTTCTAGAGGATGTATGATGAAGCAGGAAGCCTGGTTATGAAGGTGCAGAGATCCAAGAACAGACTTTATAAAATTAAGCTTACACCTGGGAAGCCTGTATGCTTAGCCATGAGTATAGACGATGACTCACTAACTTCAGAACACTTGAGGAGATGACACGTAAGAAGATGGTATTAGGCATGCCCCAGGTGACTCATCCATCACAGGTGTGTGAAGGATGTATGCTGGCCAAGCAACCAAGACAAGCCTTTCCAAAGGAAGCCACGTGGAGAGCTAAAGACCCACTACAGCTAGTACACGCAGACTTATGCGGACCCATCACCCCAGCAACCAAAGGAGGGAATCAATATTTCCTCTTAATCGTGGATGACTACTCACGGTATATGTGGGTATACCTGATCAAAACAAAAGATGAAGCGTTGAGCATGTTTCAGAAGTTCAAATTGAAAGTTGAGAAAGAGTACAGCCACAAAGTCAAGATGATAAGAACTGACTGTGGAGGTGAGTTCAACTCTAATCAATTCCGGTTCTTTTGTGAGCAGACGGGAATCAAGCGACAATTGACAACACCACACACCCCACAGCAAAATGGGGTTGTGGAACGTCGAAATAGGACGATTTTGGAAATGACTAGGGCACTAATCAAGGCTATGGGGATACCGGATCAATTTTGGGGAGAGACCGTGAGACATTCAGTGTATTTGTTGAACAGAACAAGCACAAAAGCGCTCAAAGACGTAACCCCATACGAATCACTAAAAGCTTCTAAACCCTCGATCGCACACTTGAAGATCTTCGGTTGCGTGGGATTTGTGAAGAAATTGCGAAGCCTGAGCAAACTAACTGGTCGGAGCGAGCCAATGGTGTATTTGGGATCCGAGGAAGGAACAAAAGGGTACCGGATGTTCAATCCCAGCAATCGTCGGATAGTGATAGCTCGAGACGTGATCTTTGACGAAGCAAGGCCTTGGGCTTGGAGCAATGAAACAACAAGGGAGCCTCTTACAACCCCTTATTGGACCAATATTGTGGCAAATATGGAAGCCCAATTTCAACCAGCCCAAGAAATAGACTCAGCAGATAACGTGACTAAAAACCCGTTAACGCCGTCACATGGCGACTCTCACCTAGACCACGAAACTCACAGTCCATCGTTCGAAGAAACGTCGCAGCAAAGCTCGCACAGATCGAAGTCGCGATCAACACCTTCCAGTCGAGCATCGACAATTCAAGAGAGAAGTGGGTCTGTAGCTTCGTATGATGACACGTCACCTAGAGGATTCCGCTCAATCAATGAAGTTTATGAAAACACGACAAGATTGGAGGAAGAAGAGATACGAGAAATGTATGAAAGCAATCAAGAGTTGTTGTTGGTTGATGATGAACCCACAAGCTACGAAGAAGCATCAAGTGAAGAAGGGTGGAAACGAGCCATGGAAACGGAGGTGAAGTCAATTGAGAAAAACAATACCAGGACTTTAACCAGGCTACCCCAAAATCGCAAGGCGATAGGGGTAAAGTGGGTATTTAAGGCGAAAAAGAATGCATCTGGGGAGGTAATCAAGCACAAGGCTCGTTTGGTCGCCAAGGGTTACGTTTAACAAAGGGGGGTCGACTTTGACAACACATTTGCACCGGTGGCCAGGCTGGAGACGATAAGACTGATTCTCTCGATAGCGAAGAAAGAAAATTGGCTTGTACATCACCTAGATGTCAAGTCAGCGTTCCTACACGATGATCTTAAGGAGGAAGTTTACGTGACTCAGCCAACTGGGTTCATGGTCAAAGGCAAGGAAGGATGGGTGTACCGTCTTCACAAGGCCCTATATGTTATGACAGGCGCCAAGGGCATGGAACATAAAACTTGACCAATCACTCAAGTCAATTGGATTTGCTAGATGTGATCATGAGCAAGCCGTCTACAAGGTACATAAACCCAATCTGATTCTTATAGTGGGTATATATGTAGATGACCTTATAGTCACTGGGTCAAGTGAGAAAGGAATCCAAGAGTTCAAAAATAGAATGAAGTGTTTGTTTAACATGAGTGATCTGGGATTGTTATTATATTACCTGGGAATTGAAGTAGTACAGGGTAAGGATGGTACAATGCTCACACAAAAGGGGTATGCTAAAAGGATCTTAAAGACTCCAGGTATGGGAGGCTGCAATAGTTCCCAATACCCAATGGAGCCAAAATTCCAGTTAACCAAAGATGAAGATGGCGAACCAGTAAATGCAACCATGTACAGGAGGCTTGTTGGGAGTTTGAGATACCTGGTCCACACAAGACCAGACCTCAATTACAGTGTTGGAGTGGTGAGCAAGTTTATGCAAAGTCCCAAACAGAGTCACTATGCTGCTATAAAACATATCTTGAGATCTGTGAAGGGAACAACCCAATATGGGCTAAAGTATCACAGGGGAGGCGATGGAAGACTTGTGGGATACAGTGATAGCAGTTACAACAGTGATCGTGAAGATAGAAGGGGAACCACTGGAGTAGCTTTCTACTACTCAAGAAATCTCATAACATGGGCTTCGCAGAAACAGAAAACAGTGGCACTCAGCTCATGTGAAGCCGAGTATATGGCTGCAACTGCAGCAGCATGTCAAGGATTGTGGTTAAGAAATTTGTTTAGTGAGCTGATGGGAAAGAAAGCACAGAAGGTGAAGCTGCTAATCGACAATCAATCCACCATTGCACTCATAAGAAATCCGGTATCTCACGGTAGAAGCAAGCACATAGACACAAAGTTCCACTTTATTTGCATGTGTGTTAAAAGGGAGCAAATTCAAGTGGAACATGTGAGTGGAGATCAACAGAAGGCTGATGTTCTAACAAAGGCAATGCTAAGGATAAAGTTTTCTGAGATGAGAGCACTAATTGGCATTGAAGATTTGAAGAAGAAAGGTCAACCTTGAGGGGGAGAAATATTGGTCAAGGATTGACCTGGTAACTAGGAAAAATAAAACGTGGGCAGTCATGACCTTTAGAAAAGAAACTGACCCTAGTATTTCTCTTTTCTGTTAAATCTAGTAGTATAAATAGAGTAGTTCAGTGATCACAATTCATCAGTCGAAAATTCATTGTATAGCACCTTAATCATTAGGCTGCTAGTATTCTTCAGTCAATAAAGATAATCATTCGGCTGTCATTTCCATTTTTACCCCTGTTACCACTGTTCTCGTTTATTTGCTTTACTGCTTGATTACCAACAAAGCAATCAATAAAAGATAAGAAACCATGTGAGTGAAGTATGTGTAAACCAAAACTGTTGTATTGACTTCAAATTTTGCGTTCTTCGTTTTCCTCAAACTTTCAAAACTTAACTTTGTATTACTCTGACCAACATTAACAATAAGGATAGGAGGGACCTGCGCTTGAATCAAACTAGGCATTCTTTTAAACCTCAATCTCCTCCAGAGTATTTTATCGCTATCATTTTTACTTTCTATTTCAACATCTTCAATAACAAATTCACCAACACAACATCTTCATATGTCGAGAATAGGAGACTTGGCAAATCTTTCCAAAACACACTTTGGGATGCAAAGCCATTACAAGCAGTTGCATTTCTTCATCTAGTTTCTCTTTATCTGAAGTTCCAGTAACTAGAGGGAGAATGTAAATGGGGGGTTTTGGATTAGGCGGGAGATCATTACTGATTACGATGAGACGGTAGAGGCTAGGGATGTTGAGTAGGAGCTGAAGATGATCGCTAGAGGTGAATGGAGCCGAGGGAGCGCTATTGGCAATGGAGATGCCTGGAGGGGATTTTCATTCAATATGCACCGGACAATGTCATATTAAGGATTTGCTTTCAAAATGTACAAAACTTCATTAATGATCCTTATTGTTGTAAAAGACGATTTTACCCTCACATGGTTTCCATGTGTTGTGATTAACTGACCAAAACTGACGAAGTTAGCTTTAAGGACGATCCATTAAAATTTTTCAAACTACAGGGATCATTCTTGAAGACAAGATAAGTTTAGGACTAATTTTTATTTTTTTGGAAACCATAGGGACCATTTTTGAAATTTTTTCAAAAATGAAATTTGGTTCTCTTTTTATTATCAGTGTTTTTGGTGTATGTGTGTGATGATGGGTTGATCAAGAGTAGAAGAAGGTTCACCTGAGGGTGAACACAAAATATGTACGTGAAGATTGTCATGGAGGAAAGAATAATCGGGAGGGTTTGGATGTAAAAACTTTCATAGATCGATAACTTGTTTATTTCATTAAGCAAGCTAATTTTAAAAGGTTTAGCAAAACCGAATAACAATCAAAATAATTTAAATAGTTGGAAAGCTATGCTTAAAGGATAAAGACTCAACAGGGGATAACGAATAAATCATTTACTCCCCCTCAAGTTAGAGCATGCAAATATCGAAGTAGCTTGCATAATTGATCTGCACCTAATGCCTTGGTAAACATGTCAACCACCTGTGCCTTCTAATCAACATAGGCTTTATCTCCCATGATTCAATCTGTTCACAAATAAAGTAATAGTATATCTCAACCTGTTTGGGCCTTTCATGAAAAAATGGATTATTTGCAATATGTATGGCAACATGATTATCACAAAACAAAGCTATGGAGCCAGTATGAGGCATATGTAGTGTCTTTAACAACCAACGAACCTATAAAACTTCACTAACGGTGGTTGCCATTGCTTGATACTCCGCTTCAGCTGGAGATCTCGATGTAACTGTTTCTTTCTTGGTTTTCCATGAAATGGGTGCTCCAGAAAAAAGAAGTAAATAACTAGTACAAGAAAGTCACGAGTATGTACAACCAAGCCAGTCAGCGTCATAGTAAGCTATAAGGTTAAGCACTCATTCTTGGGTAGTCTTTAGATAATGCAGAACACGAACTTTTGCATCCATATGAGATTTTCATGGATCAGATACAAACTGACTATGTATTTTTACTGGATATGCGATGTTCGACCTAGTGGCCTGAAGATAAAGCAACCTGCCAACAAGACGACGATACTGACTTGCATAATCTTTAGGTTTGTCGGTACTTTAATCCAATTACAAATTTTGTTCCATTGGAAACGAACTTTGACGGCATCCCATTAAACCACTGTCTTCCATAATATCAATTGTGTATTTACGTTGAGTAAGGACAATTCCATCAGGTTCCTTGCTACTTCCAAGCCCAAAATATATTTTAATGGACCAAGATCTTTAATGTTGAACTATTGGTCGCGAAATGACTAAACTTCTTGTATTTTAGTGGCATTATTACCAACAATAATCACGTCATCAACATATATTAAGAAAACAACAGAGATGCTACTATTCCTAAAGATAAATAAGGAAGCATTAACATGCATTTGCTTAAATCCCAAGCCTCTAAGAGCCAAAGTAAATTTTTGATACCAGTTTGTAACACCCTATTTTTCGTTTAATTATTTATTAAACGAATATTGGTAGAAATAAAATTAAATAAATATGATTAATAATAATAATAATTAAAATCAAATAATATTATCTAAAAAGGGATATAAAATGCAACAGTTTAAACTTAAAATGATAAAGCTTTGGTCTTAGGGGCTAAATAATTAATTGTAGCAAACTTGAGGGACATTTTGTGTAATTTTAGAATTTTAGTGCATTGAGCTTCATACTTGTGGGGACTTTTTTTTGGTAGCCCGAGCTTGTTGTGTTTGGCCTTACTATGCCCTTATTACACATAAAGATACCTAGTAGCATGTTAGTTGTGTATTGTGTTTGCGTTTTTTTGATTATTTGTGGTTGCAGCCGAGAAGTAGAATGAGCGAGAAAAAAGAAGAGGGTAGCAGCTTGGAGTCAATATTGGGAGGAGGAGGGAGGATTATAAATCGAGCTAGGTAAAGGCCAGTTTCTAAGGTATGGTTTTTTTGGTTTTCCTTCCTTCTTACCTTCTTCTCCACTTCTTTTATTCGAAATCACCACCACCAAGGTGGTGGCAGCTCGTCCACCACCATTTCCATGTTGGTAGTGGGTGGTGGTTTTCCAACCCCAAATGAGGCTTAGGTGGTGTCTAGGGTGGTTTTGGTCTCAACCCTCTAGACCTAGTCGGTGATTTTACCATTTAGGCATTGTACTTTATTTTACCTTCTTGTCAACCTCAAGGTTAGGGGTTGTGATTTTCATTGAATTTTGTACCAATGAAGTACCCTATTGTTATGAACTCATTCTCCTAATTTTAAGACTTTTTGGATTGGTCTTAATGGGTTAAGAAGCTAATTAACCCTAAAAAGTCAAGTTGTGAATTTATGGAAATTCCCTAATCTGTTCAGATCCTTGAGAGGTCATATCTCAGTCATGAAAAACCCCATTTTGGTTGAAATCAGAACCCACAGTTTCTTATTTGATTCATTTACATTTCATTCGTTTTGATCGGAAGCCAAAAACGCCTCTAACTAGAGTAAAATCGACCATTTACCCATACTAGTCCGGAATGATCTGTTTTCCGAGGGAGTATTGTAAAAATCGCCAAAATTGTAGAAAACTCGTATGGATGTGTGAAGTACTTAATTTTATAACTAAGAACCTGATCTATCTTCATGTGAAACGGTTTTTAAAAATATGGAGTTTAAGGTGGGAAAAATATTCCCCAAACAGACCATAACCTTTGTGTAAAAAGTCTAGAAAATTAACCCATGAGCCATTTGTATTTTTGAGATATCAAATGACCATAACTGTAACGCCCTGTTCCGAATCATTTCCTAATACGGGGCGGTGACCCGAAGATCGGGTATTATCAGGCATGGGTCCTTTGAGGGAATGAGATTTAGACCCATTTGGGTACGGGTGATGAAGTTTGGATGATCCGGGAGTTTGGTTTGTGTTTTGGAGACAAGGGGTATTTTGGTTTAGTGACAATTCATGATTTTATGGAAATTGGATTTTTTTACAGGAAGTTTTAAGGCAAGTATGAGTTGATAGAAGTGTAGAGCTTCTCGTTACCTCTTCGTGGATATAAGGATTGTCAGAAACGGATTTATAACGAAGAAGTTATGGCCCTCAGAAGATTTGAGGGTTTAAGGCTAACCATAGTACGTGGGGCATGCATAAGGAGTACGCATGGCGTACTAGGGAGGATGGTCACGACACTTATGGGGAGTACGTTAAGCATAATGGGAGTACGTATGGCGTACTCCATATTCATGTCAACCCTAAATGAGGGTGTTGTACCCTATTTAAGCTCATTTTTCTCTTCACTAAACCCTAATACCTTCAACCTCCATTCCTTTTTAACCCTATATTCGAAACCTAAGTGCATTTTGGTGATTTTGAGCTTGAAAGTGATTTGTGGGTGTTTTGTGGTGAAGAAGAAGAATAGGAACAGTTAGAGGAGTGGATTGAGCTTGTAGATCTAGGAGTATCTTCCCATTTGCAAGCTTTCTAAGGTAAAAAGCTTATACCTTGATGATCATTTAGTTTAAATCTACTTTGTGGTGTTTTTTTTTTGGTATTTTTTAGTCCCTTGAAGTAAAGTTGAGCATTTGATCTACCCCAGAAGTAGTGGATGTTAGATCTAAGCTCCAATAAGGTCCCTTGTTCATAAAAATTGAAACTTTGTGGGAGTTGTTGGTCCATGCAAGTATTAAGACCCTTATTAAGTCCCTTTTAAGTGTTGAGTCCCATTAAGGCATGTATGTGAGTAACGTTGGAAACTTTATTGGTTAAGACCTTGTCTAGGGACCAAATCTGTGTTTTGGACATCTTGGTTTAACCCATTAAGAGCTAAATGTGAGTTTTGGACTTCTGATGAGTACATTGGGCGTACAAGGAAGTGTGCTCAGCGTAATGTTAGGTTATGCATCATGCGTTTGCATATTGTGAATCAAGTCCGAGTATGCGCGGCGTACTTCTCGAGTACGCAGGTCGTACTCCCCAGTTCAGTAATATTTAGCATTTTTTAGTTTGGGCCTTGTTAGGCCACTGGGCTTCTGTTTTTGGGCCATGGTTAGGCTTAGGACTTTCTTAGTAATTGTCTCATGAGAGTTTTTATGCCCAATTAGGAAGTTGGGCCATATTGGGCTTGGGTTGCTGTGACATCCCCAAATTCACGGTCATTTTAAAAATTTTATTTATGCTTATTTAAAAATCAGAGTATTCATTTAAAAGAATAGTATTGTGGAATTTGTTCCCAGAAAACATGATAAATATATTATCAAAACAATTCTGAAGAAATGTATTTTTGTTTATATTAAAACTTTGGGATGTCATCGTCAATACAGAAACATAAGCATAAACAGACCTTACATTCATTTACACTAGTGATTTACATCTCCGTTAACCTCTCCGTGTAATGTAGTTTCGTATCAACACCTGTGATACTAATAAACTGAGTGGGTCAGGTTGGGAAACCTGGTGAGCACATAGGGTTTTCAACCCACGATAATATAATTATTATGTTTAATTATCAAACAATCAACCCAATTACTCATCCCCATCATCTTCTTTATTTCTTAAGGATCTACCCTAAGAATCATCTATCATTCACTCATTCATTCCTAAGGATTGTCCTAAGGAATAGGCACGAAGTCCATCGATGCCAAGGTTTATTTAATAGGCAGTAAGCCCATAGCCGATGATGTTATCTATTAGGCACTAAGTCCATAGTTGCCAATGTAGGGTATAAATCCATAGCTACCAATGTTCATCTGTAGGGTACTAAATCCATAGCTACCAACGTTCATTTGTAAGGCACTAAGTCCATAGCTGCCAATGTTCGTTTATGAGGCACTAAGTTCATAGTTGCCAGGGTTTTTAGAGTACATCTGGTGAACACATCGTTCACAACATCTACAGGTTACGATCCTGCTAGTGTTCCACCGGACTGTCTAGAATAGTTTGTGGTTGTCATCTATACTCTGCTAGATGAATGGGCCAACGCTTAGGTCAAGGCTTTTCATCATCTCTCACCTCTTATCATCGTTCTTCATCTTTACTCATCTATATTACCTTTCATCTCTCATCATTCATCTCATATTTCATCTACCCATTTTTACCCATTATAATTATAGGTATAAAATACGTATATAGTTTAAATAGAATAAAACATGTATATTATGTTCATTCAACATAGATATCAAGAACACAGATAATATGCACACATAGCATGTAATTTATATTAGATACTTCATCTCTATGTGTAAGATGAAAGTAACTATGTACTCACTTGTTAAAGTGATGATTCCAAACTCTGGCAGCGCTTCGCTTCTAACAATTCTATTTTCCTTCGGCGAAACCTCGTATCATTACCGCTAGATTTTAGTCTAATATTTATCGTGACTATTTACGAGCGATATTGTTTTATAAGTGTTAAACAATATTTTTCAATCACTATGTACAGACAGGGGCTAAACATGAAACACCATAGTGCAGGACCATTTTAGCATTTAAGCCGTTCTGAAATCCAACAATCCTATGCGGCCCTTCAAACCAGATCCCCGTACCATGAGTAGTTAAAAGATATTATAATAACACTTTGTATATTATATTTTATAATATATATATATATATATATATATATATATATATATATATATATTGTTTATAAGTTCCTAATAACGATATTGAACTTAAACATAAGCTATACTTAAAGTAGGGTAAGCATATCTCACTTACCAGGAGGTTTGGATAGGAACCGGAATCTGCGGGGGCAGAACTTCTGAACCAAAAAGCTATTTTTCATGGAGCCTTCTGGCACTCCAAGGCTTTCCTCTAGAAATTAGAAGTTACTAGGGCTTTGGGAGGGGTTTAGAGAGAAGTTAGAGTGAGAGAGAAGGTTTATGGTGTGAGGAAAAAGGATGAGCTTCGCATGGTATTTATAGGCTAAAAAATAGCCAAACTCATTGATTTTGAGCCTTCAACTCGTCGAGTTGAGTGCCAAGTGTCACCATCCGGTGGCAAGGCTTGGGGAGGAAGCAATGGTCTAGATTAAGCCACGTCCCCCCTTTGCGGCAACACCCTTCCATCTTCTAAATTCCTTAACTTTCGAATACGAGCTCCATTTTCGACATTCTTTATATTCACGCATAGGTGGCGACATACTCTACAACTTTCCTTTTTACTCCATCGGCTAATTCTCGACTGATTTTAAATTTAATAGTATGAGAAGATACATTGTTTAACGATCGTGTAAAATTAATAACTTCTACATACGGACTCCATTTTTACTGTCTTTTTAACGTTGAAATCCTATTAATGAGATCTTCAATTTTGATTTAGGTTGTGTCGGCTAAAAATTGATTGATCTAAAATTCGAATTCCAGGTTATGGACTACTATGCTAAATCTTAGAAAAATCATAACTTCCTCATACGAAGTCAGATTTAGACATTCTTTTTATGCACGTTCTCGGTTTAACTTATACTAAAACTTTTGTTTAGATTTCTAAGGCTAAAAAAAATTTATAAAAAGTTCACTTTTTAGGTTACGCGGTGTTGTGCTGGTTTAGCCGTAAAACTTCGACGAGCCATAACTTCTTCGTTATAACTCGGATTTCAACATTCTTTATATGTACGGAACCCTTGTGACATATATGATAACTTAGTTAAGATTATTCATTCTAAATAATCTTCTATCAAAAATTCATTTTTGATGCTTATTGTCTCTAAGTTGACTAGCCCGAATCTACGGGCGTTACAGTTGCCATCTTGGGCTTTTCTGTATTTGGGATGGAACTTGGTTTTGGGCCAAATGAGAAAAGGGTAAGATGGTCTTTTACCCTTTAGGAAGTTGGTTTATGTAGTGAGCCTTGGATTTTGGATTATCGGGATAATTATTGATTAATATTTGTATCTATTGTTAGTTGGCGCGAGGTTATTCGGTTTAGCGACCCGAACAACCATTGTTTATCAGTAGATTGAGGTGAGTTTCCTCACTATGTTTAGCAAGTCGAAGGCACCATTGTTGGCCCATGGTTTATATGTTAGGGTGTTAGATGTATGTGTGACTCTTGCATGTGTTATATGATGGTATGCTTATCGGGCACGGCCCGATGCCACGCAGGGCCTGATGAGTATATTGTATGCTAGTATGCTAGTTATCAGTATGTGTTTTATGCTTACCGGGAAAGGCCCAATGTGGGGATGGATTGATGAATGTATGGTATACTATTTTCTTTGTGATTATTCGTATGATTATATGTTTATATGCTTAGATTTGTATAGGGCAAGGCACGATGTCAGACGGGGCCTGGGGATTGACAGATCTGTATACCAGGGGAGGCTCGATGTCGGGCGGGGCCCAATGCTAGGAGGGGCCCGATGCTAGGCGAGACCCGATGTCGGGTGAGGCCCGATGAAGGGTGGGGGCCCAATATGTGATTATTATGTATCGTATGTGGTATTTTAGGGAACTCACTTAACTTTGTGCTTACAGTTTTTATGGTTATAGTTTCTAGTACTTTCGTTTTGGAAGGGAAGGGCACAGCTTCATCGCAACGCATCCACCCATGTTTCCATATTATGATGATTTTGGATTGTAATCTGATAACTATTTTCTTATAAAGTACTTCTGAATATTTGGAAAAAGGATACTGAATGTTGACTCAAAGATAATTAATGTTTTTGGTTAAATTAAAAACGAGATTTTTGCCTCATAATTTTGGGTTGTTTCAATAACTTAACACTATTTTGCCATTATAAGGAGGGTTGAGGGTTGAACTGGTGTAAAGGGGTTTCTTAGACTACTTGAAGGGTGTTTGGCTATTTGAGGTGAGTTCCTCACTTCATAACCTTAGGGTATTATATGCCTACTATTAGGTCGGGTGAGACTAGGAACTATATGATTAATAGTTAAAGTAATACATATTGCATGAGATATGTTTGATATTATTATATGTTTCGTGGAATGTATATGAATGATATGTTTGGGATCGACGGAAAAATACCGAGCTGACTGACTGAAGGCCATAGTGCCGAGTCAGGGGGAGTGAAGGCAGAAACGTTTAGTCTGTGGACTCGATGGCAGGATACCAAATCCTTATTTGGGTTTTTTTTGGGATGAGTTCTCAAATAGACACATGATGTATGATCTCAATGTTTATATGTTATATGGATATTTGCATATTTGTTCATGCCATGTAATGTAGGAGTATAATGTAATACTTTTATTGGTATGATGTGTTGGAATTCATTAAGCTTCGTGCTTACCCTTTTATTTATAAATGACTAGTACATGTACATCAAGTACGAATAAGGGTAAGGGTTTAACTTGACTGTACACTGGCGTGGTGGAAAATTGGGTCCTTGTCACTGACTCTCGATATGGGGTTTTATCACTGTTAGTTTTTTGTTGTTATTTGCAATTATAAATGGATTAATATTCTTGAAAATATGTTTTTGAAATGTTATTTTGAGTACTTGAAACTTAACAGATTTGGTTAAGTAACAAGTTCAATGGGATTTGTAATAAATGTAAATGTTTTAAAAAGTTTAAATTTACTTGAAATTTTGGGACGTTACAAGGTGGTATCAGAGCATAGCTTGAGCGAATCAGACACATCTCGATGTGTTTGAACTAAAGTTTGCGGCATGGAAGTGTTTTCATAAAAAATTTGTAAAAGAAAATGGAAATTTTTGTTGACAAGGATCGAGGACCCAAAGTGTACAATCATCCGAAGCATAAGGAAAAGGATTTAATTCTTTGATGTGGATTATTTCTTTTTCGGACATAAGATGCATGTGCACTAGATAGCGTATTACCTTCATGCCATGTTGAATGTTGATTGTGTTTTATTCACACTAGTTTTCTTTTTGTAAATTCCTATCTAATCTCAACTAGCCTTAAACACAAATAGGTAGTGTAACTAGTCGTGAAATAATATAGTTTAAGGTAAGAAAGGGTATCGAACACAGTGAACGCGATGGTTTAGATCTAATAATTTAAATGTTAATTAAATAATAACAGGAAAGTAAAAATGGACTTTTTGTTCAAAACAATTAAATTAGTTTAATGCACTATTAATCAAATGAAACTAAACAACTAAATGGAAACAATATATAAGAAGTAGTTCCACTAGAATACGAATCTACCAAGTTTTCTATGTTTGGTTTATTAGAAGTGCAATGGATTAATGAATTGATTACCAAATTGTAATATGACTAGTTCTCTTGATCGTATTTCCCAGTACTAAGAAGTAATGAACAGCTAACACAATGATCATGTAATTAGTTAACACATAATTAATTAAATATATTTGAACTATGAACGATATGATATAGTGATTTCTTGTTAATGATATGTGTTGTAATACTCTCCAAATAGGCCGATTACTCCTCCGAGTACTCGCTACCCGGCCTCTTACCGAGGTGAGTTACAGAATCCCGAGTACTCCCCGATCGGTCACTTACTGAACTGAGTAGTGTCGTAAAACTTGGTCAACTCGGTGATTAATATGTATAAAATACTTGATGATTTATTATTTAACACTCTCACATGTGATTATTACTACATATATATATATATATATATATATATATATATATATATATATATATCTTAAATTTTCCCTAATTATTCACGAAGTGAGACCATTATGTGTTTTTCAGTTTTTGTGTATTCAAGTGTATCTCATTTTGTTATATATTCAATCAACTTATGATTTTAACTTATGGTTTTGACATATATACTTTCCCTAAAAATATTTCAACATGAATTACCGAATCTGAGTACTCGGTATCGGCTGAACAAGTAACGAGTAACAAGTTCTACAACACTCTTAATAATCATAACAATCAATCTAAGCATAGCATGGATATCTAATACTCTCTAACACAATCAGATTCACTAATCAATAATATCTAACCCTAGGCTTATGATCAAAGTCCTACTCATACAAACTTAATGATCATAGATTCATATGATTCAAGTACATCAATATAGAATGATCATCTAATCCTAATAATACTCATCAATAAACAATAGAAATCATAACTTTATCATGAAAGGTAAATCAATCAATTGAACACAAGTAAAAACAAAATTCAATTAATCCTACTAGTGAAATCAAAGCATATCAACAAAGGTTCATCAATATCTAATGAAAGAAAAGGTTTTTACACTACATTCAGTAAGCTAAAGCAGAAAAACATCACTAAAAGAATGAAAGACGCAATCATCAAGCAAACCCAAAGTGAAATCTCGATACAATAGCGCTTGAATCTTCAAATCTTTGCTCCAATTGACTCTAGCTTCAAAATCGACCCCAAACGGTTTTAGGATGTCAAAAACGAAGTAAAAATTGCAGCCCTTAGGCCTCCAACTTTTTGGAATCGACCTAACGTCTAAAATATATATAATTACCAAAATATGGCCACCACATCGTGGTTGACCTCCACCGCGATGTGGTACTCAAGTATATCCCATATTCTCCAAGTTAACGTCAAGAATCGCAATAATTCCATTCACCACATCGTGTTAAAGATCACCACGTCATGGTTATCAAGAATCATCATTTTCTCAAAACATTAACATTGTCTAAAATTGTGTCTAGTTTTCGAAATATTTTAAATCTCATCAATCAGAGTTACGAGTCATGAGATATGGCCAAAACAATGACAAGGGGTTAAGCTGCCACCAACACCCTTTTTGTGTCTTTTTCAGCTCCATTCTCCCCCTTTTGCATCCCAGTTCCCATTTTAACTGTAGTTTAACATTTTCAAGAATATTAAGTATAATCTATCTAAAAATATAACATTTTAATATAATATATAATGGCCTAAAATATATAGTTAAACAAGGTCATATCAAGTGCCTACTATATGCTACATGGAATATATGGTAGCACTAATAGGTTGCTAAGTGAATGATTTAGGTTCTATGAAATAGGAGCTAAATAGACTTAGTATGCCTCAATTATCCTAGTGTGCATCTCTTGTTTGACTCCAACCATTCTAGCGTGGAATTCGATATTCGAATGACTATTTGGCTTAACATTGTCTATGATTGTGCATTCACGAGACGACATGTCAAGGTCGAAGGAGCTTCCTGGTGGATTAGAGTAAATGAATGAAAAAAAATGAATTCATTACGCTGGGAAGGAATATAAATTGCTCATGTAGAGAGTATATATGATAGAAATTGATGGAAAGGAGTGAATTGGACAGTTCGGAATGGATCTCAGAACATACATACATATGTGTGAAATATAGTAGTAGAGCTCTTCCTATCTGAAGCACATGATTTGTGTTTGGGTCTAGAGAAGTCACAGAAAGTCCAAGGAACTGGGAGTGGTAATATCGCTATGATTATTTGAGTATTAATAAACTATAGTAATCTTAAGTTTTCCTATTCGATCAAGAATGGCGACTTCAAGATCCATACGATGGAATATGTTACTGTATTGAGTGTCGATGAGATACTTGAGATAATTGTGATAGTGGTGTTGTATGCAAATAGGAATGACGATTGAGGATAACAGTGAGCAGGTACGTAGAGAGTAGTTTAATAATGATAATACTTTGAATACGTGATGATGAGTTCTATTTATATTAAACAGAATGACGACTACGCGGCTTACAACAGAGAGTTCAAAGATTTTCTCAGACAACACATTGTTGAGTTGTTGAATTGCTATAGAGGTCTCATAGACTTTACTAGAGGAGTTGCCTTGTATCATTTGTCGGATTGATTATAATCTAATAATTGGCTCTGATAGGTCAGTCTTCGAGTTCTAGGAGCGGATTACAGTTGTGTGTGCTGCTAATAGGAGTGGTGAGGCAACTTGGAAAAAGAGACCTTAGCTTAAAGACACAGCTGGGAAAGAGGAAGAGTGCATGGGTCCTGAATCTACTGACAAGTATTAAGAAGTTTGACGATGTTGTGTTAAGAATTGGAGGTCAGAAGAATCATGACATCTAAGGTAATATTGGAAGACTCTCGAGTCCATACGCCACAAGTTTAAATGTGGTAGGTACGAACGGAAGGGATATGCTCACAAGGAATGCTCACTAGAGGTGGAGTTATGTTTTAGTTACATTAGGTCCAAGTGCACGTGTTTAGCAGTATCGGTGGCATAGATCCCGGTACCTGCGGTTTGCAAGAAATGTGGTAGGGCCTCAAGATATAGTTTTGTGTGTTCTTCATGTTGTAAGTTGTATTATATCCTCGTTATTATGTATAGGTGACTTTATATCAATTATAGTGTGACTATTCCAAATAAGTTCAATGGGTAGGTCTATGTAGTCTTGGAATTTGTTACTTGACTGCCTTAGTGATTGTTGATGGTGGGATTACTTTTGGGAATAATTGGGTCATGATAGATGGAGTATATTCCACTCCATCATGGTAAAGGTTGTAGAACTCGTTACTCGGTACTTGTTCGGCCGACAACCGAGTAACTAGTACTCAGGAGTACTCAGGGAGTCCTCGGATTTGGTAATTCATGTAGAAATATTTTTAGGGAAATTATATATGTCAAAATCATAAGTTGATTGAAATATATTACAAAATTAGATACACGTGAATACACAAAAACTAAAAAACACATAATGGTCTCACTTCGTGAATAATTAAGGAAAACTTAAGATATATATGTAGTAATAATCACATGTGTGAGTGTTAAATAATAAATCATTAAGTATATTATACATATTAATCACCAAGTTGACCGAGTTTTACAACACTACTCAATTCAGTAAGGGGCCGATCGGGGAGTACTTGGGATTCTGTAACTCGCCTCGGTAATGGGCCGAGTAGTGAGTACTCGGAGGAGTAATCGACCAACTCGGATATTTTTACAACACTGCTCATGGTTGAGGTCATTGGTGATAGGATGGTGACAATTACCTGAGGTTGCCGATGTTACATCTTAGAGATCTTTGGTGAGACGTTATCGATTGATTTATTTCAATAGCGATGCAGAGACTATGCGTAATAGTGGAAATAGATGGATGGACATCTTGGTGCATGGAATTTTTTTGTCATAAATAGGTATGGGTTTGAACACAAGCATGGGAGAACCATTGATTCAGGGTGTTGCCTTAGTCGTAGCACGACGATTAGTGTGTTTGTAGGGCTTGAAGTTACCCATTGTGTTATAGTTTAAAGTATTTAGTAATTATGAAGATTATGTATGGTAACAAAGAATAGAAGGTGGTCAAAGAGGAGCAGGTCGTCAAAGAGTTTCGTAGATGCGTCCCTTGGAGATTTGTTGGGGATACCATTCGAGATTTGGATGGGGTTCCGTATTAGTTTGATTTTGGGTGTTGCATAGTAGAGCTTCATGAAGAAGAAGGTCCACTTGGTTTTCTAAGATGATTGATCACTTCAAATTTGAATTATATGGCCCGTTTAAGATAGATTGGAATTGGATCCATCTATGGTTATCAATAGAGGTTTGTTGGATTCCAAGTGGGAGAGAGTTACTCACCATGATAAGAGTCCAAGGTCTCCAAAAACCTCGGCATGGTAAGAAAGAATCGAGGTAGCCGCTACAGATTTTCATAATTTCTAGTCTCTCTAGTTGATGCGTATAGGAGAGAGAATGTAGAATACCATATGAGATGAATGATTTGATTCGGGAATGGTGTGTTGTTGCGTCCTGCTATGTATTCAAGAATATCATGGGATTTGATCGTTATAACGAGTGTAGCTTGTCTCAGGTGAGTGCACAACGGGCGTTTTGAGTCACCAACAATGACTCACGTATTAGGTATTTGGTAAGGCACTAGTTAAGGATCATGGTGAGATTTTAATTGCCTTTTTCTTTTCTAATAAAGTCTTGGAGATTGAGGGGTGGGATGAAAGTAGGATAGTATTGTCTAGGTTTCTAGACTTCAATACTTCATTTTTTTCTTAGCTACTACTATAATGGGATGTGGGATGATGGTTGATTCCTTAAGTTGGTGGAATGATGGTGTTTTACCTATAAGCCCATGAAGGTGTTGTTCGTAAACCAAACATGCCCGACTATGATGATATCAAGACCAATGAGGTGCAATGAGATGAAGGAATGGAAATCGAAAACCTATAGGTTTGTAGAATTATGGTTACATACATATAGACCCACAATCATTAGTTATGATCTTACAATTGGCAGGTTTTGTATGCGTGTTTAGACTAGTTAGTCTGATTGTTTGGTAACTGACTAAAAGGGGTACCATGGTGTGCGATTGGTATGAGGTACAAGACTTGGATGTGAATAGGAACAATGTAAGAGTGTGAGTTGAGCGTATAGAGGGAAGACTACTATCCAATACATATGATATGTTTTGTTCATGTAGTTGAAAGTGTTTATTCGTCAGGAAGATAGCTAGAGTGTTGGATTTGTATGGATGTGTGTCAGAACCATCATTTCTGATGAGATGTTGAGGAGATGTAGATCAAGATATTGTTTCATTTTTGGAGTGGTAGGGTTCCTTGATAATGGATTAGTTGGTTTTGTCCCCAAAGGACTAAGAATGATCGTCAACCTTAGAGGGTCGTTACCAGAAATTTTAGATCTTAACTTTTAGATTTATGCGAGTGAATCCCTTAGCAACCAATATGACCTTATACCTTTTAATATCACGATTCAGTTTATACTTTATTTTATACACCCACTTGAAATCAATTTCACGCTTCTATTTAGGTAGATTTCCAAGTGTCCAGGGCTAGTTGTTTTCAAGAGCTCTAATTTCACTTTTCATGGTGGCTGCCTAGTTATCATCTTTCATTGCTTAATTATAGCATTTTGGCTCATCGTTGGAATAAATGGCCTATGAAAAAGCTTTATGGTTATTAGTAAACTTGTCAAAGAAAGATAACTGGTCAAGGATTGTACCATCGAAGAGACTTGATGGCTTGTGGGGTGTGTGTAATCTATTGAAGGTGGCAGTTTGATAGTGAAATCTTCAAGTCGTTTTGGTAGATTCCTCTTTCTTTTAACTCTTTGACTGTGTATATGAGTTTAACTCATAGGTTTCTAATATGGAACTTTGATTTTTGGCACGGTTCCAGTTGTGTTTTCTGTCGTGATTACTCCCTCTTTAATATTTTCCCGTGTTTCTTCATCCTCAGTACCAATATTACCTACGTGATCCTGGCCATCTTCTGAGTACACCTCTTCCCTTTCCCATTCTGCTTCCTGAAAATTTTCATGATTTTCTTTCATCTTTTCTTTATACTCCATGAATGGAAATACGTTTTCAACAAATTTTGCGTCTCTTGAGATAGTGATTTTGTATGTATCAAGGTCATAAACTTAATACCCTTTTTTCCTTGGGGATATCCTATGAATACAATAGGCCTACCCCTTACTTCAAACTTGTCTCCTTTCGTGTTTGTGTTTCTAACGTACTCCAAGAAACCAAATATTCTCATGTGATCGTATTCTAGCTTGTGTCCAAAAATGATCTCAAAGGGTGTTCTAAAGTTGATGACTTTGGAAGGAAGTTTGTTTACAATATATGTAGCCGTCAAGATACATTCTCTCCAAAATTTAATAGGTAAATTTGCTTCAAATGTAAATGCTCTAGCTATCTCAAGTAGATGCATGCTCTTTCTTTCAATAACACCATTATGTCGTGGTATGTGTGGGCAAGAGGTTTTGAGAATGCATAAAATTTGTACATAAAGTTAGAAGTAAATTCTCCTCTATTGTCGCTCCTTATTCTTTTGACATTGTTTCCAAACTGATTTTTAATCATGTTACACAAGCTAATTAGATGGTTTCTTGCTTCAGGTTTTTGTTTAAATAAATACCCATACAGGTCTACTAAAGTCATCAACCACAGTAAAAAAATAATGTGCTCCTATTAATGAATGTGTTTGGTAATTTCCCCAGATATTACAATGCGGTAAATTGAAACACTCAAATGTTTTAATAGAAATTTTAGGAAAAGGGGGTTTGGTATGCTTAGCCCTTACACACGTCACAAACAATACTATTCAACCAAGAAACAAAATTTTCTAGAAATTTAAAATGACATAGTTTAGTTTTTGAAACATGACCTACTCTCTTGTGCCAAACTTCAACACCCTATTCTCTTCCCCCATCGATTCCATTCGATAGATACCACCTTTGCATTCACCCATGCCAATCAATCTCTTCTCGTGTAAGTCTTGTATGATATAAAAATTAGGGTAAAAGGTTATTGTACAATTCAAATCTCTAGTCAAGAAACTAACAGAAAGGAGGTTGCATTTACATTTAGGAATAAGTAGCACATTCCCAATCCTTATTGCATTCGTCAAATTGCAATTCCCTTTTTCCCTTGAATAGAATGGAGTCTCCATTGGGTATGTCACAGGCGCCTCATGATCATAGTTAATTCTCTTTTTGAGTAAACATGGATCATAAATCATGTGTTATGTGGCACCACTATCAACAATCCAATGCTGATTATTGACATTCTTACTATCCATATTCACGACAGGTTCTATACCTTCTTTGTTGGCACCTTTGGTGAAGTGCTTTAGTAACCCTCGATATTGCTCATTAATCATGAAAGGAACATGTGTGGTATCTGTATTTTCTAAAGCATCTTTGGGTCCTTTTTTCATTTCGTCATTGTCGTTGCGTTTTATCTCATTCATTCCACCTTTATTGTGTTGCAAAGTGGAGTCGTTAGACCACTCTTGCCGATTCTGAGTGGCGCTTTGGACGATGGTAAAACCTCATGTGATGGTTTTATAATGGTGGATATGGCTCTTTTCTATTCATCTTCCACAATGAGATGATAAGCAGTCTCTAGCGTAGGTGTGGGTTTGATGCAAGAATCTGAGTTTTGATAAACTCATTATCTAGACCCATAAGAAATCTGTAGAGCCTTTCCTTTTCCTTTGATTATCTTATCATTTTTACCAAGTCACAGTTTCAATTTCTTAAAGTGCAACGTGGAGTAGTCGAAACAGTTTGTATTTCATCCCATAATCATCGCACCTTGGTGTAGTAATCTGAAACAGAAGCGTCATCTTTGGTTATGGCGATGGATGTTTATTTCAATTGATAGGAAATATAACAACCATATTCCATGTATAAATCTTTTATCTTTCTAAGTAGAGGTTTAGATATTTTATCATACCATGGTGCGGTAAGAATTGGACCACGATGCGGGACACATCATTAAGTGCCGGTGAGGTGGGGTCCTCACCATGGCGCAGTGACGGCTGGGGTTCAAAACCCTAGACTTCGGATCTTAAGCCCTATTAATTAAAGGCTCTAACTTCTAGGGTTGCCTCATTTGGCAACCCCTATCCCCATAGAACTTACCCTCTCCTAAACCCTAGTTCCATTGTTAGCATATGAGCTTTTTTATTATGGTTTTGTAAAGTAAAGTGAAGGAAGGATTCCTTCTTAGTGCAAGGAAGCAAATAGCCAGTGATATGGCCTAATTAAATTGTGTATCTTAGGCCATTATCCTAATATATTTGAGTAAAAATGTTATGTATTATAGATATATGATACTTAATATGTTTTGAAATGTTGAATTACAGTTAAAATCAGAATTAGGATGCAAAAGGAGGAGAACAGAGTTGAAAAAGATGCAAAAAGCATGTTGTTAGACAGATTGACCTCTCTTCAGTGTTTTGGCCATATCTAATGACTCGTGCATCCGATTAAGGAGAGTCAAGATGTTCTGAAAACTAGACAACATTTCTGATGACTTTCATGTTTGTTCCAAATTCGGATTCTCAGTTCCCACGCCATGGCAAAGCCATTACTATGACGTGGTGAATCGAAAAGTCGTGTACGTTAAGGATTGCAGTTTCCACACTGTAACATCCCCAAAATCACGATAAAAATTTTCATTTTTAAATTAAGTAAAATATTTTTTTTAGTTAGCATCAAAATCAAAACCATTCATTTACAAAACATTGTTCTTAATGTAGGAATCACATAACAGAGTGTCCCCAAATCAGTATTATCAAAATCAAGAGGATGTGCACGATCATGCCTTTGCCTTGTCACGATCATCTAAAGTACCTGAAAAAATTAACTAGAATTGTAAGCATGAAGCGTAGTGAGTTCCCCAAAGTAACACCACGCAAACGGATAACGTATACAATCATTTATGTTGGGTCTACAGCCTCCCAGTTAGATTACCCTGGCCCATAACCTCCCGATTAGATTGCCCTTGCTCACAAACTCCTGGTTGGATTGCCTTACATATCACATACTGGGTCCACAACCTCCCTATTGGATTGCCTTGGGTTCATTAACTGATAGCACAAAGCAGTACAACCTCAACCTAACCAGACTATGTTGACATACACAATAGATAAACACAAATCAGTCAGCAGACTAACAAACAGATCTATAGATCACTACCGCACAACAACAACCTATATACCAGAATACAAATCTAAAAGGTCTCTACAACATAATGACATCCTATATACCAGGATACATAACTCATTGTGCCATCATTGGTGCCTTCGACCCGCAAGTACAATGAGGAAAACTCACCTCTCAGTTTGAAAAGGTCGCTTAACAAGACACTGCTCCGAATATCAGCTCTACCGGTCACCTATTCATCAAATAGTGACCAACCTCAAATAGAACTCAAAATAACCAAAATACCCTTAGGTCAAACTTGGTCAAATACTGGTAAAAGCACAACAGGTTATGTATTCACGATCGGAGATACGACAGTCAGTTGGATGTCTTGGCTACAAAAGAGTGTTAATCTTTTAACCACAGAAGCAGATAGTACATGGTCATTACAAAAGCAACCAAAGAGCTTATATGGTTGAAGAACTTCCTCTAAGAACTTGGAATGTAACATGGGGATTGTATAATGTTTTGTGCTAACAAGAGTGCAATTTATCTGGCAAAAATATTATGTTTCATAGTAGAACGAAACACATTCAGATGAGGTATCATTTCATTCGAGAGTTAATTAATGATGGAATTCTGAATCTAAAGAAAATCCTTGGAATGAAGAATCCAATAGATATGTTCACCAAGGTGGTTACCAATGAAAAGTTGAAGCTTTGCATTGCTTCAACTGGCCTTTCAGAAGTTTGAGGAACGGAGAGAGAGAGAGAGAGAGAGAGAGAGAGAGAGAGAGATTAAAGAATGTTGCAAGAGTTGGATGGCAGAGAAAAACTAATTCATTCATGTCCCCAAGTGGGGGATTGTTAAGATTTGTGGAGCCATGAATGACAAGCCATTTACAAATCAAGGGATGAAATTGTAACTATCACCAATTCAATTTTGGTTTAACGTGTGAAGTAAAGTTGGCAGTCACTATTACTCTTTATTACCTTTTGTTGGCTAGCATACGTAATAGCCATAGTAGCGTGGCAAACATATATCCCATTTAATGTTCTTTGAGCAAATCAAGAAATGAAGATTTACTCTTCTTATATTGACGACAATATATCTCTATATATTAAAGTGTACTGCATCAAGAATAATATAGAGCAACAGATAAATATCAGATATAAAATAGATAGCAAGGTAGTCTATTTTGTGCATAGCATTTTGGCAGCCAAAAATACGAATGATATCTTACAGTGACTGATCATATTAGAAGTGATATCTTACAACCAAAAATACTAGTGATATCAACAAAGAACTTCCACTCTTAATTTTATTCAATAACTTTTCTGCGCTTTTTGATTTCTTTTTAGAGTTTTGAAAAGTAAAAGACGTATAATTTTTCTTTCTTTAAACTTTTTAATCATTTCTATTTTTGATCTATTCATAAAAAAAATTCTTATTTTTTCTTTCTACTTTTCGTACTAGTGAACAATAAATTTAATGATAGTCATATTGATTATCAATGATGCATTGTGGAAGAACATGACAAAAGCTATCAAGTAGGAAACAAATCATACTAAATGGGATTTTCTGTCACTTTTGTTTATTGCTAATAAAATATGCAATTTTGATGTTAACCAGGGGTGTTATTTGGTTTGGTTTTTCGGTTTTCGGTTAAAACGGTTCGGTTTTTTCGGTTTTTTTTACATTTTAAATTTAACCATAACAAAACCAAATAAGGTTCGGTTTAATCGGTTTCGGTTTATTCGGTTATGGTTTATTCGGTTCAGTTTAACGGTTAAACCGAATAAAATTCAACACGTAAGAATAAATATTAAACTAAAAGAAAAAACTTACTAAACTATTACCAAACAAAGAAACTACATTAATATATAACATATCATATTCAAGTTGTAGTGATAGGTTAATATAAGTTTAACTGTATATGAAAATGAAAGAAATGACTAAAGGTTATTTGGTTAATTTGTTTTTGCTTTTTAATACAAAATGTAAAACAATTATAACTTTATATTGGTTACTAACAAAAAAGACATGGAAATCTTAGTAACTAATCCATAAATTTATATATATAAAATGTTGATTTATATATATATATATATATATATATATATATATATATATATATATATATATATATATATATATTCGGTTTTTTCGGTTTAACCAAAACAATAAAAATTTAACCAAAAACCAAACCGAATAAGGTATCCTTATTCGGTTAACCAAACCAAATTAACCGAAAACCAAATAACCCGAACCAAATGAACCAAAATTCATTTGGTTCGGTTTGGTTATTCGGTTTTGGTTTTTTATGACACCCCTAGTGTTAACTGTTGCAGGACGCATTACGAAGTAAAGAATGAACTATGAAATTAAGAATGGGATACAATTGTTTGTTATATATTTGTTAATTGAATACTACTTAATGGTTTGTAAACTTTAATATTTAATGGTTTCAGGATTTATAACTTTCGATTTTCTCGTAGAGTAATGAAATTTATATGATTTACTTAACGAATGTTATTTCAAACCTACAAATTCTTTCATAACGAGGAAAGACATTATTCTTTAAGAACGAGGAAGATTTGAGAATAAGAATGACCAATATTCTTTCATAATGACGAAGACATTAGAATGAGGAAGGCCAATATTCTTTCAGAATAAGGATGGACAATATTCTTCATATGTAAATCTGCAAGATTAAAGCTAGATAACCAGAAAGAGGAGGGATGATTTAGTTTTATTCTTTAAGAATACATATTCTTTTAGAATAACTCTAATTGTGGATAAAAAGAAGTCACATGGTGCCACCTTGGATGCTTGGATGCTCTTGTTGGTGTTGAATTTAGTGAAGCATGGGCATGCATGATAGCAGGGGTCATTAGTAAAGTCTTATTTATTTATGTTCATTCTATATTTTGTTATTATATGTGAGTACTTGTTTGTTCAATATTTAATATTTATTCTTGAAATTATGTATGTTCATTCTTTCAAAAATACATAATTAGAAAAATTCATGCTATTGTATACTCTACTCCATATTCTTTAAGAATCATTCCTACAGATTACTAGAATTGTTTCTTGATTAAGCTTTAATCGTTGAAAGAGCGTTCTATATATAAACCCAGGTTTATAAAAAGGTTCAACATTAATTATGATTTTGGAAAAATCAATTCCATTTTCATGCTCCTTTAGAAAGGGTTTTTCAAAACTTAATATGTGCGAGAATTTTGGGATAATGGGTTCAGTTAACAAAATTAACTCATCTTGCCTAATACGTAGATGATGTAATTGTACCATCTCACCCTTCTTTATTCATTTCATTTAATTAAATGGTGTTTTTATATTATCTTTAGTTTAATAATATATATATATATATATATATATATATATATATATATATATATTAATTACCTTCTTAAAATAACGAAAATGATTGGTCCACATTCAACCCTACATCCACACAATACATAGCATCCACATTATAACCTAGCCCTATATATATAGGTAGGTTCAAATGTTTCTCATATCTATTGTGTGCTAAAATGTGCACCAATAAGAATTTAGTAAATGATATCCATAATTATATGTATATTAATTGATTTCCATCACTATAATTCCTTTTTTATAGAAACTAATTAAATTCGTCATTAATGTCAGCAATAATATTCTTTCAGAATGAGTTCGTATCTAGAAGATTGACATTGTATTCTAACAGATTGAGAGTGTATTCTAGTAGAATACAGTCTCGTTCTTTATATTCTATGCAACTTTATTGTATCTTAAGTGAGTGTGTCCTGAAACAAAATATGAATCCATACATAAAAACCTAGATGCGAATTCATTCTAAAAGAATGTTATTGACGACATTAATAATGAATTTAATTAGTTTCCATAAAAAAAGAATTATAATTATGAATATCATTTAATATAAATACAATTATGAAAATCATTTATTATTTATCTTTATTTAATTAAATAATTATTTAATTTTACTAAATTCTTATTGGTGTATTCTAGTACACAATAAATATAAGAAACACATTAACCTAGCTATATATATATATATATATATATATATATATATATATATATATATATATATATATATACATATATGGTTAGGATCAAATGTGAATTTCAAATATTGTATGAATGTATGACTAATTCTTGTCTATTAAATTAAAAGAAATGAATGGTTAAGATATGAGGGTACATGTTATTAACATGTGGTAGCATTACTATATAATTGCATTTAATTAATTGTAATAATGGTTTAATATATATATATATATATATATATATATATATATATATATATATATATATATATATATATATATATATATATATATATATATATATATATATATATATATATGGAAGGTGAATTATCATGGGATATCAATTTAGATTTTTTTTTATTTTTATTTATATACTGTAATTGTTTTTTACACAGTACTAAAAAAACATGAAACATATATCATTCTTTAAGAATTAGGTTTTTTTCACCACCTATAATATTTGATTTTTTTTTCTTGTTCATGAGAATCATTAAGAATTAACTGGTGTGGCTTATTTTATGTTATTCTTATGCTTGTAAATTACAATCATTTAACAATTCTCAGGATTGATACAACATTAAGAATCATTTTTTAAAAGTAAAACTTTTTATATATCATGAAAATCGTTAAGAATCGATTTATTAATTAAAACTTCATGCTTGATGATAAGAATGATTATAAATGACATTTTTGTAGGAAATTCTTATAGAATAAGACATTAATTAGATGTCATAATTTACATTCTTAAATAATAGTTTAACATTCTTGAAGAATAAGGCATTAATTTCAAATGCATAACCAACATTCTTGAAATAGTAAAAAACTAGATAATATTATTGAAAAATTACATTTGAAATCTAAATTAACATTTCGATCTCTGTTCTCCAAAAACCACTTTAATTTTAATTTCCATTCTTCAAGAATCGGTTTTAGTTAAGAGTTTTATTCTTCAAGAATTGGTTGTAATTCTACATTCCATTCAAAATGTAGTTTTCACTCCACGCTCCATTCTTTCTAAAAAAAACAAAAAAAAAACAAACAAACTTATAAAACAATATTATAGATGTGAAAAAGAAAAAGAAATTAAACATATTCTACAAAAATATACAAAAATGTAATTAGATTCTTAAAGAATGATATAAAAAATACCACATTGAGAAACAAAATCTCTAAAATTATTATTTTAATTCTTGAATTCCTTTTGTGTTTTTCATATTTCGTAGTTCATATGTAAAGGTAAAATAGTTTTGGCTCATGTACCTTTTCATATCATTTGATGTTAGTGGAATATGAAATTCTTTTGTTTATATAAACAATTAATGGAGGAAACGAATATATATATGAGACTTACTTGATAATTTTCATTCTAGCCATATGAGTTTAAACCATCGGTATGCTTTTTCTATGGTTGCATGCACACAGGAAAATAATCAATATCGCACAAGAAAAAAAACAGGGGTATTAATGCCCTTCTTGAATCTAATCGCCCCTAAATTCCAAACCCAACATCTTACCAAAAACCCTAAATAAAGGGGATTATAGAGAGAATCATTGACACACCTGATCTAACACATTCATCTGCAAATGAGTTGTCAAAATAAAAGTAGCAGATCTTTCAATGCCAACCGAATAGGGGAAGTGAAATCTTGGTTGGCTTCCTATTTTTTGATGCCACTAGAAAAGACCATGTTCCTGAATTTGAGTATACCCCTCACTACCATTTCGCATTTACATATTTCCAGCATAATTTCTCAAGCCAAAATGCAAGTTGTAACCATAATTTCCAAGAAAAAAAAATAGAGGTATGTTCTTCCTTTTATGCGATTACCCCAACCGATTTAATCAATCAAAGAAAAAAACAACATCGGTTCTTCTTGCTGTGTGATTACTCCTTCCCTTCAGTCGACCACCAAAGGAACATGAATCTCACCAAAGCAACATGAATTTGGTCCTTTTATGCATCGACGACTATAAAAACTTATTAAAGAAAATCCTATTCTTTAAAAAAGAAGGTATCGTGCTTGGAAAAAGTTGTTGTCGTATGGTATAAAGAGATAAGAGAGGAGATAAATTTGGTTAATAATTAACTAGTTACCTAATTTAATGGATTTAGGTAAATATCATTAATAAATTATTATGTTAAATTACCATTATTTCCTTTTCAAATGATTGATTGTCATTGGGTAGCACATTCACAGTATTTGTATATTTATAAATGATCCTAACTCTCTTTCTCTCTCTCTCTCTCTATACATATATATATATATATATATATATATATATATATATATATAGAGAGAGAGAGAGAGAGAGAGCTAGGTTCATTTGTTTAAACTAATTACTGTGTTATTGTATGCATAAATATGGGTCAATCAAAATTAAATAATCCCTATACTAATAAAAGAGTAGCTCTTTTGCCATGTGTCATCATATTAGACATTTTAATTAATGTGTTGTCACTTGTCAATCTATTAGTTTTCCATTTTAAATTTATTAGACCTCCTCATTAATGTGATTCTATTTTAAATTTTAAATTTTAAATTATTGTTTTCATTAATTCACAAATAAAAAATATCTAATATATATTAAAAAATAATTTTATATATTTATTTGAATCAATGATTATAATTTCGCATAACTAATAAAAATATCTCTTAAATTAATAATTTATTTAAAATAACTTATTAATAATTTTGAGTTTTTACTATAAAAGTTTGATTAATTTTATAACCGTGGTTCCCACGGGTTATAAACTAGTTAAATAAATAAATAAGGGTAATATAGTAATTTGTTTTGTAACTACCAAAAATAATCCCTATAATCATGGATCCACTTAAATGATTAGGGATTTTAAACCTGTGTTCCATTTGATCGGGCAAAGATGGACGAAGGCAGATCAACGAGCACAGGTCACGGAGACTCAAGAAATCGGGTGTTGGAATCGTTTGGGGGTGATGTCGATTGGTGGAAGCCGAGGTTGTGTTTCCGGTGGTGGTAATCGACGAGACAAGATCTTCGGAGTTCTTTGATTAATAGGAACAGAAGAGAAAGGAGAGTGAGGGCACAGGAGGTCGCCGGACTTTGGCCGGTTGTGAATGGGAAACGGAGGCTGTGAAGTTCGACGGGAAGAAGAAGCGAAGTGTAGCTCCGATTTATAACAGGTTTTTATTCTTCTTATTTTGACTGTTCGTCTGTCGAATCCTTCAAGTCTGTGATTTGAAACTTCATCTGGATGTATGCACTCTGTCTTCATCCTTTTTCCATATCACCAACCCTTATCTAGCCTTGATTTGAAACTTCATCAAACGTGCTAGTTCTATTTGAAGTTTCAAATGGGTAGATACACTAATGAAGCTTGTTTGATTTGGGATTCTGTATGTTATCATCTCACTTCTCACCATAAAGTTACTAATTGGTTGTTAGATAATATTATTAGTCTTGGTAGCTGCTTTGTTCTCAATTTGGTTTTCAAACTCAGTAAGTGATCAAGTATCTTCACTATTCATAAGCAGTGGCTTTGCTTTCATTCACCTAAACTCTTATGCAGACATATTAGTTGTTGAAGCTGTCCCCCTTGACCGAGTCGACCCAGTACGTACAAAAAGGCCTAAATGAGTTCACTCAGAAACTGAGTTCAACCACAACTGACTTGGAGAAAGCTGAAGCCCAACTGACTTGGAGAAAAGAGAAGGAAGAACAATGGTGATGATCTCTTCTTTGATTGGGTTTTACAAGTTAAATAGATAAAAAAAAAATCAATTATCTTGATGATCGTATTGTATAGTTGTGAATTTTGATCGATATGGAGTACATTGTGATCTAAGGGAAAGAAAACATAAACGTGTGGTACAATTCTTGAGATTGACATGAAGAAGATAAAAAGAATCATGAATTCCAATTTTGTTGAAATGGAATCATGAATTCCTATTCTGTTGGAATATAAACTATAATTTGGTTTTGTTTTGACAGAAGTTGATGCTTGAAGAACGGACCAAAAATTTGAAAGTGATTCTAAGCATTCTCAGAGAATATTATTCTTACATGATTTGATTCATGACATTTATTTTCGTTAAATGTACAATTTCATGGATGATCAAGGAAAAATATATTTTTCTAATAGAATAATCTACAATAGAATGATAGTAGTATATGTAATAATATATTCTGCTAGAATATTCAGGTCGAATAATATACTTACTTTTATTTGTTATTAGTGAGTATTTCATTGTCATAGACTATTATATAAAGTTTTTACTTTTTTAAGAATGTAATGAAAAATTTGAAGTTGTATCCAAAAATGTGTATTAGTCGGTGTTGGCATTCACATAGAATATTATTCTAATAGAAATATGTATCCTGAAATTCGTAGAGAATATGATTCTAACAGAATAAAATCAGGTTTAATTATAAAAATTGCGTTATAATTAAAATTAAAGTAATTAAAAAAAATTAGAATTTTAAAATCAAGAGAGTTAATTATCCCAAAAAATATGGAATTTTCATTTTTCAAAATTTATCTCAATTGTGTAAAATACCTTTAGAATGAAATTAGCCGGTATTTTTCAATTATCTTTAATTTAATAATATATATTAATCACTTTTTTAAATCAAGTAAAATGATTGACCCACATTTACGCATACAAGAACACAATAATTAGTTTAAATAGAATAACATAAGCCTATATATATATATATATATATATATATATATATATATATATATATATATATATATATATATATATATATATATATATATATATAAACTTTTTTAACTGAAAACAAAATCCACCTAAATATTTCATTCTTTAAACTTGATTTCCTTTTTGATTCTCTTTCTATTTTGGTTACTTTACATAATTAATATCCACTAGGACGATGTATTTTCATCCGCATCATATACTCACCATCTCGTTGTTTTCATTTGAAATTTCTTATAGAAATTAAATATTCTCCTACATTTTGTTCATATTTTTCTTCCAACTTATTTAAGATGATAATAAGTGTACAAATTTTTACATCTCAATCAAATTAAAATTAAATTTAATGACACTTGTCACTATCTAATATAGATAGAAAGAGAGTAGGAACAAAAAGTATGAGGATATTTAATTTCTCATATTTTTTTTTTCATTTTTATTAATCACAACTTAAGACCATAAGTTCTATAAAAACTTAGGTGTTGTTACAAATGAAGTCTCTTCTTTTGTGTCTAGTTTAACATTGGTATTCTAAAGATAAATGATATATTTGTAATTCGAGGTAGACCGTGTCGTATAGCTTAGAATGCAACAAACATTCATTATTATGAGAATAATTCATAGAAAATGATGATACATTAAGTGTTTTTCGAACATAATCAATAATTTAATAAGGTGAAGATGAAATTGCTATATTATATAGCATGTTTGAATCTGAATAATTCATCCCCGTCTTTTAAAAAGCAA
The DNA here is from genome assembly GCF_051521515.1 of Lactuca serriola. Taxonomy (NCBI): domain Eukaryota; kingdom Viridiplantae; phylum Streptophyta; class Magnoliopsida; order Asterales; family Asteraceae; genus Lactuca; species Lactuca serriola. The sequence goes on from NC_136412.1 coordinate 236,822,784, forward strand.
AAGTTGATTCGCCTAGTCAGGGGCGGACGCAGGAATTAATAGTTTGGGTTATATAAAACATAAAAATGATTCATTACGTCTAATACAATTTTTTTCTGGTTAAACATAATATAACAACGATCTATTACAATTTAAATTTGTCCTCTCTGTGCAGACATCTTTTGAAACCGCTCCATCACTTTTTCAGACTCAACTTTAGCAAGTGCTTCGGTCTCAACATTACAAAGCAATGCGTCGTTCAAAAAGTCATCGCTAATTTTGTTGCGCAAGTCGGTCTTCAAAAGCTTCATCTTTGAAAAACATCTTTCTATATTTGCGGTCGTTACAGGTAATATCAAAGCCAACATTAGAAGCTTATAAACCAAAGGATAAGATTGATGCTTCCTCGTACTAACCATCAAACGAGAAAAGTCGGAAATTCCTTTCAAACTAGTGAAGTGCTCATCTTTGATGCAAGAGTGATAAAATATCTCAAGTTATCCTTCAAGGTCTATCATACCTGAATCATCAAAGTCATACTTGTATAACTTACCCAACTTCAACAACTTTGATTTGACAAATTGTGCAAATGAATCACAAGGGCTCAAAGCACCCATGTATTCTAGTAAGTGGGTGCTTGTTTCACTAAATTGATCTTAATATTTTGTAAGTTGCATATCTATCACCGTGTTGAAGATTTCAACCTCAAAATGAAATTTATTAGTCTTTGTAGTCTTTCGGTTTCTCACACCAATATACAACTCTTCCATATCTAAAGTATCAATTTTGTGTGTTTAACAAAAAGAGGATACTTTTGGCAAAATGCTAGCAAACCTTATGTTTCTAAAAGATTGTGATGCCTCCATTGTCCCTCTAGCCATCGAAGCCACTTCTAAAACGTCTAGATCGTTTCTTTGATTTTGCTTTGACAATGTACTCGTGAGGCGTAAAATGTCATACATCATATGTAAGTAAAACACAAACTTATATGATTTAAAATATGCTAAGATTTTGGATGCTTGTTGACGGTTTGCGAATGACCCTCCCTCCTCTTTCAAAAAATCTAAAACTACAAGAATATCCACAAACAACTTCATCAAACTTGTAAGTGTGTTGAAATATGAAATTTGCTCAAAAAAGTCACTAACACCATCATGCTTCTTTGCTACATCCACAACCACTAATTAAAGTTGGTGTGCAAAACAATGTACATTAAAAGCTGTGTCATTCTTTTGTAATATCAAAGCTTTCAAACCATTGAATTCCCATCGCATATTGCTAGCCCCATCATAACCTTGTCCTCTTATCTATTAAAACAATTGTATATATATATATATATATATATATATATATATATATATATATATATATATATAATAGCACATAAACCAAATTAAATTAAATTGAAATAACAAAAAAGTGAAGAATAAATTACCTAACTAAAACTCAACCTAATACTTGTAAGTACTTCATTTATGGCATTTTTTGTGTCAAAAATGATGTATCCTTCATGTGCACCAGTCCAATGAATATTTCCTTCACAAAGCTTAGAGAATCGACATATCGCAAAACAATCACTAGATTCATCAACCAATAAAGCAAATACATCTTGACCGATCTCTTCGCGAATACTTAGAAGTACTTGTGCAAAACATTGCACAAGTTCTTTTTGAATTTTAGGGGAAATCAGTTGCATGTTTTTAGGATCATTTTCTAAAGTATTGTTGAATATATCTTCACTAGTCTCTCAAATGGCTTTTAATACTTCAATGTAAAGCCCTCCATTTTCCGAGTTAACCGACTCGTCATGACCACGAAACGGTGAACCAATTTTCAATAAAAGCCTAACAACAATAATAGAAATATGTAATCGAGCTTTATATTTATGGTCCTCCACTTCAGTTTGTCTCCTCAAGACTACATTAATAGCTTGTTTTTTCCTCATTAAAAATTCACACATTTCTTTTGCTTTGTTATGAAAACTATCAACACCACCTACATGAGTCCGAAATGCATCTTTTTTATTCCAAGTATCAAAACCATGGGAAACAAATGCATCTCTCCCTCCTCTTTGATTCATGACGACTCCCCATATATAACAATATAAACAATATGCTCTATTTGTAAATCTATAACCTATTTTCTTTTTTGGAAACTTATATGCCCTTATTTGACAAGGTCCTTGAAGCAAATATGTTCTTCTTACATCGTCTCTTATATTTGATTTGTAACTTGTAATATTTGGCATATCCACTAGGTCCTTTGGAAGGTCTTTAAAGTAACATTATCTTTAGGTTTATTAGAGCATGGTGTTTGTTGACTTGCATTAGAAACTGAAGATATGATTGATTGGTGATTGGTGTTTGTGGAGTTGTATTAGAATTAGAAACGGAAGGGATTGATTGATTGGTGATTGGTATTTGGGAACATTCTTCATCACTTTCATTAGGATTAGGTCTTTGTCTTTTGGTAAAAAAAAAACCACTTAGTTTAACCTATAAAAAAATAACAATTACACCTAATCAAACAATAATTTCAATAAAACATAGAAATTTCACATCAAACAATAAATTCAATAAAACATAGAAATTTCATCTAATCAAACAATAAATTCAATAAAACATAGAAATCTCATCTAATCAAACAACAATTCAATAAAAACATAGCAATATAACCTAAGCAAACAATAACTTCAATAAAACATATCAATTTCACCCAAGTCAATCAATAACTTCAAAAAAAAAACATATCAATTTCAAATACTTGCTTCATTCTAGGGCTTGATGAAGTCGATTTTGTTAATCAAGAAAGTAGAATTTTCCGCTTTACTCTTTTAGCTTTGTACCAACTGTCATGGTGTCGATCGCTCGTTGCCTCGTTCAAGGGGGAAGAACATCAAAAACACAAAGTGTCGAAGTCACGAACGATTGGAATGAAGGTCGAAGGAAGTCAGGAACAACTTGTGTGTTTTCGTTTCCTTTTCTTCTAGCCAATAAAACAAATTAGTTCATTATAGGCTTGCACAAAAAAACCGGTTCAGGATCCGAACCGGTCACTGAACCGGTAAACCGGTTCACCATGAACCGGTCAACTATGAACCGAACCGATTCAAGAACCGAACCACCGGTTTAAACCTATTCGAGATTTTAGACATTGAAACCGGTTTAGAACCGGTTTAATAACCATGAGCCGGTTTAGAACCGGTAGTCAAACCGATTTAGAACCGATTGAACCGGTGTAACCGGTTTAGATAGGTTCGAGTATAATAATGACGGAATTGGTTTGAACCGAACCGGTTTAAGGATGAACCGGTTTTACTATTCATGAATCAGAACCGAACCCTGAACCAGTTTGATTTGAAAAAAAAAAACCGTTTGCTCACCCCTAGTTCATTAGGATTGAGCTATTTTTTTACAAGCAATTAGAATTGGGCTATTTTGCCCAATTAATGCTTTATTTGGGGCTTTGGGCTATTAGACAATAATAGATTAAAATATTTGGCTCCTTTGTTGCTAATTATATGTTGTATGCTTATAATTGGATTTTTTTTTTTCGTTTGGTAATTCCCGATAGAGTGACACATTTTTCTTATGTAGTTGCACAAAATATTTTTAATAGTTGCGCGATTTTTTTACGTAGTGACACAAAAAGTAAAAAAAATTAAAAAATCTGAAAATTTTCCACTACGTGCGCAAAAGTTAAGTGTTGTCGGTGCCACACGAGGCACTTAGTGCCCCACGCCTAGTCCGAGTTTTAATTTTCAAATTTTTTTTAGAAATAGATTTAAATGTATGTTTAACATTTATATGAACTAAAATATGCATTGCATTTAAAACTCATACATTAGTTGAAATTATTCAATAAACGAACAATAACACAAGAAACATATTTTGTCCATTTATTTCATCACAAAACTATTCTCGAAAAACTTAGAGCCATGGTGAGTTGTATATGGGCGTGGCCACGGTTTTAATTTGAAGATAGTGGTCAAGAGCCTCCAATCCTTGTTCTCTACCAAACCCACTCATTTTATAGCCTCCATGAGGTGCATCCCTATCGAGTGCTAAGTAACAGTTGATCCACACTGCACCCGCTCTAAGTGATCTCGAAACCGTGTTTGCAACATCAATATTCTTCGTCATTACACCTGACGCAAGTCCGTATTTTGTCGCATTTGCTCTCTTTATCACTTCTTCCGCAGTCCTGTTCATATTCCAGTAAGTTATATATAATTAAAGTGTTTCGTTTTTGGCAGAATACAGAAAGAATTGCTTAATAGAGAAAATAATTGAACACAAGAAAAACAAGGCCGTACTTGAATTTGAGGATCGAGATAACGGGGCCGAATATTTCTTCCTTTGCAATGGTCATTTCGTCCTGTAAAACCAAATAGGAAAATGTATTAGTAAACATATGATGTAAGTTATTAAATTTTGAGTTTGTTGAATTTTAAAAAGTTTAGAAAAAAATTTAGACATACCGTAACGTTTGTGAATAGAGTTGGCTCGATGTAGAAACCTTTGGTTCCGAATGGCTTACCGCCAGTCACCACGGTTGCACCTTCTTTCTTTCCTTGCTCGATCAACGAAAGTACTTTCTCATATTGTTGTTTATTGTTCTGTAAGAATAACATTGCATAAATACATGTGACATGAATATTAATTTTCTAACAACCCTTAAGTTGGCTCACAGTAAAACAGAGGTAAATACTAGGTGGCTGACATAAGAGCTCACTACATACACACAGACACAAGGAGTCCAATCCACATTGAAACTGAAACTAACTGCGATTGCTAAGAATCGAACCGTCACATATTTCTACCAAAATACCACCCTGAAACATTTGTTATACCTGTGGTCCATGACGAGTGGCAAGATCAAAAGGATCTCCGGTGGCCCAATGCTTCACCATTACTTCCAATTTCTTGACGAAAGCATCATGGACTCCTTCTTGTACAAAAACACGAGACCCTGACACGCACATTTCACCCTGTATGTACAAAAAAAAAAGTTAGAACCTAAATAGATGGTCCCTACGAATATATTTTTTAATATGCATAGTTGAGGGACTAATTATGTCATTTATGTATAATCTATAGGTATACTTATACTTTGTAGTACATAGGACACAATGAAAAAGGTGGAAAATTGTACTTTGTTGGTAAGATTTCCGAAAGTGGCAAACTCTGCGGCTTTATCGAGATCAGCATCATCGAAAATAATGATGGGATTTTTTCCTCCCAATTCAAGGGACACCGGTTTCAGATTGCTTGTTGCTGCAGCTTGCATTACCAAACGACCAACTTCTGTAGATCCAGTAAAAGTAACCTGGAATTTTTACATAAGGTTAAAATGTGTGTAACCTATCAAAATATTTACCTTTTTTTTTTGTAAATTTAAAAAAAATTACCGCATCAATGTCCATATGAGAGCTAACGGCTGCTCCCGCGGTTTTTCCATACCCATTAACAACGTTAATTACACCATCAGGAATTCCGGCCTATGCGTCAAGAAATAAGACAAATGAAATATAATTAAATTAAATTAATTAATATATACAAAAAATTCTATCGAATCCAAATCATATCTAAGGATAAATTATTTGAGGAATGCAATCAAAGATTCATTATATAGATTTGTTAGGTGAATTGAATTGAATTTTATTTTGTAAACATGTGATTCATCCGTTAAAACTGGTTCATGAACAAAGTAGGTGGGATTTTTTTTTCAGTATTAAATGGTTTATTATTTTTTCTTAATGAAATTGTTTTATTTGTATATTGAATACTTAAATATTATCAATCAAAACAAAATGTCTAGATACAAATGTGATAATGTTGACTCACTTGTAGAAACAAGTGTTGATTTTGACTATATTTATATTCAAGTTATATCCACTAGGTTATATAAGTTAAAATTTAAAAGAAACGGATCTTTAAAATGTATTTAAATATTTGCAACTTGCAAAATCGCTTTATTAAAAAAAACAAATTACTATTTTAAAATATAATGCTTTTTTATTTTAATTAATGTATATTAAATATTTATAGAACTTTTAAAAATTAATATCTTATTTTGCATGTCAGCGGCCCATCTTCACTTAACAACAACTTGTTTCCACTTCGTTACCTAACAGCTAACATCCAATCCTTGCATAATAATAGCGTATTTTTTATTTTTAAAGCTTTAATAAATACATGTAGTTATATCTCCAAAAAAAAAATGTCTTCTTTTATTTATTCGTTTAGTAGAAAAATCCCCAAACTTTTTTTTTAATCAAAACATCAACAATTTAATATGACACAACAGTAATTACAATCAATGAAAATAGTAATAGAAAGTAAAGTTCAATTATTTTTTAAATAACATGCTTAAAACATCATTACCCCTATAAAATTATGTAATGCATGTTAATTCACGTTGCTAAAATTCTAGAGATTTTTTCAGTTTTTAAATAAACAATAAAAAAAATAAAAACACTCGAATAAAAATAAACACATCGATTCGTGGTTTCGCTCAAAATCGAATAAAATCAAACTATTAAAAAGATTAATAATTGCAATAAAATCCAAACGTACCAATTTCGATAAGTGGGCAAAAAAGAGAACCGTAAGCGGCGTTTGCTCAGCCGGCTTGACCACCATGGTGCAACCGGCGGCTAACGCCGGAGCGACCTTTGTGGCGAACATGTACGCCGGACCATTCCAAGGAATGATATGCCCGACTACTCCGATGGGTTCACGTAATGTGTAAGCTTGAATACTACTCGACATTTTCAGAGTCGCTCCACGGATTTTATCGGCTGCTCCGGCGAAGTAACGGAATGTTTCCGATGAAATCGGGACTTCAAAGTATCTCACAGGGCCAAAAAGTTTTCCACCATCGATCACTTCCAAAGTGGCTAATTCATCAGCGTTTTCATCGATGATGTCTGCAAATTTCAACAGGATCTTTCTTCGTGCCTGAAGGGATTGAAGGGATTCGGTGTTGGAAAACCCTTTCAATGGTGTAATTTGGGATGATGAGATTTGGAAAATCGAGAAAACGTACCTCGCCGGACATTCGAGGCCATGGTCCGTTGTCGAAAGCTTCACGCGCCGCCTTGACAGCCAAATCAACGTCTTCCTCTCTTCCTTCGGCAACTGTTGCTAATACTTCCTCTGTTGCTGGATCTATCGTCTCAAATGTGTTTCCTAAAGTTTTTGAGGAAAATTAAGCTGATTAACTACGAATTCAACTACTATAATCGAACAGAACGCAGAAGAATCTAGAAAAATGTGTAGAAATCGAATATAAACAAGTCAGATCACTTATGAATTCTACTAAACCATAGATTATATCGTTACAAAATATTGGTTATGTTTACGACGTGATTTCTGTTTTAAATTTAAGTAGCTCGACTTGTATTACATCGCTATCTGTGAATTTATAACCGATATTTTGAAATCTAGAACCAAACAGAGCTCAGCAGAATCAGGAGAATGTTTACAGAGATGGAAAAGAGAATTAAAGGAAACCTGAAATGGAATCAACAAATTCGCCATTGATGAAGAGCTTGGTGAACTTGATCTCACGTTTAGCAGACTTGCCATTTGAACTCATCTTTCTTTCTTTGTGTTTTTGGTAGAAAAGGAATACAACGCCGGAATTGTTATTCCCAAAACTGGAACAAGGGTATTTATAGGCCAACAGTGGAGTGCTGCAATTGAGGTTAGGGGGCGAGTTCTGACTTTCATTATTGGGGTCCGCCGTCATCAATCGTATCCTGGTAGGTATATTATGGTCGCATGATTAAAATATGAAAGCCGTTTATATAACACTCATCACACTATTTTAATTTTGTTATATCATTGTAATTTCTTTTTTTTTTACCCTATAAAAACGTTGTGTCGTATTATATCTTACTAAATTTTTTGTTTATTTTTTTATTTTCCTTTTTCTAATTGAATAAAATCTAACTATATAAAATCAATAAAAATTAAAAAGAAAATATTGCATTGATCAAAAACAAAATACAAACTACATTAGAAACATAAATAAATAAAAAATACTTGACACATCGATTACCTGTTTACTGGTTTCCTGAGAATACAAGTGATTTTGTAAAGTGTCAACAATTAAGTTTGTGAGTTCATAACAGTTTTGTATGAGAAAAATCGGTAACTTTTCCTTGTAAAATGATAGAGTGCGCTTTAAGAAAATCCAATATTTTCTTTAAAAGTGAACTGTAAGTCTTAAACCCAAAGACAAAAAATATGAGAAGTGTTGTAGTGGAAAATAGTATTATGAAGTTTTATCTTTATATAAAACTAATTTAATGTATGTTAACCCCGTAAACCAAATGTATTATTAATATCCCATGTGAATTATTATAATTGTGCTTGCGACTAGTGGAGTGCTACGACGTTCTTCAGGCGTCGAAATATTAGACTTTTGTCACCCTAGACCTGTCGGTCTAACTGTAGCTAACAGCTTGGGTGCGGGGTTGTCAGTCTCGTATAAATGTATACACAAGTTTCACGCTCTCTTACCAAGACTCTTGCTATAATTTAGGACTTTAGTGTGTACTCTGGTAGGTACGGTGAAGATAGTGTCTCACAAAATTGTATTAACCGGTTTACATCTAGCGTAAAGAAAACCATTTTTCTTGTAAATGAAAGTATTACTCCTCCATAGTGGTTACATAGTGTAAAAATAATTATACCTTTAAATAATTATATGTTTTGTCCGAAATGATAAAGTAGTATTTACGACTCCCAAACTATACCAATTATAGTTTATTATGATTGTTTTGTTAATCTATTTATATAATCGTTTTTATATAAATACATAATAGTTATCTTGTCTAGATGTTTTTAAAAGATTATATCATATAAACTTACATCTAACACAAGTATGAGAAATTGGTATGACAAAATCAATTTCTAGTTTTTGCCCCATTTTAACTGTATTTATCGGCGACAACGACAAATATAACTTGGTTAAACTTACTTTTACCTTTTTTGGGGGTTTTACTCAAGTTAACTTTATGTGTTTTTAAAACCATATATTTCTAGTTAAAACCCACAAAATGATGTCATAAACTTGTTATAACCACTTTTGTTTAAAAATCCATTTTTACATGAATTACTAGATTTTTGAGTTTTCTTTTTGTGTAGCTAACACTTTGGTATTTTTGTTTGGTTTCAAAATATATGGTCAAAAGAACATATTTTGGGTTATATCCCACCAAAAATGGTGAAATAACTAGAATCTAACCATTTTTGCAAGAAAACCCATATCTTGATCATAAAAGTCTTCAAATCCTTGTAGCTTAGTGGTTTTAACCCTTTTTCTAAAGAACATATGACATAGTTTATGTTTGTTTTTCTTAGGTTTGTATCATTAACCAACATAACACAAACAAAATGTTTTACAAATAAATAATAACCACATTTCATGAAGAAAAATGCTTTAAACACAACATAGATTTGAAGCATGCAACATTTATGTTATAAATCAAACTTTTCTTGTATCCCCCCCCCCCCCCCCCAACATGAAAAACTCGAAAATATGGGGGTATGAACTCACCTTGGGTGTGTTTGTTATTGGATAAAGAGGTGATGGTGAAGATCTTCAAGCTTTGAACCTTTGAAGGTGGTTGAAGAACTCTTTGAAGATGGTGTTATCCTATGGGTTTTAACACGTGATAATGTGTGTAAATGAGATGAAATTAGCATGAAAATGTGTAGAAATACTTAGATTAACAAGGAATACTTACCAAAATCCAAAGAACCAACTTGAAGAATTAATCCTTGGAAGGGTTGATCTTGTTTCTTGGGAGAAAAATGAAGAAGTTTGAAGATGGTGGGGGTTGGAGGACCCCTCGTCCGCAACTAAAAAGAAAGGGGGAAGAGGGTAGGGTGGGGGTGGGTGAGGTGATGTTTGCATTCTTGTTCATTGGATAATAGCATTGATACATGTTGGTTAATGTCATTTAGTCTTTTTTTTTCATCAACCGATAACGTCATTAAGCCACCGAAATCACATGGTGATTCGGTCCAGTACCACAGAGATCATAGAATTTTCGGTCCTAAACCGAGAACTCTAAAAGCGAGACCATAGAGTTTTCGATCCTAAACCGAAAACTCTAAAAGCAAAGTAAAATCCCAAAATTTATGTCCTAATCAGTTGACTTTCATTGACTTGTTTGACTTTTTCTGACTTGTTGACTTTGTTTGGCCCAAAACTGTCAGTTGTCATAAAGGCAGCCACTCAGCCCCACCTAATTCGTGTTACGTGCCAACACACCCGAGGAGCTATGTTGATCATATGTGTAGTGTGAATGGCCCTTGCGCGGCATGCATCATGAGTTTTCTTCTTATAAATAGTCATTAAGTCTCCATTCATCCCCCACACCTTCTAGATCGATTCTCTCGAGTTTTAATCAAATTTAGCCTATTTTCTTGAGTTTCTATCTTGTGACACCCCCAAGTACTTAGCTAGCTATAACCATCAAATAGGAGTTCCCGAGTCAGTATTTTGCCTGCTTAGATTCCGGTTTTTCATCATGAACCCCTGTAAGTTAAGTTGCACACTAGTCTTGTCAATGTAACTTTTATTTATAGTCATATTGGTTATTATGAACCAATAAATAAGATGTATCAATATTATATGATGTTCTACTGATTGATCTACATATGGGAGAGGTGTCTAGAATGATCGTGTTGGCTTGGTTGTTGGATTTCGTTAAGGCTACATGCCGAAATGATCCCGCCTCCCAATTGTCGTGTCTGGCTCATCCTTACTTATTAGATCTTAATGTATGCATTGGGATTAGTGAGAAATCTAGACTATAATTATTATATTCACCAGGATTACAAAACTAGACTAAGGCTTAGTACTTAGTGCCTCTAGGTATTTTCAAAGTACGAAGTGAAGCGCTGCTGAAATGGTCAGTTACCCATTTTCATCAAGTGAGTGCATAATTACTTTCATCTTACACATAAATATGAAGTATCTACATAGTTACATGCTTTAGTTACTTATTATCTGTGCCAAAAATGTTATGTGTTAGACAAAATATTATGATATGATATTTAACTGATTTAATCATATAAGTATTATGCATTTATAAATATGTATTGGCTAATGGTAGATAGGAGATGATAGATAGGTGATGATAGATAGGTAATAATAAATAGGTCATAATAAATAAGAGATGACTAAGGTCCCGTTTGATATGCATCTTTCCAGGTCCAAACAGATCTTTCTGGTTGAATGGACCGAAAAGACTGTTTAATTTGCACAAAAAAAAGGATTTTTCCCGGTAAGATATGTCTTTCCCAGAAAGCTCCAAAATCATATTTTTCTGGTTGAATGGGCTGGAAAGACAATTATGCACCAAACCCCGTCTCTTTCTTTCTTTCTTGGATTATTAATTTTTTTAAATAACTTTTTTAAAATTTATTTTTTATTGAATTATTACTTTTTTCATCATTCAGCATAGTCAATCAGATACACAATCAAACAGCATGGTTTCTTTCCCAGTCAGAAAACTTTGTCAGACAGCACTTTACCAAATAGCACTTTCCCAGACGGAAACTATCAAACCGGACCTAAGAGATGTCCAGACCTTGATTTGCGATGTTACGATGTAGTCATCTACCAGAGTATAGATGGCGACCACTAACTAATCTAAGAAAGTCATGTGGAAACACCGACATGCTCATAACCTGTAGGTGATGAATTACAAGTTCAGGCGATGTAATAACTGTGTATTCATCTGATGATATTCTAACCCTTATTGGACACGTATTTGGGGAGTAATCCACGAAACTATACTGTCTATGCAATGTAGGAGATGACCCTTCAGAAAAGCCCTTATCAATAAACACATAAAGAAATGCGATATAGGTGATGGTAGGTAAAAACGATATAGGTGATGACCCTGAGGATAACCCCTTAGGGAAGAATAAATAAGAAAACATGGATGGGTTATCGATTTAATTGTTTGACATGAAATATGTGAATAAACAAATTAAATATATTATTATGGTTAAAAACCCTATGTATCTCAGTGGGTTTCCCAACCTGACCTACTCAACTTATTTTTATCATAGGTATCGATGAGAAGATACTTTACACTGAGAGATTAAAGAATATATAGATCATTAGCGTAAATTCATGTAAGGTCTGTTTATGCTTATGTTTTGTATCAGTTATGACATCCCAAGATTTTATAATATTAATGAAAAATATTTCTTCAGAAATACTTTACAGGACCAATGTCCGCATTTCATAAATAACCTTTTTTTTAAAACATAAACAAAAAGTTTTAAAATTACCATAAATTTGGGGATGTCACATTTAGACCCGAGGGTAATATCAGTTGAGACTCAAGATAGATGTTGCAACAAGGATTGAGATTTATTTGGATGTGGTTAGGTATTAGATTGTGAGGTACTTCCTTCTTTGAGTTGAGTGGTAAGGTAAGGAATACTAAGGATTATGGTGACTAGTGTGTTCCTTTAGCAGGTTGCATTAAGAATGTATAGATGGCAGTGTCATATGTAAGTTTGGTAGTGATTGGTCCTTGGTAATCATTGGTCGACAAAATATGGTTCGGTTAATTGGCAAGGGTTGTATGGGATGTTGGTTGGGTTCGAACAGGTTGGTGGGATGATGGACAAGTACACTGAGTTGTTAGTCGTGAGTCTTCAGGTTCATGGGGGAGTGATGGAAACCATGACCTTATAATTTCATTGGTTTGATGGTATCAAGACATATCGTGAATTAATGTGTATACAACTTATACGGGTTGGACACCACAGTTATGTGGATGAGACTCTTAGATCTTGGTTCTTTAGTCTTTTGGTATAACTGGGTGATTAAGCGATATGGAAAGACCATTTGAGGCCTCATTTTTAGCAGGTTTTAGGTCATGAATTTGGTAGAATGATGTTTTATTAGGGAGTTGATATTGACATATTTATACATAGTTTTAGGCAATATTGATCTACATTTTATTAAATATTTTGGTTATTTGCACAGAATTATGGTACTTATAAGGATAAATTGTTATGTGTAGCCAAATAGAAGTATTTTCAATGAAAGGGACCAAAACCGACAATACTTGGAACTTTGGAGGGCTTGAAGAAAAGAAGAACGAAAAAACACCCAAAAGACGTACTCACGACGTGAACAGTTCATGGTTCACGACGTGAGTAGAGAGTTTTAGAAGATAAGCATCCGGGTGAAGGAATCCTTGCCGAACACGATTATCTCGAGTTCACGACGTGAGACTTACATTCTCACGACGTGAACGGAAAATTTCAATATATTATAAATACCTTTGCCCATTACGATTTGGGAGACTTTTGGCTGAAGGAAGAAGTTCCAGGAGGCGATTTACAACAGAAGTAAGGTTCTGGAAAAAAGGGTTTTCAACACCAAAAGAGTAAAAGTCCATAATTAGTTTACTTGTTTGATACTTATGAACATGTTTTCTTATTTGAGTTGTGTTTATGTGTTAGTTGCTATTATGAGCAGCTGAATCTAGCTACTCTTATCTAGCTAGATAAAGCTTCTAACTTATGAATAGCATAATTTTATATGCATTTATTTACTTGGTGATTTGCTTGTGTTTGATTTATTGTTACCTAGCATGCTTATGTTGTTGCTTTAGTTGCTTAAATTCATGTTATGTGTAGCTTAGTGACCATTAACTGCATGAACTTGATAACCTAGTAATTTAGTGAACATTGAATTGCTAGAGCTAGGATCAACCAAAATCTAAGTTAGTAATTGAAGTAATTAATTTTGTTGTGCTAGAGAACATAAATTATGACCATAATTGTGTTTGCATGATAAATCTTACATAGCATATGATGGATTTTATACAAACAATCTTATGTGTGAATGCAACCTTAGAATTGGATCTATGTTATCACTATTAGTTATACAACATTATGAACATGTGAAGAACCCTAACAAGCTTCTAGGGATTTCGAAATTCACAAAGAAAGATTAAATACATACCTCATGTTGTTATATTGTAATAACAACTTAAATCTTGAATCTTCTTGTCCTTGAAAGCAAGAGCCACAAGTATTGCGCCTCTAATGGCTCACAAACAAACCTAGCAACCAAGGATTACTATGGAGAGAGAAGGGAAGTGGAAAATTCGGCTCTAAGCCTCTCTTGGATTTCCTTAGACGAAATCCAACCCTATAGGGGTTTATATAGGTGATAAGGAAGGTTTAGGATAAGGTAGGTGTATCTTAGATAACCCTAATCTCTTAACTTCCTCCCTAAGGATTCCAAGGCACCCTTAAAGCCCAAGGAAACCCTAGGACACTCTAGATTTCGTTCCCCATCTCTAAGGGAGGTTCTAGAATGCTTCAATGCTCAACTTTTGAACATTGTCACCTTTAGTCCCTGTAGTTTCAATTAATTCCTTTAATCCTAAAATTAATTCCAAATTAATTTCTGATTAAATATTAATTAAACAATATGATTTCTAATCAATATATTATATCCATAATACATTAATAAATCATTTATCTTGATTTCAAATTAATTTATTAACCAAGTAATAAATCATTCTTCTCTCTCTAACAATTATCCTATTCGATTGCCAGGTTTGAAGGCAACCTAAAAGGACCATGCACAATGGGTCAAGTATTTACCAAATATGGTTACGGGCTTAGACACTAATCCAACAACATATTCATAAGCATAATTGGTTTTGTGTTTAATTGTGTGTGACCATACATAGTTATACATGAATTAATTAACTATTGTTAAATTTAGACCTAAATTACTAATATAATAACAACCAACTTAATAATCCATAATTATTAGGTAGCCATAAGACGAAGTGGATTCGAACTAGATAAGAGTGTTTTTAATTATTGATTGAATTTGAGTCAAGTTAGTCTGATCTTGAAAAATCAGATAAAAACCTCCCCTTTTAGCTTTTTAATAATTAGATTAATTTAGTACTAAATAGATTAATTAATAACACTGTTCCCTATGATCGACACCCGACTTACCCAAACTATACTGTAATCTGACTAGGTACACTGCCTACAAGTGCATAGTTAGTCTAAGTTTGTTAGGTTATAAATATTAAAATTAGTGGGTACTTCCGTGCACATCAATTTTTTAGCGCCGTTGCCGGGAAATAGTTTAGTTAATTATTAGTTTGTTTGCTTTAAATTAATCGATCCTTTTTGTAGGATAAAACCTACAAGAAGTTACTTTTCTGTGTTAATTTTTTTTTTCTGCATTACAGGAGTCACAACGTGAACTTTCAAGATTCACGACGTGAGAACTGAAGTCCTTAGTTTTGTTTATTTCAGTTCGTTTTTCTTAGTTCAGTTTTACGTTTTTTTTCTTATTGAAGGAGTTCATGACCAGAGGTTCTAACACACCTTTGGTGCCACCACTCGAAGATCCCGAGTCTACACTTCAAAAAAAGAAGGATAAGGGCGTGAAAGAAGATCAAACACCAAAGAAGACACCTTTACGAGAATTCAAATCAGTGTTCTCAAAGAAGTCGGGGAAGAAAACGGAGGAGTCAAGTTCATCTTCAAAGAACAAGAGCAAGCTTGAACACTTAGATCAAATACCCATCCAAACCGAGTTCGAATATGATACCGAACCTGAATTTGAATTACATACAAGTGAACCCGAAAACGAGCTGGAGAACGAAATGGCAAACATTGATGAGAAGGCCATGGGGGACTACAAGAAGATCATTCGAGATGATGTGGGGCCGAGTTTAGTACATCCTACGATTCCTTCCAATGCCACATTTGAGTTAAAGGGACATATCCTTATTGCACTTAAGGATATCCCATTCTCTAGGCATTTGGAAAATTTTAGAACGGTCAATTATTACAGCATATGCGATCGATCCTATACTCGAAGCGTATGGAACACGACGCATAATGTCTTACATAAAACGTGATACTTTATCAGTCTTTTGCCATAATATTTCTATTTGCCATGTTCTCAAAACTCGAATTAAGAAAAGGGATGCCGTAATCATAATCGAATTTTGAGAATGCAATTCATATATTTGACTAAATTTGATTAAAATTTCTCGATCTAAGCTCTTAGATTTCAAAACGAAGTACAATATTCTCTCCCTTAATTATCGCAAAACAACTTTTCAACCCTTGCAACTTTGCAAATTAAAACACTTGTTTTCTATAATTAATATTGCTAACTTGCAACTGACCATAATTATCATGCTCCCACTAACATGATGATTATATTCATACCATCATAATACTTATGCTCCCACTAGCTTTGACATGTATTCAGAAAACAGTTGAACTTCTAGAAAACAATGCTTATTGAGTTTCTTAAGTTCATATTTCTAATACTAAGACGCTTCGATAAGACTTTATCTAAGCTTATCAACCTCATACACCTTTTCTTAGATAACTCATGTGTGTGTCTAAACGATTCTAGAACTTATAGCAATAAGTCTAAAATGTTCAGACCCATTTGCCATTTCCCACAATTCGAACTATGAAGAGGGATGTCGTAATCATAGTTGAATTTGAGAAACCCAAATTACATAATGCTATCTTCAAAATCTCTCTTAGTGAAAGTGTTTCCTCACAATCATTTTCATGAAGGAGAGAAACCTTATGACACTTAGATTTTATTGTGTATGTGCCCTTATCCATGTGAATTTGTTATAACCATAATCACAAGATAATGTTAGTGACAAATCCAAACTCTTATGGACAGAACATGTTCATTCTTAATTTCTTGCCAACAAGGGTCCCACCATTGCTTCCAAGTTATTTAGCAGCCCACCCCTTCATTTCAATGTACCTTCCATTGAACAAGGTGCCTTGTCCTTATGCAATCCATTGAGAACTCACAGAAATCACATGCATAGTTTACTAAACTGGAATGGCACAGAAAAAAAATATATGTCAACACGATAGGTTAGAAACCTCAAGTCGTGTGCTAGTGTTTAATAATAGGTTTACTCTTGATTAGTTCTTGAACCTATTAAAGATCATTTAGACTCCCACTAACCTCTTGACATATACGATTCTCTTGTCAAGAAACATTCCTTGACAAAACAAATATTCAAGAGTTAGTGTGTGTCTTTATTAAGACAAAACCTACACACAGTTTGGTACTAGTTGGTCTTTGTCTTATTCTAGACATCATAACTCACCAAAATGTGAAAAAAATAAGAACATTCCTACTTAAGATTTTAGCACTCAAGTCACAATCTTGGAGTTTAACTCTAAGACTTGATCTTGGAACGAAGTACGATTCATCTTATTGACTTAACCCATTTTGACTATTCCCGACTCCTCTTCTTAGCCATACTTAGTGCACTAAGGTGTCCTTAGAGGATGAATTGTAATATGGTTCTTAAGATGATCATAAAACATGATACAAAAGTAGTCTCCCTTCTTTTTAGATTGAAGAAACTTTTATCTTTCTGCCTAATTGATTCTTCTTATTCGTTCTGCCATTCATTGAAACTTTTCAAGGATTTAGAATTACACTTAATCTTGTAAGCATAATCATGTTTACTAGACTATTAGTAAATCATGACGAATAATCTTATTGTTATTTATGGTGGACTTGACTAGTGCACAACATTGTGAACTCGATCTCCTAGTCCTTCACTTGACTCTTTGTCAAGGAATTAGCCTTAAAATTTCTAAGTACCAAGATTTTCATACATCACATGATTCAAATCATATGATTCCATGCTTCTGTCCAATTGAAACTTAGGCGATGGGAATCTTTCCTTACTTAGAAAATAACATAACTAAGAATCACATCCACTTTATATTGCTTATAATAAAAAACACACAATTGCGGAAAAATATATATCCTTACAATGTAAATAAGACAAAATCAAAATTTATTTTATTGCGGAAAAATATATATCCTTACAATGTAAATGAAAACTATGTTATTACACATTCCTAAGCAATCTACCATAACTCTAAGCAGCAGCTCCAAAATCCGATCATCGAATCCATGCGATCGTAATCCATTTCTTCGCGATCAGACCCAGCTCGCTCCTTCCTTTAAGCTTCCTTTCTTTTCTTTGATCCTTCAAAACATCGAAATGTAATCTTATCACATCATGTAATAAGAATCTCCAAACAAGAACTTAATGGAGTTAGATAGTGGATTTTACTTAAAGCGGAGTCATACATCTTGACTCTCCCATCTCTTAGATCTTTTAGGTAGTGAGGTCAGCTTCGTAATCAATGCCCCTTCTTTTGGCAGTATAAACACATGGATTCTTCTGGAATGGTACATGGGACTATTTTAGACTCAGCCTTTCTCTTGCATAGAGAAAACTTTTCTGGACTTCTAATGTTGCCATTTCCAATAGAAGGTTGGGATATTGATTTATCAGACAAAATTTGCTCGACCAGTGCGCAAAATCATTTCTGATTCAGTAGCAATAAGCAAATGAGTCAAATCAATAAGGGTCATGTCGTGGTCAAACTTACCATATGATTCAGGAAGTCATTGAACAACCAGCTTCCTTGAGACATCGACACCTAACAATTTTGTCAATGTGTGACTTCATCTTTAAGACGTATGTACACACAGACTTTCCATCTTTGTGTCTTGTTGCCAATAGGGCTTGAGTGACCTTGAACTTTTCAAGTTTTTAAACACATGGGTCAGGGAGAATTATTGGAGGAGGTGGAGAAATGAAGCATGATTTCCATTTCCACAATCCAATCGTGGAACATCATCTTTATGTGGAAAACCTTTTCCAACGGATTTAAAAAGACCATAGTTGTCAGACTTTGACATCTATGAAACGGGAGAAAATTCAAGTTTAGTTGATTGAGTCCTTAATAAAACACCCAAATGAGATATTAAGGCTAGGATCCAGCACAACATCCTACAAATTGGAAGAGGGATGCCATAATCCAACTTGCAGAACATTTAAAGGTAAGTGAATAACGATTCACTAATTTTCCACCATGAAAAACGAAAAAAAAAATTAAGTTTTAAATGTATTGAAAACTCCTAGATCTTTTGAGATTCATTAAACTTTTCAATGGCATGTTTAAATCTCGATATGCCCCTCGATTTGTGACTGGGATGTCGAGGATCACAAAACAGGGTGTGAATAACCATGCAAATATACATGATTTGCTTGTGTTTG
The DNA here is from genome assembly GCF_051521515.1 of Lactuca serriola. Classification (NCBI taxonomy): domain Eukaryota; kingdom Viridiplantae; phylum Streptophyta; class Magnoliopsida; order Asterales; family Asteraceae; genus Lactuca; species Lactuca serriola. The sequence goes on from NC_136412.1 coordinate 236,841,934, forward strand.
ATTTATTGTTACCTAGCATGCTTATGTTGTTGCTTTAGTTGCTTAAATTCATGTTATGTGTAGCTTAGTGACCATTAACTGCATGAACTTAATAACCTAGTAATTTAGTAAGCATTGAATTGCTAGTGCTAGGATCAACCAAAATCTTAGTTAGTAATTAAAGTAATTAATTTTGTTGTGCTAGAGAACATATATTATGACCATAATTGTGTGTGCATGATAAATCTTACATAGCATATTCATAAGCATAATTGGTTATATGTTTAATTGTGTGTGACCATACATAGTTATACATGAATTAATTAACTATTGGTAAATTTAGACCTAAATTACTAATATAATAACAACTAACTTAATAATCCATAATTATTAGCTAGCCATAAGACGAAGTGGATTCGAACTAGATAAGAGTGTTTTTAATTATTGATTGAATTTGAGTCAAGTTAGTCTGATCTTGCAAAATTAGATAAAAACTCATTTTAGCTTTTTAATAATTAGATTAATTTAGTAGTAAATAGATTAATTAATAACATCGTTTCCTGTGATCGACACCCGACTTACCCAAGCTATACTGTAATCTGACTAGGTACACTGCCTACGAGTGCATAGTTAGTCTAAGTTTGTTAGGTTATAAATATTAAAATTAGTGGGTACTTCCGTGCACATCAGGAGTCATAGTTGTGCATCGGAAGTCACATTATGATTTTCTACATTTGTGGATCCTTGTTTTCTTTCAAGGGATATTTTGTAGGATTTTGAGTTGTCCTTCTAGACCCCAGGAAGGGTTCTAAGCCTTAAAAATGAGGTCCCTTTTGCTAGTTTCGCTCTATGCTTCTTGTAGAAGGCCTTAATGGATTAAGATCTTGCTTTAAGGACTCTTTGGATGTGGAAAGTTATAAAGTTGGGAACTTTATGACTCTATTATGCCCCTGGACCTTAGATCTGAAGTATGAGCTCAAGTGCTAAAGTTATTAAGAACTTAATGAAGAAGTTGTATCTGCGAGGGTATGCCCCGCAAAGGTGGGAGTACACCCCACGTACTCGGTTAGCCACCCCTTAAAGTGGTCAATGTGAGGCCTTGCGCATGCTAAGTGTACTTCTGGGAACTCCCCGTGTACTCGCATGGGTCAACCTATGTTGAGTTAACTCAATTGGGTTGACTCGGTGGGTTTCTGGACTTTGACCAATTGAATTTGAGTTTGACCAAGTTTGACATTTGAGTTAATTTGGGTATTTTGGATTTTTGATGGAATTGGTCACTTGGTGGATGTAGGCATTGAGTAGAGAGCTAAGATTCGGAGTCGGGCCCTATCAGTTCAGTTCAGCTTGTGAGGTGAGTTTTCCTCATTGCTCTTGAGGGTCAAAGGCACCAATGCCGACCCATTGGATTGATATCTTTTTATGCATGTTATTTGTGTTGTTGTGATCTGTTAGATCGGTATCTGGGTAGATATAATGTTGATATGCTTAGTGATCTGTAGATCGGTTTGACTGGCTGTAGACTGTTATATGATTATCTGTTATATATGCACATGTTTGGTTGGTGGCTGAGGATTCACCGCTTTGTGCGTAAGCCAACAGGCCGAGGCATTACAACCTGATGGTTGGGGGCCTAGGGTATTCCATCCCGAGGATGATTAGACCCATAGTATGTTGGCATTCCAACCCGATTGTTGAGGGGCCTGGGGTATTCCAACACAATGGTTTATTAGACCCATAGTATGTTGGCATTCCAACCCGATGGTTGAAAAAAATGTTTTCCTTGAAGGTTATGATGTTTCTTGATTGGTGGTGGATCTATGTTGTTAAAGTCTGTAACACCGTAAATTTTCAAAATAATTTTTCATTTCCAAAATCACATAATGTAACACATCACAATCAAAATCCATAATCAATTCTGTTTTCAAAAACAAATCCCAAGATCTCTACATATGAAAATCTCCATCAGTGTGTGTGTACGTGTCAAGCCGTCGCCTTCCCACGGTCCTCGCCGGTACCTGAGACATCAAACATAACAACTGTAAGCATAAATGCTTAGTGAGTTTCCCAAAATACCACATACTATAAATACACCACTCGAGGCTAACCCGACCCTCCGGTCAAGATGTCTCAGCGAGACATTCCAGTCTCGCAGCTCGTCGGACCCTCTAGTCCAGTCATAGCTCATTGGGCCCTCTGGCCCGGTCTGAATCGTTGGACCCTCCGGTCCGGTCTATATAGTCATACAGCATACAATGACACATAACATACAATCTCATAAGTAGCACATAATCTCATACATAACACATAAGACCCTCTGGTCAACTCATAATACCACTCAAGGTAACGTATAGTGAGAAGACTCACCTCGCGTGTCTCGGTAACTCGTAAAGCTCTCAACCACTAGTGCTCGATCTCCCGAGCTATCGTCCTCCTACAACACAGGTGTATCTTTACTTAATACTACTTGACTCTGACTGACTAACACCACTAAGTCAAACCAGTCAACACTGGTCAACGGTCAACGGTCAACCCGACTCGCCGAGTCTGGCGTGGACTCGCCGAGTCCCTACAGGAACCTGATTCCCTCTGAATCTCTTCCAACTCACCGAGTCACTCACCCGACTCGGTTACACAGTCCCTGGTCCGAAGTCTCTGAACAACCCGCACCAACTCGCCGAGTCTGGGATTGGACTCGGCGAGTGCACTCCATGCACAACTTCAAACGACCTTCTAAGGTCAGATCCACTCTAGTAACTCATAGATCCAGTCCCCTTAAGCTTATTAACCACGTAAAGTCCGAGTCTTGATGCTCAATAAGCATCATATAGCTCATTAATGGAGGTTTAGCCTCAAATACATAGATCCCAATCTAAAACCTCCATGGATGCACATAAAGCTTGGGCAAGGAGGTGCTCTGGACCTCTATGGGTCTAGATTCAAAGCCATAACTCGCCAAGGGACCATAATGATGATAGATCTAGCCACAAATGGGTTCAAAAACCCTAAATCTATATGAACATCACAATAACAAAGAAGGATTCGAATGGTACCTCAGATGTGATGTCCTGGACCTTAGCTCTTCAAGGATCCACCCCTCTCTTGCTTCCTCTTGGCTAGATCTTCTCTTCCCTTGCTAGACAATAACTCCAAGAATCAACAATGGCTTCTTCCCTCACTTGAATCACTCAAATGATCTAGGGTTTCACTCTGGGGACTAATGAGCGCAAATGACGGCCATAAGGCCCTTTAAATAGGCCGCAAACCCGAAAAATTAGGGTTTCATTAAACGTCGCAGACTCGCCGAGTCTACTAAGGCGACTCGCCGAGTCCGAGCATCAATCCGGATGAGAACCCGCGTCTTAACTCGGTGAGTCTACGCACCAACTCGCCGAGTCCCTTCTCAAAACTCAATATAAAAAGATTAGTTAATATACCTGAAATCCCGGATGTTACAAAGTCGATTATAGGGTCATTGGGGATCTACTTTATGTGCCTATTCTGTTTTCCTTTCTATTTTGAAGAAAAAATTGGAGTGTCTTCGTTCTAGATCTTGTTTTGGTGGTGAAGAGAATGACAACAAAATCCATTGAATAAAACGGGATACAAATTTATCTATGAAATAAAAAGGTGGATTGGAGATTGGATCTTTAGAAGATTTTAACAAAGAATTGCACTATACATGGAAATGGTAGCTCTTGAATGAAAATAGTTCTATATGGCTAAAAGTGATAGAAGCAATCCATGGTGTTGATACTGGTTTTGAGATATGGACACCTTGGTTTTGAAGTATGCGGTTTGGAGAAAGATTATGGGTACCATTAATTCTCTTCATGAAAATAATGTGATTATGAGGAATTATCAGAAAAAGGTGGGAAATGGTACAAGTACTTGATTTTGGAAGGATTTATGTTTTAAATTCTTCTTTCATGATTCGTTTCCTAAGGCTGCTTTCATTATATTTGGATAAACATTGTCTAATTTAATATGGAAGACTTGATGATAAGAGATTAGAGGTAGTGTAAAGGAAGTTCAAATGGAAGAATTAATGAGGGTTATTTACAATTTTCAAGCATTTACAATTTTCAAGCTCTTGAAAATCGTGATATATGTAATTGGGATTACGATAAGGAATCTTATTTGACAAATAGTGAACAAAGGAAGACTATTGATAATGTTGTGTTTTTGGATGGTGCCATTTCTGTTGGATTAGGTGACTAAGCCAATAGCATAATTAGTATAATCTTGAATTATTAGCAAAGTCCTTTTGGGTTGCTCTCAAACCTAGTAATTGAACATGATGACTTTTAGAGGGATAAACTAATTTATTAATTTATTATATGATTAATAAATAACAATAAATGAACTTATTAATATCTTATGGAAATAATATATTAATTAGAAATAGTAATATTTAATTAATAATTAATCAGAAATTAATTATATTAATTTTGGGATTAATTGTATTAATTAAAAGTGTAAGGGTTAAAGTGCAACTGCTTAACAGTTGAACAAGAAGGAGTCCAGAACCTTCCTTGAAAGGAGGTGGATGAAATTAGGGAATTCTAGGGCATCTGGAATATTCCTTGCAATAAATAGGAAGTTGGATAATTACCAAATTGAATAAATATTATTTTATTCATTTAGGGTTATCTAGGGTTTCCAAGTTGCACTATAAAAGGACCCTTTGACCTGTAATTTTCGAACAACTCCTCATACTCTAAAGAAGGACAAAAATCATCACCTCTCTCCCCTCTTAAAAGATTCTTGTTGCTAGTGTTGGGTGTGAACCATCAGAGGCACGCCACTCATGGTGCTAGCTTCCAAGTTATTGAAGAAAGGATTCTTGATTGTTTACTACAACAATCAAAAGGCATGGTATTTCCTTCTACAAATTTTGAAATTACCTAGGGTTGAGTGTTCTTGTTGTTTGATAGAATTTTACATCATTAGTGTTATGACTTAGATCTTTAGGTTGCATGTACCCTTAAGTGTTAATGATTTATCTGCGTTAATACATGTAAAACTCATCATTGGTATCAGAGTGTATTGTTGTCTAACAATTGAATGTAAATTGCTTGAACTTAAACAAAAACCTGAAGTAGGAAAACAGAATCGTCATTTTGTCGCTCCACTACAACATGGTATTTTTTTACCACGACGTGGTGATCTACGAATTCACGTCTTTTTCCATTCGACCATGATGTGGTAATTGTTTACCACGATGTGGTGGACCTTCAGATCAGCTAAAAATTGGTTTGGCTTAATTCATAAAATTATTAAGTATTACCTTTGATAAATGTTTTTAACTATATATAAAACTGAGTAATTATCTTAGTAATCAGATATCCGTATATTGAATTTATGAATTATCCTTATGTTTTAATTATATTTAATTATTTGATTAATTAAATGATAAAGATCAAAAAAACATAATTGTTTTATTTTAAATTAAATTAATTCTTTAATTTCGAAAATTTATTTAAACCTTGTATTTTTGAAAAGTTTTAAAATACACCTTATATATAATAAATTAAAAGTTAATTATTATATGTATAAGACTAAGTCGGTCGAATCGCTAGTACGCCTCATTCACGAAGCCATACTATAAGGGGAGTTTAAGGAAGCGGCCTATAAAATGGCCCTTCATTGGGTATTCACTCTTACCCACCACTCTCTTGTATGCTGGAGGGTTGTTAGCCGAACGGATCTGATAGGACATAACCTCAGTAATAAGTATAATGGAATAAAAAATAACTAAACTTCTTTTATAAAATCCCACTCTTAGTTACTTTAGGAAAATGTGAAAAGTATGTTAATCCATAAAATTGCACATTATACTTTATAGTAGTTAGTGGAGCGCGTTTAGTTAAACGGCACACTAATATTGACTATAAAGAGTAATAATGGGTATCTCGAAAATTATCATTGACTAATGGAGCGTGTGTGGTTAACCGACACATTAAAATGAGATGATAAACAACATTGAGAGTGTCAAGCTAATTTGTATGGTTATTCACATCTAGTTTGTGATTCTCGGTATCTAAGTCACAAATAGTAGAGCATAATCTGAGATCAAACATCCCATTGATAGATTCAAAGGATCTCAAAAGATCTAGGAATTTCATAGTTCGAAATTAGTGAATTGCTTTTACCTACCTTAAAAAATTAGCAATAAGATTACAACATCCATCTCCTTAGTTGTGAATTGTTATTTTGGAAAATAGCCTTAATCATTTATTATGGGTTAAATTATTGAGGATAATTGTCATCTAATTAAAATATTATTCTTTTTCTCGATAGATGTCTACTCATGTTGATGCTTCTGCTCCTTAATCTCCTACCCACCACTCGGGTTTCTCCCTACTCTTTATCGTCCCCCAAGTGACTTTTGATGGCTCCAACTATAGTGATTGGATACACAACATCATAATGACTCTTCGCTTTGAGGGAAAAGAAAATGTCCTTGAAGAAAAGCTCGTTGAAGTCGATGAACCCACTACTACTCCTTAACAAGTAGCCTCCAACAAAAAACACTATGATGATGCAAAAAAAATTTGGTTCATCATGGTTGCTACAATGACTCCTAAATTTCAGAGGTTCTATGAGGACTATTGGCCTTTTGAAAAGAACAATGACCTTGTGGAAAAGTATCACAAGAGAGCTCGTCAAGAGAAGTTTGAAATGGTCAAGTCCCTCACGGTTTGCAAGATGAAAGAAGGATATTCTGTCTGTAATTACGTGCAGAGAATGCAAAGATACGTGGAGCGCCTAGTCAAGCTCAATGTGCACTTTGATGAGGAGTTAGCCATTGACATGGTCCTAAATTCCTTGCAAAGTTGTTATGATCAGTTTATATTAGTTTATTATTTAAACAACACAGACACCATATTGGCCCAACTCCACAACTTGCTACAGACTGATGAGTCGGAATTAAAGGGGAAGAATTAAACCCCTCCTGCTAATGCTCCCATTCTCGCCATTGAAAAAGGTAAATGGAAGAAAAGGAAGTCTATTCCCAAAGCTAACTAGAAGAAAATGGCTCGTGCATAGTCATCAAGCAATGGACAAAAAGCGAAGCCCAACTCATACATTTCAGCTGTTAGTGACCCCAAAGAGGCTATTTGTTACTATTGCAATGACAAGGTCCATTGGAAAAGGAGCTATCCCAAATACTTTGAAGACATCAAGGATGGAAAAGTCAAGCCATCGTCGGCAGTTATATACACTATTCAAACTAATAACTCACCATCTACCCATTCTTAGGTCCTTGATATAGGATGTGGATTTCACATCTGTTCTGATTTGCAAGGCTAAAAGAAAGTATGGAGGTGGAGCATGGAGGGATGAATCTAATCATGAGAAATAGGCGATCTTCTCCTGTTACTAAGATTAGGACTTATCAACTCATGCTTAGTAGTGATGTTATGATTAGTTTAATTTATTGTTATTATTCGTTAGATATGACACAAAACATTATTTCTTTTCATGAATTGTTCACACTAGGTTTTCGCTACTCTTTTGACGATTTGAATGGTTCAATTTTAGTTTATAAAAAATGGTGTTTTATATTTGAAGCTTTACCTTGTAATGGTGTGTATTAAACTGTGACTTGTGTTGATAACTTAGCAATATTGTATTTTAAATTGATTCATCTAATGGTCTAGACAATGCATGGTTGTGCCATTGTTGTCTTGGGCACAGGAAACGCATCGCCCAACTCCAAAAGGATGGAGTCTTGGAATATTTTTACCTAAGGCCAAGTGATGAATGTGAATCTTGTCTTTTGGGAAAGATGACAAAATCACCTTTCACTTGGTCTTGTGAAAGAGATGAAGGTTTGTTGGACCTCATACACACAGATGTGTATGGACCCTTCATATCCACTACAAGAGATGCTAATCAATTTTATGTAACGTTTATAGATGATTATAGTAGATATGGTTATATCTACTTGATCAAACATAAATCAGAAACCATTGAAAAATTTTAAGAGTTTAAACATGAAGGCGAGAATCAATTAGGCAGGAAGATAAATATGCTTTGATCTAATAGAGGAGAAGAGTATCTTAGTATCGGGTTCCACTACTACCTCAAGGAGTGTGGAATACTTTCACAATTGCCTCCTCCTAGGACACCATAACTTAATGGTGTAGCTGAGATGCATAATCGAACCTTTTTGGACATGGTTTGTTCCATGATGAGTCGATCCACTCTTCCTATTTCCTTATGGGGGTATGCCTTAGAGACAGTCGTCCATATCCTCAATCTTGTCCCTACTAAAAAGGTTTCCAAAACACCTCACGAAATGTAGACAGAGAAAGTTCCCTCGTTAGCACATATCAAAGTCTAGGGTTGTGAAGCTTTCGCTAGACGAGAGACTCATGAAAAGCTAGAAGCCATAGGTGAGAGATGTATTTTCATTGGCTAACCACAAAAGTCTTTTGGATATTTTATCTATAGGCCTAGTGAAAACGTGGTTTTGTAGCACAAAGAGGAGTCTTTTGCGAGAGAGAGCTCATATACAAAGAGGACAACGGGAGCACCATTGACCTTGAAGAGATTCAAGAATCAACCAATGAAGGAACCTCAAAAGACACTAGCACTTAACCAAAGGAAGAAAATCCATTTGAGCCAGTTGACAATTCATTACCTCTTCATCGTTCTAGTAGAGTTAGCATGCCACTTGATTTCTATGGTTTCCATATAACTTCATATGGTGATACATTTATTAGTGATCAAACATTGATAATTTTGTATGAGCAAGCTAACTACAAGGAAACAACGATAGGCCCTAAGGCTGCTAAATGGAAAGAAGCAATAAATAGCGAGATCAAGTCCATGTATGAGAACCAAGTTTGGAACTTGGTTGATTAACAACCGTCGAAAGACAGTTGGTTGCAAATGGATCTTCAAGAAGAAGAGTGACATAGATGGAAATGTGCACACTTTCAAGGCACGACTTGTTGTGAAAGGCTTTAATCAAACCCAAGGGTATTTATGGAAGAGTTTCTTACTTGGAAAAGTTCCACGTCGTGTGCACATAATGCCAAAACAGTCGATGATTCCTCGGTCGCCACGTCGTGGCTACCTAAGGCCACGCCATAGGGGTTGTTTGAATAGGTCAAACGAGCTTAATCCATTTTCTTCCGATTTCAAGAGCTCCAAAGCTCAGACCTGATCCTTTCCAAGGTCTTAATGGATAAAGTTTCTATACATTAGGAAGGTCCAAACCACCAAGATGTAGACTTTAAGTCTCAAAGGGACCCAAAAATGCATCTTTCTTAACTTAATCCATTAAGTTCAAGTTTTCCATTTTTAGTTCTGAATCAACAAGATGAATAGATGGATAAAGTTTCCAACTTTATCCATAATAATGTCACAATCTTTCAAGATCTAAACTTTAATATACCAAAATGACCTATAGGACGAAGATAACTTACATGGCTAAAAGGGAAGACAAAAGAACATAACTTTCCTAGTCTATGAGGACCAAGAAGCATTCAAAACTGATCAAAAGATGTTGGAGTCCTCTCAACTCCAAGATCACTCATAAAATGGAACAAAAGTGGCAAAAACCACAAACAAAGAGATCTAAAGAACTAAAGAGCAAGATTGAAACTTTATACTCACAATAGTCCAGAAATGTAGCGCCTTTGATGGATCCAAACATGAAGCATCATTCCTTGCAACCAAAAGAACCTTCTTGATCTGTAAGCTTCATCAAAATATCACAAAAGCATCCAAAAGAAGAGAGATGAGAGGGGAGGAGCCCAAATCTTGAAGGTGGAGGCTAAGGTTTCTCCCAAAGGGTTCTAGATATGATGGATGCTGCTAAAATGCCCAATAATGTAGTAATTTATGCCTATAAACGTTGAAACCCCTAAAATCATGAGCTTGTGTCTGACAGACTACCACTCCGTGGCCACGTTTCTCCACTCCGTAGCCTGCCACGTCGTGGGCTCTGATCTTCATTCCGTGGAAATGATTTTTCACCCAACTTCATTCCAGATTCAAATGACCATAACTTCTTCGTTTCCATTCCGCTTTCAACGATCTTTATGTGCACGAAAATGTATTGACGAGCCCCACAACTATATTAAATTATGTTTTGACTTAAAACATACCGAACTAAAATTCTTAATTCTTGAAAGAAGTCTGTAACATCACTTTTTCCATTTTACCCTTTGACTCCAAAACACAAACTAAGGGCTTAGATCACATACTCAATATTATCAACATCCAGTAGGGTCTAAACCCTATTCTCTTGAAGCCAAAGACCTTTACTTGATCCATTTATTGTCCATAATCCCGAAATAAGAATTTCTCGAAACAAGATGTTACACAAACGATAAACTAAAAGAGATACTTAAATTCTAAAAAAATATGATTTTTAAAAATATTTCAAGCCGTCTCGTAACGAAAATCTTTCATGTTATGGTATTCGTGATACTCATTTTTTGTTGCGTTTAAAATGTCTTCGTCGGAAACTCCGACCTTCTAGGTGAAAATAACATTAAATTCTTTCATTTTTCGCAAACATATTTTTTAATTGGTAGTAATTTGATGTGTTGAATAATCCGAACTCCAAAACTGCCGTTTAAAATGATCTATAACTAATCGCAAAAAAATAAGACGATCTATATTGAATAACTTGCTTATTTTCAAATACGTCAATGTATGCAATGGGCAACGCCAGTTCTTCGATTTCTATGCATACGATTGACTAAGGAATAACATATTTTTTAAAGAAATTGAATTGAAACGAGAATAAAATTTAAAGAGGAAAACAAAATATAATTGAAAAGATGTTTGGTTTTTAAATGAGAGAACATGATATTTATAATGGTATAAAAGGAAAAAAGAAATTAAATGTTTATGTTGGAATGCAAATTTTCAACCCATATGAAGCTTTTTTTGTTGTATTCTTTTTGCTCAGAGTCATCACCTAGGCGGTACTGACGGTATCGCAGTCTATCTATCAGAACCCAATTATAATACCGATCGCCTTTATCTACTCTAATAAATAAATGTTTTTTTACCATGTGTTAAATTTTCATTCAATTTGTCAAATATCATTTTGTGGTTATTTTAAATTAATTTTTATTCTACATGTCATTTTATGGTTTTTCTATTTTATTAATCCCATATAATATTTAAATGCAATAATAAATACATATTAATTTCCTTAATGCATATTCCTTTTAATTTCAAAATATCTAAATTAAAGCTTCATTAATCTTCTTTATTTATTTATCTAAATTATTTGTTTAAATTTAGAGAAAAAAAACATTTTAATTTTTATAATTTAATATTTTTCTCATTTTTCTTATAGATTCAAATTTCTTAAATGTTTAAAATTTTATATTTAGTTTTTTCTTTTAAATAAACTCATGTAATATATAGGTCTCATACCTACTAATAATAATATTTGAAGAATCACTTTAATTAATGAATTATTTTTCTTACTGTTCTAACAAAAAAAAGCTCAGTTTTTCGAACAGCAAAAATAAATAAATAAATAAAATCTATTAATGTACAGAATTGGGCCAATTGGCTACATTTTGTAAACTATTCATAATTTAAAAACTGTTTTAAGTTTTTACAGAAGAATTAAAAATGAAAGAAAACAATTGATAGAATAGACGTGGAAAGAGAGATTGGTTGGTGGATGGATACATTTAGGAAGAAAAGTCACCTATTAAAAATCGGACTCTCTGCGTTTTTTTTTGTTTTTCTTTTGCTTTTCTATTATTTTATTGAAAAATATAATTAAAATATTAAATTTTTCGTAAAATATTAACAATTATTTTATTCCTGGACTTATAAGAAGTAATTTCGTAAATTACGTTAATATTATACGAATATTTGATTAAGTCGTGAAAGTTTTGAAAAAGATGACGACGAGGAGATACTATCGTTAACTTTGGTCATCCTAATATTATCTTTCAAAATTATACATAAAATAATATCATTTTATATATTTTGGTTTTATTTGATTTATTTGATTTGATTTTTTTTTTTGTGTGTGTATTATGTAAAAAACCAACACGATTGGTCCTTGTTGACTTGGTTTGTAAAAATGGTAAAAAAATTGGAACCGGTATTTAATGGACCTCAGTTTATCTATGTACAACTTAAGATGTTAAAAGTAGCTTTAAATACTTATATAACATGATAAATATAAATTATCATATCGTACTAAAAAATGATATTTATATTTAAACATGAGACATCAGTTATAAGTTCGGGTATTTTTACCACTAAAAGGGACGTTAAACTTATATAAAATTACGTAATACGACAATATTTTGATAATAGAAAAACAATAAACAAATAATATGTTGAAACTTCAAAGAATACTCAGAATGGTGAGATGGGTCCCTGGTTTTGTGGGTGGTGCAGATCTCAGTGAATCAGCCCCTCCAAATTGACTTGGGCGGATATAAATTATTGTTTTAAAGAATGATATGTGTATAAATATTCGTTATATGATCGAACTTTATTATTTTGATAAAAATAATCGATTGCTTTGTCTTTCTGTAATTGGTATTCCATAAAAAATAGTCATCTGCTACTATTTGTGTCAATTTTCTTCATTAATAATTTTTTAATATTTTCTTGTGAATTTCATAGTTGAAGTTTAACAAATGCGATCACATTTGAATATCACGTTATATACAATCACATTTGAATGTTATGTGATATATATATATATATATATATATATATATATATATATATATATATATATATATATATATATATATATATATATATATATAGGGAAAAGTGAATATATCCTTAAGGTATATAAGCTTAGGTACCCAAACTCATAGTAATACGTCTATTTGTTTGATATATTCATTATAATATTGTTAAACTTCAATCCTTAACTTGATTTATATTCAATATTTTTAAATTTTCACTATCATCTTCTTTTTACATCACATCTTTTTATCGAACACTTACTAGGCTATATATATTATTGTTGAAAATGACAGTTATATAAGAGGAAGATAAACATGAAATTTATAAAAATCTTTGAAGTAATTCAATTTAAAAGTTGAATTATAAGAATATTGGACAATTACAATGTCTATATATGATACAAAACGATGTAGTATGTTGAGTTTGGGTACCTAAGCTTATATACCATTAAGGGTATATTCACTTTTCCCATATATATATATATATATATATATATATATATATATATATATATATATATATATATATATATATATATATATATATATATATATATAAGGTTAAAACCCGTGGAACCCACGGGTGTTAATTTTAAATAGAATTAAAAAATTGATTATATAATAAAATAATATTTGATTAATATGATCTTACCACTCTATAATCTTGTATTCTATAACTTTTCAATTTCTTATAGAAAACACATAAAGGAAACTGATACAAAAACATATTTTCATTTCTTCTTACCATAAAAACAATTTTCATGAAACAAACAAAATGTTTAAATGAACAAATAGAACATGAAATAAAGAAAATGTGAATTTTAGATGAACAAATACAATCAAACACATTCAAAGACAACATTAAGTCAACAATTGAAAAAAATAAAAATAAAAAATGCTCTCAATTTACACAAGAACAGGTCACACTGAAATCTGTATGGGTGTTGTATCTTTGCGAAGACATTTTCCCATAGCTTGAGCACACCACCAGCTACTACTGTAACAACAATGAGTAAATTCAAAATAGCAAGGATTCGAATCAATAAAAAAATTCCAGTCAGTTCTTTGTTATTAACAATTTACCGAAATACCCGTTAGATCTTTTGGTATAATAAAGGTTGCAAATGCCCTGAATCCAATTGCAATTGATTCGATAACCACATAGGCATTGAAACTTCATTTGCTATCACAGAAAACAAAAAAAAACATATTGTTGTAATAATCCAGAAAAAGGACCAAAGTACCCTCATAACTTATCATTGCACCAGACGGTCCAGACTCAAAAGACTTCAAATCCAATCCGAAGCCCCACCTGTCTAGCATAAAATCGAATATCCAAACTAACCCAGAGAACTATCGCATATGCCAAAATTCAAAAAAAGACGAAAATGCCCTTTTTCCAAATTGTTACACCAAGACTCAAAATTCCTTTCTAAACATCTCCTCTTATCTTTCTTTTTCCCGTGAAAATAGAGATTAAAAGTGCACAAGTACAGGTACTTACTTCCCAATAAATTTGAACTTCTATAAATAAGATGTTTTGGCAATCATAATTCATCAGAGTTTTTCACAACTCAACTTCATCTAATAGTTTAATCTACTCAATACACTTACTTATCCTTGAAAAAACAACAACAATGTGTCAATAAGAAAAATTAGCTATAATACTATAATTGAATATTTCGAACAATGTGGTTTATTTGAATTTATTTGGAATATATCTAAAAGTTACTAAAAATGAATTTGACTCATTTCAGTAAATATTATATGTATGTTTTCTATTTTTGGTGTAGTTAATTATTTTGATTAATTTAATAACAGTAGAGTAATCAACAAAAGAATAAGAAAGAAATTATTAAAAATATAAACATATTATTAAATAATATAAGTTATTTTTTTAACATTTACATACAAAACTTTTAATAAGAGTTAGAATTGAGAAAATCTTGGAATTTTTATTAACATAGTAGCTTCATTTGGTTTGTATCTATATAAAAACATCATTCGATTCCATTACTACTAAATTTTCAAAATTCATTTACAAAGTAATTTATGAGTCATCACGTCAAGAAATTTTAATGAATTTATTCTTAAAAAATGAAAAAATAAAGTCTAAATCAATTTAATTTAGACTATATAAAATAGTAGCTCGACTTGGGATATAACCAAAGCAAACATCACTCGAGACATTTTCTTCCTCTCTGCTTGTTTTTTGGGAACCTAACCAAAAATTAACTATGTTGTTGGCATAATATCTTATAGAAACTACAAATCGATCATTTGCTAAATGCAATATATAGCAACATATTTTCATTTTTATGTCTAATATAACATCATACTTTGTATTATAAAAAGCACATTGCTAAATTTAAAAAATGAAAGTAATTATTACCTATTTTAAAATTAGAGAATGGTCCCTCTCCTAAATATATTTAACAACAGGTATAGTCCATATTTAAATAAATTTACAAAAATGATTCATATATAAAAATAGTGTATAAATAGCCCATGTTTAATAAAATTAACATTAATGGTCCCTGTATAAAAAATGATCAAATTGACTGGTCAAAATTATTAGATTGAGGAAAATGGTCAAAATGAGTATTTTTAGCAAAAAAAAATTATACTTCTTGTTTTAAGAGTTTTACTTTTACATCTATGTATTGCTTTTATTTCTGTTTAGCTGTGCCAAATTATGAAGAAAAAAACCCCGATAAAAATGACCAAATTGGACAAAATATCAAAATGGTCATTTTGACTTAAAAAACTTTAAAAAAAATAAATCAAACTTTTTATTTAAAATGTTTCATATTAGTATTTTTTTAGCTTAAGTACACCAAAATTATGAATCTTATTTTTTTTTTTGTAAGAATGACAAAATGACCAAAATGGTCATTTTGACTAAAAAAGAAAAATGAACACGCTTAAATTAGAAAATTCTATTTCTTAGCAATTAATATAGTAAGGAGTAAATGAATATTTGACATAAAACCCCATAAAAGGAAATTTAATGATAGTACTATGCGATACTTGAGATGCCCACCCCGGTCAAACCACATCTTAATCACTTTGTCAAGAATATCTTCATCAGTCTGCACCAAAAAGGGTACAAAAATACAACAATACCATATTTCACATATAAGGATTCACCAAAGCACCTATGGTAAAATAATTTATTTTAATAAAGTTAATGACAACTTACACAAAATATTTTCCATTATGAAAAAAGAAACAAATCCAAATCAGAAATAAAATAGACTAACAGAAACTATTAGCATATTAAAAATATTCCCTTTACCTAAAAACATTACACTGGGGTTGATCTATGAGGCCAAAACCATTAGAAACTACAAATATGGAATGCGACATTGGCTTTATGTTCACTTTCTTCAATTTGATATTTGGACTGAAGCTTATTGCTGAAAGTACCTTTTTTTTAGAAGTGATGTCAACTAACAAATAACCCTTTATTTTAGAACTCTTAAAAAAAGGGCTGAAAATACCTTTGAGGCTAAAAATTCCTTTTGAGACTTAAAATACAACCCAATCTTTCATTACATTTAGTTCAATTGATATCTACCAAAGATGAGTTTAAGTTATCACCTATCACACAAACAGCCAACAGGTTAATATTAGCATAATCACTTTTCTTACCATATAACATTATACTTCCATTTTACTATAACATAAAGAAACTATATGAGAGTGAAAACCAATAGTTTACTTAAAAATAGACCAAATGGTAAAGTCAAATCTGAACATGCTAGCATAGATACTAAGAAAATGCAAAATAGAGTTCACAGAGGCATGAAGTATTATGTTGATAACTTCATTGGATAAGTTTTGTAGAAACACAAATTAGTTGAAATAAAAGTATACTATAATTGATAAAACTGACTTGGTGACCAAAGCAATTTAGTGAAATCAAACTGCAGAGTGTATACGAATCTTCGGAATACAATTAGTAAAATCAATTTCATCTCAAGTTAATTCGGACCCTAGAAATATTTTCTTCATCCCTTCATCTTAAAGCACTAAGATTTAAACAAATCAAAGACATGTGAAACTGATGAAGATTAGGGCACAAATAGTCATTTTTCATACTTACAGCAACCGATGGACATTTTTTTGTAATTTACCATAAAACTGGTGAGAGGGCAATACAAGCCCAAGGGGTCTATAGGTCTCTGTTACTAAACAAATGACATGAAAAAAATTACATGAAGAACATAACTACTTGAGTTAATTATTTTTTCACCCCATATAAATGACATTAACACACACATAACTCACACAAACACACACACACATGGAAAGTAACACAAAAACATAGACAATAGCGTATTGATAAGACAAATATCTCATGGACATTTTATCAAACACATAGAGTGAAACACCAAATGCAAGGTTAAGAAGACATTCAAAGATCGTAGTTAAAACACACTCATGATAATAAAAAATCGAATACAATTAATAAAAATTAAGAACATCAGATTAAAGAAGAAACTTGGATAACGAATGAACTGAAAAAGAAGAACATTGTGCATGTAATAGCCAGAACATTAATTGAATTTATAGAGTGAATTCAATATGGAATTCATTTTGTTCCACAAAAATTGGGATCTTACGTAT